>NC_056735.1:1748089395-1748441895 GCF_019279795.1 Protopterus annectens
AGGCGGTTTGCCCCTAACAACTGGCTCTTAACTACCCCTTTAAATGTATGCCTCGGGTGCATACTACATCTCTGGAGCAAATGGTTAACATGTCCATCTTTTTTATAAATACTAATTTCTAGCACCATGCCATTCTTGTAAATTCTAACATCCAAGAGATTAATTTCTTTGTCTGAATGTGTCAACTTAAAATTTTAAGAAATCAGTTGTATGATATAAATAATCAACAAATTCAAGTAACTTATGCATCCAAGCTAGTTGCTCAGCATAATGC
This sequence comes from Protopterus annectens, assembly GCF_019279795.1. NCBI lineage: Eukaryota > Metazoa > Chordata > Ceratodontiformes > Protopteridae > Protopterus > Protopterus annectens. The sequence goes on from NC_056735.1 coordinate 1,748,089,670, forward strand.
ATCCGAGATTATCCAAGTTCACTAACTCTGGGTAAAACCGCAATCCAGATTGTAGCTTGCTACAGACCCTCCACCATGCCCCAGGATTCCCACTCCTCTTTTCTTGATACACTGGAAAATATTAAGGTACAACCCAGCACTCTAATAATGGGTGATTTCAACTACCCTACCATTAACTGGAAAAACTACTCAAGTACCAACTCTTTTGCTCAATGTTTTCTGGAAATCAATTCCAACACCTTGGATCAACTTATCCACACCCCCACCAGGGGCAGCAATATCCTAGACCTGGTCATCACCAACATGGGTGACTGGTGTTCCACACCAGAGGTCAGCTCCTCGTTGGTCAGATCTGACTACAAGCTAATCACCCTAGATATCCACATCCCGCTCCCAACCCCATTAGGAAAACAACTGTAAACAATTTCTCCAAAGCCAACTTCACGCTTCTTAAGACAGAAGTGGCAAACTCACGACACCCATGCAGATGGACAACAGAGGTACGACTGCTGAATCCTACACAAATGCACTTTATAAGCACTTACACGAGTGCATGGATTGTGCTATCCCTAACAGAACCAAGATGCTATCCTCCAAAAAAATGAAGGCAATCTGGTGGTCTTCTGCCATAAACAAACTCTACAACAGCAGAAAGAAACTGTTGCAAAAAAAGAGTAAAATCCCACGATTGGAGGAATTCCCTGGTCAGCCTCAGTAAGAAGCTGAGATCCCTCATAAAATCCCCCAAAACTAGTTATGAAAACAAAATTGCCACTGATTCTAAAGACAACCACAAAGTATTGTGTAGCTATGTCAAGAATCGCAATGGCAATACTTAGATCTGCTCTGAGTTACAGCACAATGACTCTAAATATACAGAACCAACTGATATTGCCAACATCCTGGCAGATAGGTTTAGTGCTAACTTTACCCCCCTCTCACCCCCTAAAGGGCCCATCTTTATACTGGAAGAATGCAAAGTTCCTGTAATCATGGCTGCACAGGTAAAAACCTCACTCTCCAAAGCCAAGAACACAGCATCCATCGGCCCTGACAACATCCCAGGCTGCCTTCTACATGAACTACAGAATGAACTGGCACCCCACCTAAGTACCATGTTCAATCATAGCCTCACCTCAGGCTTTGTGCCCATTGAATGGCACACCGTGACAGTTATCCCACTCCACAAAGGGGGCGCCACAACAGACTCTGGGAACTACCGCCCCATTAGCCTGACGAGCCTGGTCTTCAAGGCCATGGAACTTATCATCATGGAACTCATAAACAAAGACATTGGAGATCTCCAAACTCTGGACCCCACACAGTTCGGGTTTGTAAAAGGCAGATCATGTCTCCTAAACCTGATAGACTTCTTTGAAGTAGTCACCAAAGCCATAGATGAGGGTAAGGTGGTTCACACAGCCTGTCTAGATCTTGCCAAGGCATTCGACACCATCCCCCACTCTGGAGTTATAGATAAACTCACTAAACTAAGTATAAATCCCTATGTCACAAGATGGGTTGCCAACGGGCTTACTGACAGAACCCACACTGTGAAAGTAGCAGACTCCAAATCAGACTTCAGACCAGTGACAAGTGGAGTACCACAGGGTTCAGTCCTGGGTCCTCTCTTGTTTGGTATCTACTTCTATGAAGTACAGGCTAACACAGAAGGTCTTTGGCTAACTAAATTCGCAGATGACTGCAAACTAGGAGCCATAATCGAAACTCCTAACGATGTGGACATCCTACAAAAGAGCCTCACTGAGACAGATGCCTGGTGTCAAAGACATGGTGTCAAGCTCAATGCCAAAAAGTGCATTGTCATCCCCTTTGGTAAAAACTGTGTACCCATGAACTACCACATAGGCGGTAGTCTACTTAACACCGAAAGTGTGATAAAAGAACATAGGTGGACAGTAGTCTCTCCTTTGATAATCACATCGCCACAGTGGTCAGGAAATCCTTCTACGTGGCACACCTCATCATAGGTTCATAGGTTCATACTAGGCTATCTGCCCAAGGGCATTTATAAGCCTAGCCTATAGTTATGTGGCTTTCGCCACCCCTTTTGTTTGAAGAAGACTATGCCTATTATTTTGCTGTGCCTCTGTCAAGCAGTGACACTGAAGTAATCCCTGGGGTATATCTGCGATCTCCCATCCATTGGTCAGGATTCCTCTTGAACAAGGCCAGCGAGGTGCTCTGCCTCACATGTACTGGGATTTTGTTCCACAGCATAGGGAGTCTCTGGGTGATGAATCTGTCCCTCCAGCACGTTCTATTAATAACCGTGTCAAGGTTTAAGTCTCCCGTCCTTGTGGTTCTGAGGGATCTAGATTTTTTGAGGTGAAGCATATTCATCAAATCTGGGTTTGACATGGCCTTGTATGTCAGGCATAGGTCACCTCTGAGCAAGCGGTATGCGACTGAATAGAGCTGGAGTTCTTTCAGTCGGGCAGCATAAGACATATTTTTGAGACCCTTTATCCTTTTGGTGAGGAACTTTTGGGGCCTTTCCAGCTGCTGCAGGTGTCGGGTCAGATACATTCCGAATGGGGCATTGTACTCAATCATAGGTCTAATAAGTGATGAGTACAGGGGGACGATGACCTCCCTTGATCTAGATGTGAATCCTTTCATGATCAGGTGGGCAATGTAGAAGGTCTTCCTAACTACTTTAGCAACGTGAGTGTCAAACGAAAGGTTACTGTCAACCTGGGTCCCCAGATCCCTGATAACTTCTTCTGTGCTCAGTGGATTACCACCTATATGGTAGCTAGGGGTAACCTTGTTTTTCCCAAAGGGTATGACTATGCATTTCTTGGCGTTTAACCTTAGGCCATGGCTCTGGCACCAGTTATCTGTTTCTGTGAGGCCCTTCTGAAGGATATCTGTGTCAGATGTGTTTTCGACTATGGCGCCCAGTTTGCAGTCATCTGCAAACTTTGTCAGCCATAACCCTCCTGTGTTTGCTTGTACTTCAGAAAAGTAGATGCCGAACAAGAGTGGACCCAGGACTGAGCCTTGTGGGACACCACTTGTGACCGGCCTTGAGTCTGACATGGCGCCAGCAACTCTGACCCTGTGGGTTCTGTCACTTAGCCAGTTTGCAACCCATCTTGTGATGTATGGGTTTACATTCAAGCTGATGAGTTTTTCGATGATACCTGAGTGGGGTATTGTGTCGAAGGCCTTTGCCAGGTCGAGGTAGGCTGTATGGACTGCCTTACCCTCATCAATGGCCTTGGTGACTGTTTCAAAAAAGTCAACCAAGTTTAAAAGGCATGATCTGCCTTTGACAAAGCCAAACTGGGTTGGATCCAAAGTCTGCAAGTTCCCTATGTCTTTATTTATGAGTTCCATTATGATCCTTTCCATGGCTTTGCAGATAAGGCTTGTCAAGCTAATGGGACGGTAATTTCCAGGGTCGGTGGAGGCACCGCCTTGTGAAGTGGGACCACAGTCGCCGTGCTCCACTCCTTGGGTACGTATCCTGAGGTGAGGCTAAGATTAAACAGCTGTCCTAACTGCGGGTTTAATTCCTCATTGAGTTCATGGAGTACACAGCCGGGGACACCATCCGGTCCCATGGATGCTGTGTTTTTTGCCTTGGAGAGAGCAGTTCTCACCTGGGCGTTAGAGATGTTTGGGGGGCTACAATCCTCTGGTATAGATATCTCTCCTTTTGGGGGGGAGGGGGGGAGAAGTTAGCACTGAACCTGTCAGCCAGTATGTTGGCAATGTGTGTAGGTTCAGTAATCTTCACATCATTTTGAACTAATTCTGAGCATATCTGGGAGTTTCCTCCTAGGTTTCTAACATAGCTAAAGAAGGCCTTATGATTGTCTTTTGAGTCCTTGGCGATTTTTCTCTCAAAATTTGCCTTGAATGATTTTATGAGGGCTCTTAGTTTTCTACTTATAATGATCAAGGGTGTCTTACCTTTCAAGGAGTTTGCTCTATCTTGTAGTAGCTTCCGCCTTTTGTTGTAGAGCTTGTTTATGGCTGGGGTCCACCAGACTGGACGCTTGCCTTTGGTACAAAGAGTCTTAGTTTTGTTTGGGATTGCCTGATCCATGCAGTCCTGTACGTGCTGGTAGAAGGCATTTCTAAGTGATTCAGCGGTTTGAGTAATGTTTACCACCGGCTCATGGGCCTTAAAGGAGACCACACTAGTTTCTCATCAAGCCAGAGGGGTAAAATGTTTACAAAAATATTTAGTGTTTCTCATCCAGAAAAAAAGAGGTCATTGTTCCCCTCTGCTCATCACTCATTAGACCCATTATAGAGTACAACGCCTCTTTTGGTATGTACCTCACAAGACATCTACAACAACTGGAAAGGCTGCAAAAATACCTCACAAAGAGGATTACTGGCCTCAAACAGATGCCTTACGCAGGCCGACTCAAAAAACTCCAGCTTTACTCCGTCGTATATCGCCTACTCAAAGGCGATCTCTGCCTAACATACAAACTATGTCAAACCCAGAGCTGTTGGACATGCTCCACTTAAAGAAATCCCAATCCCTCTGAGCTACACGCTCTAGGGACCTAAACCTTGTCACCACAATAAACAGAACATGCTGGAGGGATAGATTCCTGTCCCAGAGACTTCCCATACTCTGGAACAGACTACCTATCTATGTCAAATAGAGCTCCTCATTAGCACTCTTTAAGAAAAATCTTGATGATTGGATGGGTAATAGAAAATTCACCCCAGGGATCACTTCTGTGGTTCTACTCGACAGGGGCACAGGAAAATAATTTTCTTGGGTGGCGAAAGCCAGGGTACCTTTTTGGCTAAGCTTGTATAGGCCTTAGGGCCAATAGCCTAGTACCTTTCTTTATTGTTTCTTAGTCTTAAAGTGTTTCTCTGCATTCTTTCTTTTAGCTAGAGGCTGTACAATCTTTTAAGGCAAATGACTCCTAATGAATTCCACTCAGAACATGTTTTTAGTTTGAGTTCAGAACACATCATTTGCAATTGTGAACACTATGGAAAATCCAAGCAGGACACACAGTTGAGAAGATGGAAGTCTTTGGTTTCTATTCTCACTGAAAAATGAAAGACTGCCAGAGGGGTAAAATGTTTACAAAAATATTTAGTGTTTATTTAATGAAACTGGTGAAAATGGGGAAAAATTTGAATCTTATCCAAAAGACACAGAATACATTAAGGAGAAAGAAATCTCCAGTAGACTGAGAGTTTTCCACTTTTTTCTTTCCCTGCTGAAGCTGGCACGTCTCTTCTGCTTACTTCCACTGACAGGGAATCAGATTCACTCATTTAAGTGCTAGGAGGTCTCAGCTGATATCAGTGCCTACTAAGTTCAGAGTTAAACAGACACCCTTGACTGGTTCCAGATCAGACATCAGTGTTCCCCAAGATTATACCGGATGTAAAGGATACCAAGCAGCAAGTTTCCTTGGAGAAAGATTGAGAAGGCCTTCACTTCTTTAAGGCTCTCTTTTCTTAGGCTAAAGGCATTTATCCTCTAACTTCCCCACTGCCTATGATAGATTGGGAGAAGACTGCATTTAACCTCTTCTGAAAAGTCATCCAAATAAGTGTTAATCTCTTTTGGGGGTTGCTGAAGGCAAGTTTAGACTCCAGCTCTCCACAACTGTCATTACCTTTGAGGGTCTTAAAGAAAATGTAGGTAGAAAAAGAAAGAGAGAGAGAGGAAAAAAAGTCATCCACCTTTTTCTTTTGATGAGGGTGAGTGTAGCTTGTGAGCTTGGCACCTCCATCCTTGTTCATTATTTCAGATAATAAAGACTACATCTCTCAGTCTTCATATATCCTGTCCCCTGAGAAAGTTATTTCAGTTACAATGTTAATATCATAGGAGAAAATTACAGCTGTGACTTTATGAAGATTTCTTCTCCTAATACAAGACTTATATAGATGTTAAAATTATCAGAATTTGTGGAGAGAGTTCCTGTTCTTTCACCGACATATCATGAAGTTGGACTAATTCTTAACTTTCTGATCCTGCCTCCTGCCCACAGATTAAATTCTGTATTCTAAAACTGTGATAAGAAAAATCCTTACCTTTATTTCAATTTAACACTAGACTTGGATAGCTTAGCTGTAGCTGTGGATTCAGATTTTCCTCATACAACCTTTCTACTTCCAAAAACCCTGCCGTTTACCAAGGAAGGGAGATTATTGGACAGGTATGGCGAGAACATTTAGCTGTATATAGTAGTACACTTACACTCAGGGCAAATAATTATCTCACAAAAGCTGGTCTTTCTGAAATGCAGGATACAGTCAAAAACTTGAATTATTCTAAGGAAAATGTGGATCTGGTTTCTTTGGTTAAAATGCAGACCCCATTGTTATTCAGACTTTAAAATGTATTTGTGAAGCACTGGATGTTGTTACTAAAGCTATCATGACAGTCTTATTCAGACATGCCCATCTTTTATAAGACAATTTGCCCAAGGACATAAAAGCCCAGATATGTGATATATCAGTGACAAGAAAAAAAACTTGCTTTGTATCCCTGTCCCTCTCCCTGGCATGTTAAAATCTTTGCAAAGCATACCTCTCAAATGTATCTCATTTCGGGTCTTAAAAAGTCCATGTTCCTTAAAGTTCCATATTGAAAGGGTCTGTCATACATTTAGTGTGAGGATTTTTTTAAAGGCTATTCATGGTAAATAGAAATCAATCATATTAATTCATTAAAAGATCTTTTTTATAGGTACAAGCAGCATATTTTAACCATCCTATGACCATCCTGCTTGAAGTTATTAGTAAGACACGAGTATGTGTTCCACATTTTGCCCATTTGTTCCACATTACGAAGGCTAGTATTCCTCATTTTAGAGATGGAAGGTTGACAGCTATGCTGCAAAAGGAAAACTACAGGACATAAAGATCAGTAGTTGCCCTTTGGTCCCTTCTTTTCCACTGAAACTGTCAATCTTCTAGAAAATTCCTGCAGATTTGACCAAATTCTATGTTATCATCATAATAGTCGTACAAAGGCTTCCTTACACAAGTGTTTCTTGACTTCCTTTCATCAGAATTTGGCTAGAGCTTATGTTTATAGTTACCTATCTTTGGAAACCTTTGCATTTTTACAGCACTGCTAATATTTTATGTTTAGGTTCTGTAGGCTGTTAGTATACTAATGTTTTACAGATTTAACAATTTTATAATTAGTATATCCTTGAAATTCAGAATTCAGTACATGCTGCTTAATATATGCTTAGCTTTAGATCTAAAGTAAACATATTTTTCTCATGTTAGATCATGGGGGTGCTGGTAAGTTAATACTCAGTACACTTATTTCATTTACTTGACTGTTGTTGTGACCAAGCTATAGTTGTACATGCATTTGCAAGACATATTAATATCAGAAGGCGGAATTCGCTATTTTAATATTTTGCAAGACCTTTCAGATTTATACTTAGTATTTTACCTTGTACTTTAGCACTTTTACTTTGTGAAGCTTTCTTAGTACATACAGTTGTCAAAATCCACAGAATTTCTTTGTGCGCGTGCATAAATATAACTATGTATCTATAGATCTATAGATATACAGATATGTACACATACATATATACACACATATTTGGCATAGTGAATGTTACAAATTCTTTTCCCTATAAAAAGTATTTTTTGTGAAAATGCTATTTTGCTGTATATTGTGTGTGACGGTTGGGGGCTGTCATACCTACACACTTCCCTAGACTCTCAAGCAAATCCTGCAACATTTGGGAGAGCATTAGCCACCATGGAGAACTCTCTTTCCATTGTCCCTTAATGGCAGTTGCACAAGATGTGGATCAGGAGAAATACTAAATGCCATGAATACCTCTTTCATATTGTGCCTTAACGACACTTAGGATCAGAAGGGACACCAGGATAACTCTTCAAAATTCAGCTTTAATGGCACCAAGGTTACTCTACATAATGTGCCTTAAAGGTATGTTTTATAGAGGGGAAAGACGTGGGAAGGGGGGGTACTAGACACCAGGGATAGTCTTCATAGGATGCAGCAAAGGCACTAAAAAATTTCATATCCGACACCTTCCCATGTCAGGCAGATGATATCGGTTGTGTGTGCTACCAGAGGGATATTTGAAAAATTTTGCTTAAAGTGTTTTTAAAAAATTAAGTAAAGTGAAAGGGGGGAAATTAGGAGCATTTACCTTCTAGCTTCTATGCTTAGTAATCCATTAGTGTTGCTAGTTGTTTTTTTTTAAATAAAAATAAATATAAAGCTCTGATATCTATCATTATCCAATGCTTGCAACATAATTTGAGTCATGAAGGATAGTGGGAGGAGGTTTCAATATAAAGCTGAGAGGAACACTAGACAGCAGCTGGAACATTATTAAAACTATTATCGGGACACACTTAAAAAGTTAACAGAGCAACAGCTCTGGTATCAATATGCAGTCTATGGGCATTAATGAGGATAATAATCTAATGTCTGGCATTACTGATTGCCTTTAAGGATCTGTGATTTATAAGGGCAGTGACAAACACAAAAGAAGAGACAGTAGGGATATTCTAATAACTCAAAGCCACTCCATTTTTGTCTATTTTTGTTTAAGGAAAGTTCAGGCAACAGAGTATATAATTGTGTTCTTCATACTAAAGCATGGTAAGGCTGTCACTGAACTGGAAATGATTAATACAAGGTAAACACCTCATGGTAACCTTTTTCAATTAGTCCCTTACGTCTGTAGGCATTATGACAAGAGAAAGGTAGAAGCAATATTTGCTCATGGAGGTAAGAAAGAGTTTCCTATAAAACATATGGATATTCAGACACTGTAAAGTTCTGTATCCTATTTTTTTACTTCCTAATTTAACACATGATGCAACAATAGGGCAAGATATGTCTAAGTTTAAGTTACTGTGGAAATTGTAGGCAAAAGAACACATATACTTGATTGCATGAATTCATCTTAAGCAAGACTGGAGGGGGTCTGCAACAGCTGCCTGACACACTTCTAAGAACATTAAGTCCTGAATATGTTCCTAGCAAAAATAAAGGAGGGCACCAGCAAAAGCTTAACACATTACTAAAAATGCACAGCTTTGAAGGTACACCTAGTAATGTGAGAGAGCAACAGCAGTACCTGACACACTGCTAAAATTACATATATCTAATAAAAGAAAAAGGGGCCGTGTAGAAATTTCAAAACAGACTAAAATCTGGCATGGGCTCAAAGGGATAGAAGAACCTGTGAGTTATAAGAAACCATTCCGCACAACCATCCAGATTTTTTTGCCTCATATCTCTGCTCTGTTCCTCAGAAAAAAATTGTTTTTCTGGCAAATTGTTGAGTATTGAAGTCAGAAAATAATGACAGACATTTGAGTTTCAGATGTTTTACCCTTCAGAAAATTCATGCCAGTGCAAAACCTGTTATTCTCTCAACTTTCTGAGTTCATAAGAACAATATTTAAAAATTGTCCCTATTTTGGGGTCTTTGTTCCCATAAATTATTTATGGCTTTGTCTAGATTTCTTGTACTAGGAGGTTCGGAGCTATGTAAGAAACCAGAAAACTCCGAAAACTCTGGTTGTTAAGTTAATGAAGGAAGTCACTGTAAGGGAAGAATACCTATTACATGATACGGAACCTTGTCAAAAGTTTCCAGACATCAAAGTAACGAGGGATGTCTATGAAGAGAGAAAGGGAGAAATGCACAGTGATTAATGCACTCCTTGGTCCAAAACTATGATAATCTTTCCCTTCTTTTGTTAAAGATCATTCCTCTTACCTCATTTTCCGATCAGACCTAAAGGCACAATACAAGACTCAAGAAAGATACAAATGTTCTCTCTCTGGTCATATAACTAAACCTCTTACTACTCTACTGCTCTCTGTGCAACTTTCTCTGACTCTACTTCCTCACTGTAATTCTTTCGTCATATCCACTCCGATGTGTTTTGTCAGTCACTCTGTGTATAATGGCATGTATCCATTATCTTTGAAATTCATATATTTATTTTGTGTGTACACACATACATACATACATACACACACACACACATATATAATATATATATATATATATATATATATATATATATATATGTGTGTATTTATATTTATGTGTGTACACATACATATACATATTGCATTTTTGTTTTATTCGCTCTGTATATAATGTCATGCATCTGTTTTGTTTACTTCTAGGCTGAGACTGAAATAGTTCCAATTGGTTCAGTGCTCTACCCCAGTTAACAAAATCAAAATAAATTAAATAAAAATAAATATATGAGAAGGATACTTAAACGGGAAGTTACTAGAAGTCCCAAGTTGAATGGAATAGTTTGATTGTGCTGATCCCTAAGCCAGATGTCTCCATAACATTTTGCAATGATTTCTGTAAGCTGAAATAGATATGCAAGTTTGATAGTTAGGTAATGACCAGAGTGGATGTGCTCACAGAAAGGTTAGGCAAAGCAAAGTTTCTAGCTACCCTACATTTGACTAAGGGGTATTACTGCCTTTGCTGTTGAAGACAAAGTAAAAGATGTCATTTTCCAGTCCTGAAGGTCTTTTTCATTATGATGCCTTACCCCTTCTACTTCATGGAGTTCCTGCTACTTTTCAAAGGTTCATGGATAAAGTTGTGAAAACTCACTCCAGGTGCTCAACTGCAAATCTTGATGACATTAATTTATTCAGAAGACTGGGAGTGACACTTGGCCAAAATACAAGCTGTACTTAAATTCTTAATATATGCAGGATTCACTATTAATACTGCTAGAAGTAATCTTTCCATTATAGAAGCCAGATATTTAAGATATATGAATGACAGAGGGGCAAGTAAACCTCAAACACACAAAATGTAAGATGGTAATAAGTGGTCAGTACCCAGTATCAAATATCAAGGGAAAGCATTCCTAGGACTAGCAAGCTGTAAGGAGGGGAAATGTATTTAGTCTTCCCTTAACTTTTACGGGGGACATCTGTCTGAGGTTTAAATACTGAGAAATGGACCTCTACTCCACAACTTTCAGTCTAGTCTTTGATTAGAACTTGGTGAACACTCTCTTCACCCTCTGACATTATCCCTCAAGGTTCAAGGGAACTAGTCTTTAGACAGCCAATGACAGAAGAGTCAGAATGGTTGGAAGCAGTAAACATGCCTTGGTCCCTGGTCATAATGACCTCCACAGGTATAACTCTAGAGGACCTTGGAAATTCAGATGAAAAGTGTGGTGTTGCATTTTGCCAGTCTTCAACCAAGCATAGGAAGCTGAGGTCCAGTCTGAATCATCCATGTCTTTTAATGTGTCATCTATTTGCTTCTTTTCAGTTGTAGGGTCAAATAGCCAAAAGTTAAGACATGGATAACAAAGTCACACGTGCCTGTAATGACAACCACTTTTTTTTTAGATACTGGGAAAGGGTCCCAAGGCAACTTATCACAGTTATAGGAGCAAAATCGTGGTACAACTAACAGGACTTAATGCTGTGTACTACACCAAGAAAAAATAAACAGCTTATGGACTTTGCTGCATACTTGGAAGCCCTACAGACTTCTTCTCATTATTCCTTTGTAATCTGACTTTCTGTCTGATTTTCTCAATCTTTTGTAACATACTCTAACTGATTCTTCGATTTAAGCAATATTTGAGAAGCCTAAATAATTACAACTTTTTAACACCAGCAAATGTTGTGCTAGACTAAGTAAAAACTATACTAGAGCTGGTCTTTCACTCCGTACTCACTAATCCCTTTCTCTTTGCTTATATTCTATCAAACCCTCCTAGGGAAGGCAATCTCTAATTTGCAATCTATTACATACCTCTCAGATGTACAGATCTTTGCAGAATGTCCAGATTTTTTCCCTCACAGTTTTATCTGTTCTTCATTAAATTTGTGGTTTTCTGACAAATCACAGAGGACTGAAGTCACTAAATAATGACAGATATTTGAGTTTCAGACATAGCTTTCAGAAAATGCATACTGATGGAAAACTAACAAATTTGTAAGTTTATAAGAGCAACCATTATTTTTGGCTTTGTCCAGATTTCTTGAGTTAAGAGGCTCAGAAGTATAGTCCAAATTCCTGCTTAGGCTTATCTTATGCTAGTAGATTTCCCCGTGGAATTATTTCCTCCCAATACTTTGGTTCCTTTACCAATTTCCTCCAGGAAATTCCATCACACTCTTGCCTATTTTCTATATCCCTACTTGCAGACATCCATAATAGCAAAACCTCCGTTTTGCATTCATGTGTTGGCTTATTTCTTAGAATACTTCCCGATGCTTTATGCGTATTACATTCAGTATGATTATTAACATTATCCTTAAGGACTTGCATCCAAAATCCTAGTATGTCTTCATCTCCCATACTCCCTTCCATTTCATCTTGCCAAATCATACATGCAGACAACAGTGCAGAAATACACAGCGGATCGGTCGAGGCCCGGGTTAACAATGACCGCCACCAGTACTGTTGGCCAACAGGGTGCTGGCGGAAATTGGGCTACTGTTGGCCGAAGGAGGAGAAGACGGGGAAGGCATGCCCGAAGGCAGGTAAAGGCTAGGACTGTGATAGTCAGGGTCGGAACTTTGAATGTTGGTAGTATGACTGGTATAGGGAGAGAGCTAGCTGATATGATGGACCGAAGGAAGGTTGGTATATTGTGTGTGCAAGAGACCAGATGTAACAGGAGCAAGGCAAGGTGTATCTGAGGCAGTTTCAAATTGTTTTATCATGGTGTGGATGGGAGGAGAAATAGCGTAGGCATTATCCTGAAGGAACAGTATGCTAAGAGTGTTTTGGAGGTGAAAAGAGTGTCAGATAGAGTGATGTTTATGAAGCTGGAAATTGATGGTGTAATGATGACTGTTGTTAGTCCATATGCTCCAAAAGTTGGGTGTGCGATGGATGAGAAAGAAACATTTTGGAGTGAGTTGGATGAAGTGGTGATGACTGTACCCAAAGGTGAGAGACTGGTGATTGGAACAGATGTCAATGGGCATGTTGGTGAAGGGAACAGAGGGGATGAGGAAGTGATGGGTAGGTATGGTGTTAAGCAAAGGAATGCAGAAGGTCAGATGGTAGTGGATTTTGCGAAAAGGATGGACATGGCTGTGATGTATAAGTATTTTAACAAGAGGGAGGAGCATAGGGTGGCATACAAGAGTGGAGGAAGATGCACACAGGTGGATTATATCTTATGTAGAAGGGCCAGTCTGAAGGAGATTGGAGACTGTAAAGTGGTGGCAGGGGAAAGTGTAGTTAGGCAGCATAAGACAGTGGTTTGTAGGATGACATTAGTGATGAAGAAGAGGAGGATGAGTGTGAGGGCAGCACCAAGGATCAAATGGTAGAAATTGAAAAAGGGTAATTGTGAGGTGATGTTCAGGGAAGAGTTAAGACAGGCACTGGGTGGCAGTGAAGAGTTACCGAATAGCTGGGTAACTACAGCAGAGCTAGTAAGAGAGATGGCTAGAAAGGTGCTTGGTATGACATCTGGAGAGAGGAAGGAGGACAAGGAGACCTGGTGGTGGAATGAAGAAGTACAGGAGAGTATACAGAGAAAGAGGTTGGCGAAGAAGAAGCGGGATTGACAAAGAGATGAAGAAAGTAGACAAGAGTATAAGGAGATGAGGTGCATGGCAAAGAGAAGGGTGGCGAAGGCTAAGGATAAGGCATATGAAGAGTTGTATAAAATGTTGGACATTAAGGAGGGAGAAAAGGACCTGTACTGTTTGGCTAGACAGAGGGACTGAGCTAGTAAAGATGTGCATCAGGTAAGGGTGATAAAGGATAATGAGAGAAACATACTCAAAAGCAAGGCGAGTGTGTTGAGCAGATGGAAAGAGTACTTTGAGGGGTTGATGAATGAGAGGTTGGATGATGTGTGGATAGTGAATCATGAAGTGCAGTGGATTAGCAAGGAGGAAGTAAGGATAGCTATGAAGAGGATGAAGAATGGAAATGCTGTTGGTCCAGATGACATACCTGTGGAAGCATGGAGGTGTTTAGGTGAAATGGCAGTGGAGTTTTTAACTAGATTGTTTAATGAAATCTTGGAAAGTGAAAGGATGCCTAAGGAATGGAGAAAAAGTGTTTTGGTACCGATTTTTAAGAATAAGGGTGATGTGCAGAGCTGGAGTAACTACAGAGGGATTAAATTGATCAGTCACAGCATGAAGTTATGGGAAAGAGTAGTGGAAGCTAGGTTAAGAACAGAGGTGATAATTAGTGATCAGCATTATGGTTTCATGCCAGGAAAGAACACTACATATGCGATGTTTGCTCTGAGAGTGTTGATGGAGAAGTACAGAAGGAGTTGCATTGTGTCTTTGTGGATTTAGAGAAAGCATATGACAGGGTGCCTAGAGAGGAGTTGTGGTATTGTATGAGGAAGCTGGAAGTGTCAGAGAAGTATGTAAGAGTGGTACAGGATATGTACGAGGGTAGTGTGACAGCGGTGAAGTCTGCGTTGTGAGTGACGAATGCATTTATGGTGGAGGTGGGATTACATCACGGATCAGCTCTGAGCCCTTTCTTATTTGCAATGGTGATGGACAGGTTGACAGACGAGATCAGACAGGAGTCCCCGTGGACTATGATGTTTGCAAATGACATTGTGATCTGTAGTGAGAGTAAGGAACAGGTGGAGGAGACCCTGGAGAGGTGGAGATATGCTCTAGAGAGAAGAGGAATGAAGGTCAGTAGGACTAAGACAGAATATATGTTTGTGAATGAGAGGGAGGATAGAGGAATGGTGAGGATGCAGGGAGTAGAGCTGGCGAAGGTGGATGAGTTTAAGTACTTGGGATCAACAGTTCAGAGTAATGGTGAGTGTGGAAGAGAGTACAGGCAGGATGGAGTGGGTGGAGAAGAGTGTCAGGAGTGATTTGTGACAGACGAGTACCAGTAAGGGTGAAAGGGAAGGTCTACAAGAGGGTAGTGAGACCAGCTATGTTATATGGGTTGGAGACAGTGGCATTGACAAAAAGGCAGGAGTCAGAGCTTGACGTTGAAGATGTTAAGATTTGCACTGGGTGTGACAAGGATGGACAGGATTAGGAATAAGTATATTAGAGGGTCAGCCCAGGTTGGAAGGTTTAGAGACAAAGCCAGAGAGGCAAGATTAGGTTGGTTTGGACATGTGCTGAGGAGGAATGCAGAGTATATTGGGAAAAAGATGCTAAGGATGAAGCTGACAGGTAACCGGAAAAGAGGGAGGCCTAAGATAAGGTTTATGGATGTGGTGAGAGAGGACATGCAGGTGGTTGGTGTGACAGAGCAAGATGCAGAGGACAGGAAGAAATGGAAACAGTTGATCTGCTGTGGCGACCCCTAATGGGAGCAGCCGAAAGAAGAAGAAGACTCCCTCCCATTTCATCACCATCATCTTTGTAGGTTTTGATTTATAACCTTCTGCTTTACTTTCGAATATGAGACTTAACTGTGCAGCTTTATAGTACCTTCAAATTTGGTAATCCAAAACCACCTTGCTCTAGTAGGGGGTGTGACATCCCTGCACTGGCCCAGTCATCAAACAGCCTCAATTCTCACCACTGGCAACAGTGAAGGATGTACACACTGGAAGGATGACAAGTACACACACAGTAAAGTACAATTTCCCTTAAGAGCACATAGACATCACAGTCAGTCTGGGGCCGGTTTCTCCCTCTTTCTCCAGATCCCCAATACGACTCCCCACTGGCACAGTTAAAGGGTTGAGATCTCAGCCGAGTGGCCAAGCTAAGACCTCCAGCACCCTCTCTGTCCAACTAGTGCTTCGTCTCCCTGCCCAAGTAGCTCACACACACACACACACACACACACACACACACACACACACACACTTTGAGATTTGATTTATATACAAACACATACACACACCTGGGAAAGGATGGCACAGGTTTACTAGCTAAGCCCCCTTCTGCTCAGACTATAAGGTGGTTATCATTGCCACCAAACAACTCTTTATCAGTTATTATAAGACCCTTATAAATGGTGTCCAATCCTACTGTGTAATGCTACTAATAATCCAAATGGTAGCTTTGACCAAGTAAGTCTACTGGAGTGGAGCCCAGCTATCTGGAATTTTGTAAATACTTCTATGTCATCTGTGAATATTGATATGATTTATACAAAACTGTATGTTATGTACTGAGCTTCAAGAATGTAATCACAGCATACCCTGTTTCATAGAAGATTAACTGGGCTGAGCTACGATATCACCAAATACATATGCAAGTACTGTAATAGCTTAACTATGTCTCACAAATATCAGCCACAAAGATACATTTAAATATATTTAATAATAAATAATACAAGAAGAAGACAATACTCAGAAAAGAAACACAGTTACTTCGGAGTTAAAAATCACAGGAAATATTTTAAAACAACATTGCAGGACAGTCTCAAATAAATACAGAAAACATCTAAGCTAATCTTTACTACATTCCTATCTATATCTAAGAGAGATACTATGCCCTAAATCTTACAGAGCAACAGGCAGGCAGAAGTGCAGGTGGTGGTGGAGAGTGGATATTCTTGCTAGGTCCAAGACAAAATACAAAATGCACAGTCTCTCTCTGAGAGAGTTCTTAAATTAATATCAATTTTACTACTGGGTTAGCTTGAGTGACATCACTCTTTGTCACCTAACTTCAGTTCCCAGGCTAAGCAGAAACTTAACATAATTTTAACATCTCTGTGTTAAAATGCATCTCTCTCATATATTTGCCAGATCTTGGAAGTCATAAAACAATAAAACACTTTACATTTTAAACCTAGTAATTACTTTTCTTTCAAGACAATAGAAAAACCTGTAGCTCTAGACATTGTGTCTGCTACTGAACTGAAACCGAGAGATAATATCTTTTGTTTATGGCCCAGTTTTGCAAGTTAATCTTCTATGTTGAAACAGGGTATGCTGTGATTACATTCTTGAAGCGCAGTACAAAGCATACAGTTTTGTAAAAATCATATCAATATCCCCAGATGACATAGAAGTATTTACAAAATTCCAGATAGCTGGGCTGGCAGTGTCACAGGGGGAATAAAGTTATCCCACTTAATCTTACCCTTTCCCCTCCCAAATAAATTTCTTCATCTCTGTATTAACTGTCATTCACAATGTATCCTCTATCCTCTGGTTGATATAAATATGCCTGACATATAACACTAAGGGGACTTAAACATTTCTACTGCTTGTATCTTGCTAACCATATCCATAATCAATAGCTCCTTGTTACTTTATTCTGTATTAGTTTCTACCTGCATATCCTTAGCTCTCATAAAAAGATCCTTTTTAATCCAGCCAGCTAATTACTTCATTTATCATGTCCCCATAACTATGGGCATTGCTGAACCAAATTGTGGTTGGGAGAATAGTTTACTACTGTAGCTTTTGCTATATACTCACTTATTTCCTATCCTTCCAAAGATTTGATACTGTCTTAAATGTTCTATAAAACCAAAATATAACAAAAAAACCCACAAACAACAGTTGCTGGATACTAGAATGAAGTAACAGACAGTCAATTACAAACAGTTAAGTAATTTCACTCCTTTATTGTCAATACAGAACTTCATCAGATTAAAAACCACTAGAAATTAACCAATAAATAATAAAATTCATCCAATCAGTTTAAAATATGCCATTTAAACATAATAACATTATGTCCATCCAACCAATAGTGTAAAACATTGAATTACTTCTCCATTAAACTGCTTGTATAAATATATAAATATATATATATATATATATATATATATATATATATATATATATATATATATATATATATATATATTTGTATGTAACAACTGCATTGTGACACTTAAAACAAAAAATGCATTCATAATTTGTCTGCCTTAACCATCAACAAACTAGCTATTGATATCATATCATTAATTCCCGGCACTGTGTAGCATTAAGCAAAACTTGCCAATACCTTTCTCTATATTCTAGGTGCAGACCAATTTCCTCCCCTAACAACAGCATCTACATTTTCCAACACGCAAAAAATAAACTTGTTAAAGTGTTTACTTATGCATTAGTAAAAATAATTATTTTTGATAGCATGTGTATGTTGATATATCCTTGTCTTCAAGTTCTTCGCTGTCTTCCCTATATAAAAAGCCATAAAGGACAAGCAAGTCACAGCATTCCGGACCCCCTTAGTACTACAATAATTAGGTCTCTTGAACCATAAGAACTGTTGGATAACTTCCTAATGTTAAGTTTGTTGTTTAATTGATAAATCTGCATTTCTTGCAAGTGCCACATTTCCTCATCTTCCCTCTTCTATTAATTCTTTATCTAGTTCATCCCTTATTTTTTTTAAATAAGTTCTTAATATTCATATCTTTTTTATATACAGTGTTCTAGGATGTTCCCCAATCTTATGAGTGAGGTCAAATGCTTCAAATACCCCTTTTCAGTTTCTTTCAATAACTGATTTTATTTTTGTAGAACTGTCATCATAATTTAATAGCAAAGATTTACTAGTGTTGATATCTGTTTTGTCTAACACACTAAGCAACTCAGGATGAAGCAATAGGGAAGCATAATCAGCACATCTACCTTGAAAAATAATTGTAGTCACCTCATCCAGTAGCCAATCGAAACATTTCCCTCATATTATTTAACTCTGCGCGGAAAAGGTCTTCATCAGTCACTAACCGGGGCAACCTTATCATTTATCTTTTAACCAAGTTCTTTTTTTGCCAAAAAGGATGGTTTCTGTCATAATGCAAAAAACTGCTAGAGTAGGTTGGCTTTCTATATATTGTAGACTCAAGTCTCCTATCTTTTTTTGTTTTTGTAAAGATGCACATCTAAATTGTTGCAACCATCAAATGTAACAGTATGTGTAAACACCAAGAAAGAAGTGGTTGTACTAATGTAGCCAATAAATTGTGATATTTTAAGAACATCATCGGCCCATAAAATAAAAATATCATCCAAATATCTGTAGTACTTGTACATGGACATCAAAAATTCAGAACAAAATTCATATTTCATCGCCCATAACCTTAAAATAATGTTTTTAAATCTGATGAAGTTCTGTATTGATAATTAGCTGTCCATTACTTAATTCCAGTATCTGGCAACTGTTTGTGTTTTCTTGATTTATCAAGTATAAAATAATGTCATCTGCAAATAAGGCTAACTTTTGCCACACTAATTATATCACTGAATTTGTAAATCCTTTATTTTCTTTGCTAGTAGTTCTACATGTAAAGCAAACAACAGAGGGGAAAGAAGACATGCCTAGTCTGGCTCCTCTGTTCCAACACAGTGTGGAAACCTCCCACCTTAATTCTTAGATTTGACCCTTTATTTGTCTACCTTATTAACTCTATTACTCTATTAAGGAATGCAAATGGCACCATTGCAGTACTCATAAAAATCACAGTTCTCTCTACTGAATTCTTGCTTTGCATCAAAGCTCACTTTAAAAATTGCAGTGTTTTCTTTCATTCCATGTCTCTCTGGATCATCTGTTTTGTTAATGTTGCCAAATATTTGCCTCTCCTCCATAAAACCACAAAGATCTGTATCTATCAAGTTTGGTAACATCTTTGCCATTTAGATAACAGGCAAACATGGTATAAGAATGGTTTAAAACTGAAATGAGTTTATGCGAAGCCACATCTGAAGGGTCGTTACCTTCTTTGGGTAATACAGCCACTACAGCTTTATTTCAAGATGCTGGTAGTTCATTCTCCCTTTTAAAAGTATTCCAGATTTCATAAATTCTCTTTCCCCTTAACTTCCAAATTTCCATAATAAACCAGTCTGTTCCTCTTGGATTGATTATACAATCAGTGGGTTAATTTCATCTCTTCAGATCTTAGCCATTAATTACTGAGCTTCCTCTTGCTCTAAGTTTGGCATACTTTTGTTCATAAATATTTCCAATTGTGCCTTTTCTTGGTTTCATCACTCTTCTACAGGATCTCTTGTTATTTTTGTTTTTATAGGTTCTCTAAGTTTGGCTACAACTCCTTCTACTTTCTGTAGCCTAAGCGGTTGTACTAAAAGTTTTTGCTCTCTAGAGTTATCAAAAATATCTTCTTAATAAAAATCTTTCTAAGCTCCAGCACAACATCCAAATACACCCATTTGTCCCTGTAGCACTCTGGAGTTACTCCTGTTTTATTCTGTGATATTCACTTCTTCTGCAATTCTTTGACCTTTACTGGCCCCTCTAAATAACCTCTATTATTTCTTTCCCATCTCTTTCTCTCTTACTTCTACAATATTTTAAAGTCAATTTTCATTTTATTCCACTTATCAAGCTAGCCCCTTTGAAGATATTTCTATCTTCTTTAACAACTCTTGAATCTTACCCACTACCTATTCCTTAAATTCATCATTTTTAATGAACAAGTATTGCATCTTGGTGAATAACAAGTAAAGTCTTGCTGAGTTCCGGCTACTGAATTTACATCTTCAAAACCAAATATTCTCATATACTTACTTCAGAAATCTACCCTCTTTGGTCATGTTTCCATTCCAGGTTTCAATCCCTACCAATAAAAAAAATCCCCTGCTGAAAGCTTTTTTTCCCCAAAATCTACCAGTTCTCCATTACAGTAGTTTTAAGTGGAACACAAATGCACGCCAGCATAATATTCCTCACTTGACAGTAATCAATTACTTTTTCATCTTCTATCAGTACTGGGGTCACTCTTGCAATGTGTATTACTATTCCCTTTTCCTTTGTCCCTAATATTCTGCTTAATGTCCATACTGAAGTAATTTCTTTGTTAAATACAAATGGTCATTTCTATCAAAATGATTTTTTTCCCTTTAACTCTGCTATTTATACTCTACATTTGATATAGTTCAATGTTCTCTAATTATATACAGTGAATATAAAATGTTAACACACCCCTGTTAAAATGCCATGTTTTTGTGATATAAAAAATGAGAACACAATAAATCATTTCAAAACTTTTCTCATCTTTAATGTGACCTATAACCTGTACAATTCAATAAAAAAAAACAAATCTATTAGGGGAAAAATATAAAAAATAAAAAACGTACAATAAGCTGGTTGCATAAGTGTGCACACCCTTAAACTAATATTTTGTTGAAACACCTTTTGATTTAATTACAGCATTCGGTCCTCTTGGGTACACACCTGCCATCCATTAAAGAGACTCTGATTAACCCCAAATAAAGTTCAGCTGTCCTAGTAGGATTTTCCTGACATTTACTCAGTTACTGCTACAACAAAAGCCATGGTTCACAGAGAGCTTACAAAGTGTCAAAGGGATCTAATTGTTGAAAGTTATCAGTCAGGAGAAGGGTACAAAAAATTTTCACCGTATTGGATACACCATGGAACACAGTTAAGACAGTCACCAAAAAGTGGAGAAAATATGGGACAACAGTGATATTGCAAAGAACTGGACATCCCTCCAAAATTGATGAAAAGACAAGACAAAAACTGGTAAGGGAGGCTGCCAAGAAAGCTACAGCAACAGTGAATGAGCTGCAGGAATTTCTGGCAAGTACTGGTTGTATACTACATATGATAACAATCTCCTGTATTCTCCATATGTCTGGGCTATGGGGTTGGGTTGCAAGATGGAAGCCTTTTCTTACACAGAAAAACATCCAGGCCCGGCTAAAATTTGCAAAACAATACATCAAGTCTCCCAAAAGCATGTGGGAAAATGTGTTATGGTCTGATGAGACCAAGGCTGAATTTCTTGGCCACAATTCCAAAAGGTACGTTCGGTGCAAAAACAACACTTTGCATCACCAAAAGAACACCATCCCCACAGTGAAGCATGGTGGTGGTAGCATCATGCTTTGGGCTGCTTTTCTTCAGCTGGAACTGGGGCTTTAGTCAAGGTGGGGGGAATTACCAACAGTTCCAAATATCAGTCACTTTTGGCCCATAACCTTCAGGCATCTGCTATAAAGCTGAAGATGAAGAGGAGTTTCACCTTTCAACATGACAATTACTCCAAGCATACATACAAATCAACAAAAGAATGGCTTCACAAGAAGAAAATTAAAGTTTTGGAATGGCCCAGCCAGAGCACAGACCTAAATCCAATATAAAATCTGTGGGGTGACCTGAAGAGGGCTGTACACAAGAGATGCCCTCGCAATCTGACAGATTTGGAGCACTTTTGCAAGGAAGAGTGGGCAAATATTGCCAAGTCAAGATGTGCCATGCTGATAGACTCCTACCCAAGAAGACTGAATGTTTTAATTAAATCAAAAGGTGCTTCAACAAAGTATTAGTTTAAGGGTGTGCACACTTATGCAACCAGCTTATTGCATGTTTTTTATTTTTTTATATTTTTCCCCTAACAGATTTGTTTGTTTTTCAACTGAATTGTACAAGTTATAGGTCACATTAAAGGTGGGAAAAGTTTTGAAATGATTTATTGTGGTCTCATTTTTTATATCAGCACACATAAGGGCATAGATTTTATTTTGCAGTAGTTCAGCAAATTAAGGACATACAAGGAAAAATATTATCAGTGCACCTAGATGTTTGTGAATTAAAATAGCAGCTTCATTTGAATGCCTTTGTATATCCAGGTCTTAATGAAAACCTAAATATTAAATCTGTTTTAAAATTAAGGCACATAGAGGGTTGATGTTTTCTTTTTGGGTGTGCCCTTTTAATTGGAGGTTTTAATTGAGATAATCGAGTGCTATTAAGTAATTAGCAAAATGCTTTATAATGTACGTTTTTTATGTAGCATTTAGTTCTGATGAAGTCCCTCTAAGCTTTGGGATGAAAGCTCTTAACTAGTGGATTTTACTGTGTTTTTACATTTGGTCCCTGCATTAAAGGTTGGTTTTCCAGTGGTTGTCTTTGGCTCAAGGCTGTTTTTTTCACTGTTTGCTCATTTTTTATATCACAAAACCCTGGCATTTTAACAGGGTTGTGTAAACCTTTTATAACCACTGTATATTTGTACCTGTAAGGACATAAACACAATGTGCTAATATCATCAAAGCAGACTTTTTGACAGAAAAAAGATATTCTGATAGAAAGCTATTATTTCTATATGTTATACATGGCAGCTATTTATAATGTATCGTTCCATCTTGCACCTTATATACACACACTAATGGCTGGCTGGCTGATCTTTTATATATACTTGCTTCTTCTCATCTCATTTTGAGCCACTGTCACATTTTCTAAGCCTTTTCAATTCAAAGAAAACATTCAAGAAGCAAAAATTAAATACATTGTCTTAGCTCTCCTTTTAATTCACAGTAATCACACAAACTATATACACTTTCCAAAAAGGAAGTCTACCCTTCTAAACAGGATCAACTATCTGCACCTACAGGTAATACCTATTCTAAAGTTAAGGCTAGCCATGCTAACACACATGTTATAGTTTGCATTCCTACTTAGTCAGATATCTGTACTTATCCTCTCTCATACCCTCCTAGACAAGAAAATCAACCTACAAGCTTTCAGTAAACATTAACTTTTAGCCTTAAGAAAAAAAGTATACTGGTTACTCTTAAATGATTAAAATGTGCACTGTTACATTTAATGCATTACATTCCTAAGACTGCATGGGGCAGCAATTACATGTACAACGATTCACTTCCCACAGTGTCAAACCTAATTTCTTACCTACATTTTTAACCAACTGCTTGCCAATAGCCTTCTAAAGGTTAATTACCTTGTACCTCTCAGATTTTGCCCAGAAAGCAATATTTCAGGAAATGCTTGTTAATACCTCTTTACAAGTTAATTACATTGCACCTTGCAGATTTCACTCCAAAAACACTGTTCAAATCTGGCATGATTAACTACTTGCACCTGCAGGCTGCTTATCTTTAGCTAAAGTAGGTGCTAATGAAAAGAAAAGACTCAGCTAGTTACTTTGCAATGTAAGAAAGAATATCCGATTTTTCATATTTTCATCATTTTGTTTTTTGAGTATTTTACTTAAAAATCCTCATCTATAGCTTAAATATGGATACTAATCTGTTGATTTACCTCTACAGAAACAGATGAAAATGTAATCTTTTAATTCTATATACAATATGATCAACACTCATTTACACCCCTAGCAGCCCAGCCCAAAATCACAACATTACATTAATTTTAACTTGCTTCTTCCCAGTTTTTATATTATTGCAGAATAAAGCCTAGCTATGGTACAACTAAGCAAAGTACTTTCTTATTTTATCATTACTATCATATATAGCTGTTATTGACAAAACTCCCCCAACTCAAATTTAGAATACATCTGATTGTATACTATGCAAAACCACCTTATAAAGTAGCACACAATTTATACAAGGAAACTTTATACAAATAAGAACAAGCCTGTTTTATTTACAATTACTTCTTCAATCCATTCAGTGTCCTTCTACACATTACTGACATAAAAAGGATTTGTGATTTAACATTTTCCTACCAGTTCAATACAGTCATCACACTTTCAGTCTCTTTCATCCACCTTGTCTTGCAGAACAATAGTTCACATGTCTAAACTACATCAAGTTGAATTTATGCTTTACTGTTCTCCAACTTATTCACTAATGTTGCATAATTGCTGCTGGCCTTCTTACTGATCACATGAATCTCCCAACATCAGTCTGTATTCACTGCAAGGTACTCTTGATTCTTCTAATCAGCTCCTGGACTTGTTTTCAGTCACACAAGCATTTTTCTTCAGAATGGTGAAAAATGTTTCAATGGCACTATCCCTCTATGGACATTCTTACTGTCAAAAGATTAAGAAGCTGCAACTTTATAGTATTTAACATATTTACAATATTTAACATATTTACAATACTTTCAGTGTTCTTCATCTTCGCTTTTACAAACTTTTCTTTCATTTCTACCCCCACCATCTTTTTCTCCACAACCATCTTTTTATTTCATCCACCACATCTTCATCATTCCTGTTTTTATTATACATCAGTTCAGCATGTCTTTTCCATTGCTGCACCCATGCTGTTACCATCAATATCCTGTCTCAACTGTCTACTTTGCATTTTCTTTTTCATATTTCCCATACAATGTTATATCCAGGTTTATATTCTGAAAACCTTCCCACTTATACTTATTTTGAGTTTTCCCCCAAAATCTTCATTCTTTTCACAATCCCCAAAACAATGCGCTATTGTTTCTTCTCCATTACAGTCTTTACACTTTCTCTCCTCCAGAGATTTTATAACCATACAGTTGCAAATTTATTTTATTTATTTTACATTTCTTGACCGGGATAGTCCATCTGGGTGTGAGCCCTTTTTCAGCAGAGGCCCGGGGAGAAAAGCTCCAATAAAACAAAACAACATTGACAGGTACAGTGTTGATTTTACATAGAATTTAACAGAAATATCTAGAGACAATAAAGAAAGTACAATATACAATAGGCACTTTAGTAAAAAGGAGAAAGTTATTACAAAATAGTAAAGTCATATCTATCTACATATATACATACATACATATTTTTTTTTGAGGGCAGGGGTCCATCTTTAGTTGATCATTTGAGTATACTTTAATACATGTACATATGTATATCCTTACAAAAGAAAAGAAATTATCAAATTATACTCTTATTGTAGGTAGCTGATAGGTAGTGTTTACAAGTGGGAGTGGGGTATACATGGAGACTATAAAATTTAGGGGATGAAATTTGATGTGGGCTTATGTGGTATTAGCCTGGCTTGGTACAGTAGCAGATGAGTACTGCGAGCTGGTCTTTGAGCAGAGTTTTGGTAGCATTTAGGATGTGTTGAGGGATGGAGTTTCAAAGTTTAGAAATGTGGTGGGAGTAGAGGGCGTCCCCGGCTTTTTTGTTGCTTTTGGATATTTGGAGGAGTGTTTTGTGTGAGGATCGGAGTTACAGAGTGTTGGCATATGGGTGGAGTAATTGTTGTAGGGCTGTGTTCTGTTTGGCTGGTATATTAAAGATGATATGTTCCTGGAATTCGACAACAGTTGACTGAAAACCACCACAGAAGATGTAAATCAGACCAGGAACAGGATTCTTGCACCAAACGATACTCTTTTATTGTAAAACCACAATAAATTGTTCAAAAGATGTTGAGCGCTTTCATCAATATACATATGACTTCCTCAGAACACAATATAGGAAGAAACAGTTCCCTTATAAATACAAAAAAACGCCCTTTTTCTCTAATTATTCAATTAAAAGCTAACAGTGAATGACAATTAGTAATGAAATGTAATGAAATATTAGGGCTATAGTGAGTGAAAAGGAGATTAAGTGGCAGATAAGACTAAATGCAGGTATATCACCAGGACTTAATGAAATGATCCCTACTAAACCATTAGTTAGAACACAATTTGATATCACCAGTGCACTCATTTTTTATTATTATAATTTTTTATTTTGTCATTCCTGGATGAGCTCATTACTAGATAGCAGTTCATACATAGTTGTATATTCTCACTATATTTACTTGTAATAAGTGTATTGTATTTATTTTATTCAATATTATTCCCTCGATGGGGTTTAGGAGACATATTTATACATATAGTATATGTTTCTATATAATGTAACAAGCAGTCATTTTATACAAAACAATAAGACATAGTTTGTGTTTTTTTATTACTAGTAATTACAAATTTTTATTGTAGTTTTTTCAGTAGTTGGATTTAGTAAGTTACTACTCATTTTTAATTATTGTTGTTCATTATTGTATTCAGTATTCAATATTGAATATAAGCATGAGGGATGTAACAGGAATTTTAGTCAGTGTAGGGTGCTGCATTGAGATAGAAGGCATTTCATTACTAACTGTCATTCACTGTTAGCTTTTAATTGAATAATTAGAGAAAAAGGGCGGTTTTTTGTATTTATAAGGGAACTGTTTCTTCCTATATTGTGTTCTGAGGAAGTCATATGTATATTGATGAAAGCGCTCAACATCTTTTGAACAATTTATTGTGGTTTTACAATAAAAGAGTATCGTTTGGTGCAAGAATCCTGTTCCTGGTCTGATTTACATCTTCTGTGGTGGTTTTCAGTCAACTGGCTGGTATATTAGTTGGTGAGTAAAGACAAGTTGGGTTTAGGTTAGTTGTTGTGGGAATTCTAGCCAATTTATTTGTTGCAGGGCAAAGCAGTGGTGGGACCTATATGGGGGGCTAGTGGTGAACTTTGTTATTTTATTGTAGGCTGACTCAAGTTTGGTAAGGTCAGTTTTGTTAAGGTTTGTAAAGATGGGAGAAGCATACAGAACAGTAGATGTGTCCTGGCCATGCTTAGTCTAGAATGGCTAGTTAGGAAAGGATTAATTCGGTAAAGAGAGCCTAGTTTGATGTGTTTTTTTAATGGTTTGAGAGAGGTGTAGGTCAAATTTTAATTTGCTATCAACTGTGACACCTAATAATTTGGTATGTGAGCTGGTATTTATGATTGTGTTGTTGGAGGAGTGGATTTGAAAAGTGGCTGAGGGATACAGTGTTTTGGTGGGGAGAAAGAGCATGAGTTTGGTCTTGTTTGGGTTCAGTATGAGGTTAGTGTTAGTTAGCCAGGATTCTACTTCTAAGAAGTACTGTTGTGTTATAAACTGTAGCTGTGTTAGAGAGGGGGTGGAGCATATCAGGGTCGAGTCATCTGCATATTGGATGACAGAGGCGAGAGATGTGGATTTATGGAGTTGATTTGTGAAGATGGTAAAAATAGGGGGCCTAATATGGAGCCTTGTGGAACTCCTATGTTAACAGGGAGCAAAGATGATAGCTCCTGTTGTCATCTAACAGCCTTCTGGCATTTGGTTAGATAGCTGTGGAACCAAGCTAGGGAAGAATTACTGAGATGTAATGTGGCCTGTTCTGACAGCAGTTTTTGGTGTGAAACTGTGTCGAATGCCTTTGAGAGATCTAGAAAGATGGATGAGACATATTTATTCTGATTTCTGTGTTCATTTATTGTGTTAGTAAAACTGAGGAGGGCAGTTGTGGTGCTGTGGTGGGGACGACAACCATGTTGTGTGTTTAATAGGAGGTTATTGGAGAGAAGGTAGTTTAGAATCTGGGAGTGAATACATTTTTCTAGTAGTTTGGAGAGAGGTGAAAGAATGGCAATGGGCCTGTAATTAGTAAGCTCGGGAGAGTTGTCTCCTTTACACAGTGGGGTGATATAGGAGACTTTCCAGATTAGTGGGACATGGTTCTCAGAGATAGAGTGGTTGATGAGGATAGAAATGAGGTAGGCTACGACTTCGGAGGCAGCTTTGAGGAATTCTGATGGGAGGTTGTCAGCAGATAGGCTGGTGGGCTTGAGCTTACTGAGTAGTTTTTTTATGGTACGGGTTGGGACGGGGTTAAAGGAGAAGGAGTTTGCACCCTCATTGTTGGCTACTGGGATTGTATTACTGATGTTTTGGTCATAGTCAATAAGTGAGTGAATTGTGTTTATGAAAAAGGAATTGAATTGTGTTGCGATGTTATCATTTGATGGGGGTGTGGTAGGATTGGAGGTGGACGTACTACCAGGTTGCAGTAGTTTGTTTATAGTGGCTCAGAATTTTTTTGGGTTATTTTTGTTTCTTTGCTGTGCAGTGATGTAGTAGGCTTTTTTGTCAGCTTTTTTCTGGGATTTGGCTTTATTCCTAAGTTGTTTGAAAAGTAGAAGGTTGTCATTGCTTTTGTTTGTTAGCCAGTGTTCCCATGCCTTGTCCCTTTCTTTTAGGTCTTTGGTGTTGTTTCTAAGCCAGGGTGTGTGGTGATGTTTTATTCTAGCTATTCCGTAGGGGGCCAGGCTGTTTAGGATGTTGTGGAAGGTGGTGTTAAAGTGTTGAACAGCATCATCTAGTGGTAGTGTTTTGAGGGGGGACCAGTTAATTTGTTGGAAGAGGGAGTTGATGTGGGTATTACATTTTTTCTTGTTGCGAATTAGCCTATAGACTACTTGTCTAGGTGGACTAAGATTGTTTCCGATTAGGTATGTGGGTAAGTGGTCACTTATGGTACTGGGGAGGCATCCTGCTAGAAGAAGTGTGTTATTTTTTATTTGTGAGAGACCAATCCAGGATGGATTGTCTGTTAGAGGTTTTGTCTATTCTTGTGGGGTTTTGTATGAGCTGGGAGAAACCATATAAGGTTTATGAAATTGGATGGATTATTGGAATTATAGGTGGACCAGTCAGTGCTGAGGTCACCCATAATTATGATTTCTTGGTGGAAGGTTGTGGATAGTCAGTGAAGTATGTTTTTATCTGTGCTAGTGTTATCTCCTGGAGGGATATAGATAGCCACTACGATTAGTGTTTTTTTCTTGTTGATATTCAGTTTGGTGATGAGTAATTCTGCATTGTTAGATGTAGGAAGTGTGATGTTGATAACTTCTAGGGCTAGATTTTGTTTAAACATTATTACTACACCTCCTCCACGTTTATTTTGACAATCGAGTCTATACATGTTGAACCCTGGGGGAAGTATTTCATTATTTTTGACATGTGGCTTAAGCCAAATTTCAGTGAAAATGGTTATGTCAGGGGAATGTAAGTCAATTAGTGCATGGAAGTCATGGATTTTGTTTAGTATGCTTCTTAAATTTATATTAAGGAACAGCAGGGAGTGTTGTTTGGGGTGAAGGGGTATGGTAGAGTTGATTGAGGTGTAAGTGGTAGTTTGTTTACTGTTAGACTTGGGGCCAGGGTTGGAGTGGATGTCACCATTAAGTTTTAGTTTTGATAATATATGAAATAAAGTTGTTATAAATTTGCTTAGTTGTTTGTGGTTTCTAAACAGTGGTTCATTTGTGTGTCTGGTTTGATGGTATTTAAGTGTGAGGTAGTCTATTTCTGTGTTGCTGTAGAGGTTGGGTGAAATTTGGGAGTTGTAGTGGTGGGTTATGGGCAGTGGAGAGTTGGTGATGGAGTTGTTGAGGTGGTCATAGTAGATGGCGGTGTAGAAGTTAGTTAAATGATAAAGAAGGGCTAGTGTGAATAGGTTGGTTGTGTGGAGAGATAAGGTAGTAAACAGTTTCTTTTAGTGGATCTAATTATGTGTGTTTTAGTGATTGTAACACTGTGTGCTTTATTAGTGTGTTGAGGTTGTTAGAGTGGGACTAACAGCGTGTGGTTAGAGTGTATTGTGAGATGCTGGAGGGGGAGGTGATAGTATGTGGTAGAGCAGGGATTAAATCAGATAGGAGAGTGACTATGTGGGAGGTCAGAGCAGCTGAATGTGTAGGTGGATATGTGTTGTATTGTAATGGTGGGGGAGAGAAATCTAAGCAGAATGGCAGGGTATGAAGTCTTAAGATGTGTGTGTGTGTGTGTGTGTGTATGTCTGTGTGCGTGTGTGTGTCTCTCTCTCTCTATATATATATATATATATATATATATATATATATATATAAATCACCCCCTATTCTTTTAGATAAGTGCTGTGGGATCTTTTACAGCCACTTGAGCTACCATCAACACTCCTTTTATCCTGCACTGCAGCAGCTTCAGCATTGGGAAATTAACTATGTGGTAGGGAAAATAACTCATAACCTTCTGCACCAAAGACAAGTGTGCTATCTGTTGAGCTACTGGGTCTGCTTTAGTCAGGAGTAAATCTGTTCATAGCTCAGTACACTGAGAATCAACCTATTTAGTGATTTAGTGTCAGGATCACCAGCCATCAAGCTATAATTGTCACCATTTTTCTTACCCTTTCTGCAGTTAGCATTCGCTGAACTTATACTTGTATTACTGACTTATGACTAACTGTCTCTATTACATTCTGCAATATCTTCTGATACTGCACTGGGTCTACACTACATGCCTTTAATCATTAGTGGACTGAAGCCTTCAGAAATATCAGTGGCTCAAAGGGTAATACTTTTGAAATTTCAAATAAAGTAACACATTTCTTTTGCATCTATAGCACATTCTGCCACATATGCATCCTTAACACTTTTATGAGGCGCTCTAGCTAACATGTAAATAATGTTAATGTTCCCCATTTGGGGTTCACCAAAAAGGAACAATGTGCCCTCCAAATCCTGTGCATGTTTCTCTTTTTGAAAAATACAGAAGCATTTCTTCAAAAATAAAATTATAACTTGTAAAGTCACCATATCTTTGAATTAACACACTTATTGTGATTGTCAAGCTGAACAACTTTCCTATAACATTTCTGGATATTTGAATTAACAAAGTCAGAAACACCTTTTATCGTGTAAATGTGATTGTTATTAACAAATTAAACACTGGCAGAAGTTTGTTCAAGATGTACAAAGTAAAGAAAAATATAAAAGAAGGAAAACATCTTATTCTCGACATGTCAGAAGCAATTTCTCACATAAGAAATGCTTACAGACAGATTCATTTATACTGGAAATACAGGAAATTTTAAGTCAATCCAGTGATTCTGGTCCAAGCAGCATTACTGACTTGTACAATAAAATCCCCCTGCTTTGGTTTGCAGTCATCCTACCAGCTGTGCATACAGTGTATACCACAAAGGAAACAGTTTGATTCATAGCTAATCCTACTGGCAGCATGTATTTATGCATCTATATATGCAAAAGAGAATCAACTTAGGAGTTCAGAAAGTGCCATAAAGATGTAGTGTTGTTATACTGACATCAGAATTATCTTTTCCATATATTCTCTTCCCCAGGACACAAAGTTAGTAAGATACTAATGATTTAAAAATGGATATTTTAACACTGCTTCTTGAACTTCTCGTTGTACCACAAAGAATTCTTTCCTCAAAAAATAATACTGCATCACAGTTTAAAACATGATTTTCCAATATTTTTCTTATTTTGCACTTTAGCATGGTATGTTGCATTTTCCCTCCAGTGGTTCTCAATGTGTGCCCCTGTTATTTATAATTTTGTTTGTAAAAATTGATTTTTCCCTGCAGACATCACAAAAAATTCCATTGATCTTTATCCCTGTGATATTACTGCAGGGGAATAGCATACTGATGCATCCACAGACTTTTAATGGATGCACCACTCCACATGTGGGGGGTGGGGGGCGTTCATTACGTCTGTGGATGCATATCAACAGTATATGTCAGTTTAGGGTACAGTAAATTTATTTCATTTTATTTTGGTTTATTTAAAAAAAAGTCTGAGAAGTCTTTTATTAAAACAACCCAAATAAGTAATGACAATGATAGACATGCTGCAAATGATAGAAGAACATCAGAAAAATCTGTTTAACAACATTTTAAAATGTGTACAACCATTATTCTAAAAGCCAATAATAGGTTTGCATGTACTTCATAAAGATATTCACTGTGAAAATATTGAGTGAGTCACTTTATTCATGTCGAGCAAATACTGTTTCTTTTGGATCATAATTTCTACATATCATGAGTTTTATTTTAAAGACTGAGTAGAACCCAAACCTATCTGTGACAGACTGTCACAACAGTGCAAAGAAGTCTATCCAGTAATCCTGATCTTATTAAAAGGAACATAAAAACTTACATCTGAAACAGAGGCATCTTCTCAGGTGGGAAAGAGAGTGCGGCATCCAAGAATTTACATGCAGATAGATACAAGTCAAGATCGCATTGCTGCATTGTGGGACAATTTCCATCTGGAGCAGCACTCTTTTGTTTTGATGTTTTACTTGCATTCCTAACCAAAAGAAAATAAAACAGTGAAGAGTTGAGGTGCTAGGAACAACAAGTACTGTAAAGCACAATTTTAAATATGTTTGGCTATAGCAGACCAACATTTTTTTTTATGCTGAAGCTGTATCAGTCTTAACATGGTTTATTGAGAAGCTACTCTAAGATTTAGCAGTGAAGGAATAAGATAATCACATATCTTTACAAGATCAGTATAAAAGTTGCTGGTATACTCAGACATTAAAAAAAGACTTCTGAAAGTTTAGTGCTTGAAGGATAAAATACAGTTGTGTAAGTTGATCTTACCATAATAGATGTTCAAATGATCACCACTGTAGTAGCCTTAGCTCTATGGGTTATATCCTGACAAGGAAATAACAGCCGTCCAGCTTCCAAAGCTTCAGAGCACCTTCCACATGAAGAAACTGCGAAGAAGCTTGAGATGACTAAAAGACAAGTATGGGCACAAAGCTTTCCTGCCAGCAGAGAGAGGGAGTCTGAGCCCTAAGAGGACAAAGCTGGGAATAACAAAAAATAAATGTCCACACCCTGGCATAAAAACACACCAATAAACAAGGGTGGTGGAAGGAGAGAGCAACTACTGCAGCAGTGATCATTGGAACATCTATTGTTATGGTAAGCTCAACTTACGCAACTGTACTATGTTCTTCATATTGATCACTGCTGCAAGGGTCTTAGCCATACAGGTAGATTACCATGTATGTCTTTCGGCTTTTCCCGGTTAGGGGTTGCCACAGTGGAACTCCGGTCTGCTAATGATTGGCAGTGGATTTTTACTGTGCCGAGTTGCCAGCCCGACCCCCAACTTTCAAAGGCGGCACACCCATTCACACATGCAGGTACCTGCATGTCTTTAGATGTCACTTGACAGTGGGGAGGACATGCAGACTCCACACACAAGATGCTCCAGCTGAGAATTGAATGGGAGAACCTCTTGCTGTGAGGCGACAATGCTAACCCCTGCACCACTGTGGCCACTATATGGGTAGATTACCATAGCTAACCAGATTTGGGAGGTGGAAGGAGAAGGGTCCAGGAGGCCCTGGAGAATGGTCCCAGCAAAGCATGATCTAGACCTAGAGAAGGAATCCAGCTTAAGGTCGTGACTAAATGTTACTCAATCCTTTACTCTCTAACTTTGATAGCAGTACAATAAGTCTAATAACCAATGTATGGATTCAAGGTATAGCCTGTCATGGCTGGAATATATTGTCCAATCTCCTACCCCATGATGTTCAAATTTACTTTGAGAGAGTGCAACTTTCTGTCATTTAAGAACAATGTTAATCTGCCTGAAAAAATGTTGATTCTAAATCATTGAAGATGTTGTATATGCATGAGTGTACTTGGAGCTTTTCTCACCGGGCCTCCCCTGAAAATGGACCTGTGTCCAGCTGGACTCTCCCAGTTAACAAATGTAAAATAAAATAAATAAATAAAATAAAAGTGCTTTGTAAAAGTATATACAGGGGACCAAGTAGCAACTTCTAGAATACTTCTAGAATTCGACCCTTTCCAAAGAAGAAGCCAAGGTCTTTGTAGAGTGGGCTGTGCCCCTACCTGGAACTGATTAATTCTGAAACAAACTAATATAGTATGTGAGAGATGTATTTACACAATGTCACTGGAGGTAAAGGTTTCTCATAAAGGCACTCCTAATGTCAATAAGTTTGTCAGGAGTATGCATGCTGCACCCATAACACACAATTCAAAGCAGACACAAAGACACGCATATGCTGAGCCACTTAAATGTAACTTTACTAAACCCCAAAGACCTCCAAAATGAGGTACACATAACAAACACCAACAGCAACCCTGAATGCACTGTTTCAAAACAACACATACAGCCTCATTTCATGGAGCCACTACCTCTAAGCCCATAAGTCACGCCACCAAAGAATCCAACATTCTAGCCATTGGAGACTTCGCTGTCAGAAACATTGATGGCCCTCTCACCAGGCTGAGTAAGGAGATAGTCATAGTCAGCTGCTTATCAGGGGGCCAGGATCTAACACATTACACAAGGACTCGGGTCATCTGACCACAATTACAAGAATGACTCATAGTCCATGTGGGTATAAATGACCTGAGATATACCACCCTAGACTATATGAAGAGAGACATTATGGAGGTCTCAGAATGTGTGTCCCAGGCAGGTATGAGCCTAGCACTGAACAGCACTTTACCTTCTCCAAGGATGATGCCACAATATGAACAAAAGATGAATGACTTTAATAATTGGCTTAATTTCTGGTGTCATTCTAAGGGGGTGCAATATCTGTCAGCATGGAAGGAGATGGTCTGCTCCTCTGCCCTCTAGACTTATGAGTATTAGGTAAAACACTGTCCTCCCCATAGTGCCTTTTTAGGCAATGCCAAACTGAAAGTACTTCTGACATAGTAAATCAAAACCAAGAAAATCTAAAAGTGTTACTGCTCAATGCTAGGAGTCTAAACAAAAAAAATACACTCCCCAAAAGCTATCTTCACTCCAGAGAATGCTGACATCTGTGCTGTCGCTGAGACATGGTTTAAAGCCAAGGACAGCACATTGACAGCGCAAGGTTATACCACCTTCTACACATTAAGACCAGCTACTACACAGACAGGGACTAAAGGTGGAGGTGTCTTGTTTTACATCGAAAGTAAATATATCTCAAGGATGGCCAAACAAGACTATACTTGAGCTTCACCAAGATCAAATCACCACAGGCAAAATCCAAAACCACTTCCTTGCAAGATGTAGGTCCTCCTCTATGACCCAAGAAACCCATACTATGTATTTAAACTTATTGGAAACACTCATCATCCAACCAAATACCATATTCATGGGCATACCTCTCAACCTGGAATCATAAAAAATCTGAACAAAGGCCTATGAAAAATAGGTACAATTGACAAAAAAAAAATCTGTATGCTGATTAACATAAAATTTGCATATGTAATTATGTAACCCCACCCATTCCAATGGAATTGTGGAATGCCAACTTTTAAACACAAACCAGACAAAATATTAAACACAAAATAAACAGACAAATAGTGTTTTATTTACATTAATATTTGAACTTGTATCAAACTTTGAACTTGTGCAAAACTAAAATACAATTTTATTTTATAAAAATAAAGCTGTTTCTATACTAATATTAAATAACACAAAATATAACCAGAACAAAACTTTTATTTCAATCTGTACTGCAGTTAACCTGGAGGTCCTATATACTTGAAATTAGCAGCAGAAAAAACACATGATAACCTAGAATCAACCTTGTTCTTTAAATCATTATAAACCATACTAACTAAAACAGTTATTCTTTTTATTATCAAAATTAAGCACAGACTAGACATATTCAGATATCCATTTGCTTCCTCAAATCTATTATATTACCACTGCAGAGCAAAAATCTATCAGCCATAAACGTTGCATAAATAGCATGGTGGAAGAACTATTTAAAAGAAACTAGAAAAATATCTTCCCACTGACAACTCCACGTAGGACAGATTGGCCAATATTGCACAGAAGAGTGGACTATGAACAACTAAGCGGGATTCATAAACTGATCTATGGCAACAAACACAATCATCTGGAAGGTCAGCTCATCATGTAACACTCTTACCATAAGGTGTCTCATTCTCATATCTTCAAATAAACTGTTGCTTCTAGTAAAAAATTCTGAGAAAAAGTTTTATATAATGATTGATGCAGCAATACCAAAATTATGGACTATACCTTTATCATACATTCAGCAATGTATATCATTCCCAAGTTTCAAGGAGAAATGTATAAAAGCACCTAAGTTTATCCAATTCCTGCTAATGTCAAGGTGCCACTTATCCAATGAGCCACAAACAGCTCAACTGTCTATAATGCATGTTGGGCTATATTAACATCTGGAATCTGGGTGCCTTCTCAGGATTTAAAGACCTTTCAATATGAGTACCAAAAGTCTGAAAAAAGTAAATGCGATTTTCAGAATAGAACAATGAAGTATTAAACTTGCTGTTAGACATATATAGGAATTTTCCAGGGGAATTAACCACCTGCAGACCATGATGTGGGGGATGTAACCCTATGCTCCCACTACTTTACTGACTCCAAGATCACTATACCAATGAGAAGAGGGAATATTTCAAGATACAGTCATTTCAGAGTTGTATATTTCCCTGTAATTGCACTTAAATTCTTGCAGTTTCAAGGAGCATGTTAATAGTTCTCAAACATGCTACATGAAGCCCTGACATCTGTTGTTACATTATTCTATGATTGCATAACTTATGCTTTGATCTTCCTTATAAGTGTATGCAGACCTAGATAATCTCACTTTCTGCTCTCTTATTGCTAGGCATGTTTTTGACTTCAAAGGAATCTTACATTCTGCTCCATTATGTCTAGGCAGGCAGCTGTTTTATTTTCTATGTGCTTTTAACTGTGAAGTTTCTTAGGTTGATGATGTCAGTGGAGACTAGTATACATTTGTTTAGTTTTTCATCAAAAATGATAAATATTTTATTAATTTACTGCTTAGTTCATAGAACAGCGACTTTCACTTTGCTCTAGATATCAGAATTAGTAATGTTAAATCATATATTACATTTGTATTCTGTTCCATTCTCTCTGAGTATTTTAAGCATACTATCGTGTGTACATTTTCTGTTATATTGTTTAATGTAGTGAGTTGTTATCCCCTGAAGCACCCATGCAAAAGGCTCTTTTGGCTGAATATCATTTATCTAGATATCAACCTGAAAGAAAAAGAAGTTATGTACCCACCATAATGTTCCATGTTAGTTGTCTTCATCTCGCCTTCTTTCTTGCTGGTTGGGATCAGAGCCAATCCTCGGCTCTGACTCGACCATCTTCTATAGCTCGAGAGGTGTTTACTGGCTCGAGGCTACCCCTTATCCCATGATGCACAGCACTAGCTACCCAGATCTCATTTGTAATAGCTAACCCCAGACATAGCCAGAGAATCAACCTGTCTAAACAAACAGGTTGAGCATACCTGTCATACTCTCTAAGTCAGTAGAGGAAACAAACCAGAGAACACTCAACCAGTGAAACCAAAACTCCTCTCGATCCAATAAGACAGGGGGACGGAGGGTGGGACACAAGAAAGAAGGCGAGATGAAGACAACTAACATGGAACGTTATGGTAGGTACATAACTTCTTTATGTTAAGTTGTCTATCTCGCCTTCATTCTTGCTGGTTGGGACAGCGTCCCTAGCACCTACAATCCTCATTGGAACAGACTCTTCAGAACAGTGGAACCAAAGTCAGCTCTGCTCCTGGAGACCATATCTAGCTTGTAATGAGAAATAAAGGTATGAGGATTTGCCCACATAGCAGCTGCACAGATAGAGTCCATGGGCAGCCTAGATTGGAAGGCTACCGAGGTGGCCAAAGCCCTAGTAGAATGACCTTTTGGTTTGATAGGCAACTCTTTGTTTCTCAATCAATAAATGAAAATAATAATGTGAGACAACCATCTGGATAAAGTCACTTTGGAAACTGGGAGACCTTGTTTGCCTAGAGCGTAGGAAAGGAATAGTTGGTCCGACTTCCTTATATCCTTAGTCCTATGTGAGTAAAAACGCAATTGTCTATGAACATCCAATTGGTGTAATTTGTATTCTGCCTTGTTGGTGTAGTTAGGGGAAAAACACAGGAAGGTCTATAGATTGGTTTAAATTGTTTTCTGAGCAGACTTTCGGAAGGAATGAGGGATTAGTCCTCAGAGCAACCCTGTCCTTATGAAAAACCAAGTATGGAGGACGAACACATAGTGCCTGAAGTTCAGAGACGTGTCTGGCTGAAGTAATAGCTACCAGAAAAAGTGTTTTCCAAGATAGGAACTTAATGGAGCAGGATGCTGCAAGTTCAAAGGGGGGCATAATTAAGGAGGTTAGTACCAAATTAAGGTCCCAAGGAGAAGGGGGATCTCTCACTGGAGGTCTAAGGAGAGTAGTCCCTCTTAAAAAGGCTTTACAGAGCTTATGAGACAATGTTTGAATTAGCCAACCCAACATGAAAGTTAAAAATGGCCACCAATTGAACCCTGATTGTAGCAGAAGCGGACCCAGAATAAAAAAGTTGTGCTAGGAACTCAAAAGTTTCATGAACTGGGGCTGAAAAAGGATCTACGTTCCTAGCCTCAGCCCAACAAGAAAAACGTTTCCATTTGCTAGCATAAGTCTTTCTAGCTGTGGACTTGTGAGAGGAGACAATAAACTCACACACGGCCGGGGAAATGCTGGGAAGCCTGGCTAAGGTTGGAAGTGGAGCAACCAAGCTGTGAGCTGGACTGTTCGGAGGGATTGATGCAGCCTGCCTGACTGATGAATCAGTAGGTCTGGAATCGGATCCAGAGTCCAGGGCTGATCAAGAAGGTAATGGTGTAGGAACGGAAACTATATCTGTCGACCATATCTGTCAAGGACAGTAGGGGGCAATGAGGATCATTTTGCAACCCAATGATATTGCTTTCTGTATGAGTTTTGGTATCAGGGGAAACGGAGGGAAGGCATAAAGAAGTCCCTGAGGCCAATCGTGGACTAGACCGTCTCTGGGTGTGTGGCCTGGAAGCGGAAGAAGGGAGAAGTAGTTGATGCATTTGCTGTTGAAGGGGGTGGCAAAAAGATCGCAGCAAGGCTGTCCCCATTTGTGGAAGATCAGATCCGCAACTACCTGATTCAGTGACCACTCGTGAGGCATGACAATAGCTCTGCTGAGCCTGTCCGCTATGACGTTGGACCTCCCAGGGATGTGCGTCGCAATCAGAAATCGTTGGGAAGAAATTGCCCACTGCCTGAGTCTGAGTGCTTCTCGACATAGGGGGTAGGACTTGGTTCCGCCCTGCTTGTTGATGTACCAGACCACTGACATGTTGTCCATTTGAATTGCAATGGTCCCAGAAGGGCGAGAGTCTTGAACGCTAGGAGCACGGCTCTCATTTCTAGGACGTTTATATGCAGGTTGTACTCGTGAGGCTGCCAAGTGCCTTGGATTGTCCTGCCCTGATAATACCCTCCCACCCTATCAGGGAGGTGTCTGTGGTCACCATGGTAACCGGAGGGGGCTGAATGAATGGTCTGCCCTGAGTCACTAGTGGGGAAACCATCCACCAGGAAAGGTGCCTTTTGCATGCTACTGTAATCATGATCATGTGAGACATGAGTAGCTGTTGGAAAGACCACTGTGTGAACAGAAGCCACTGAAAGATCCTCATGTGAAAGCAGGCCAGTGGGATTAGAAGAATTGCCGCTGCCATGGAACCCAGAGTTTGAAGGACGAACCTGACTTGGATCCTTTTGCTCTGCATTAGAATTTGTACTTGCTGGTGAATTGTAGACACCCATTCTGGTGGTAGCCTTGCGGACATGTTCTTTGTGTCTAAGTCTGCTCCTATATAAGTGATAGATTGACAGGGCAACAAGGCAGATTTCTCAAAGTTTATTGTAATGCCTAGCTGGGAGCAGATTGTGATAGTGTAGTCCCTGGCTTGCAGAAGTTGATGCCTGGTAGTAGCAGTGAGGAGCCAGTCATCTAGATATGGAAACACCTGGAATCCTCGACGTTTCAGGTGAGCCGTGACCACTGCCATACATTTTGTGTACACCCTGGGGGCTGTGGTGAGACCAAAGGGCAGAGCTCTGAACTGGTAATGACTGGCTCCCAGCCGGAAGCGAAGGAATCTCCTAGAGTGCCTGTCCATTTTGATGTGGTAGTACACATCCTGAAGATCGATGGAGCACGTCCAATTGTCCTGACCCAGAAAGGGTAGAATGGACTGTAGTGTGACCATCTGAAACTTTGTTCTTTGAATAGACTTGTTTAGTCTGCTGAGATCCAGAATCGGTCTCCAGTCCCCTGTCTTTTTTGGTACCAAAAAAAAACCTTGAGTAAGTTCCGGATCTGTGTTGGTCTGCTGGGACTTCCTGGATGACTCTTTTTTTCTAGCAGTCTTGAAACTTCTATGACTGCTTGGTCCTTCAGATTGGGTGGAACATCTGGATGGGATTTGCTCGACGGTAGGGGGGGGTTGAGGGAAGGGAATTTTGTAACCTCTGGATATAACTGACTGTACCCATTTGTCTTGCATTAAATTTTGCCAGGCTTTTGGGTACAGTGAAAGTCTTCCCTTGACTGCCTCCAGTGGCGGGCAGCCGGGCAACCCTTCAGGGATGCTGAAAGAGCTTCTCAGAGAAGGATTCTCTGTTGCCCTGGTTCTGCGGACCCCCTCTGCCATGAGGGTGGCGTCTATTGTTATATCCCTCTCTGCCCCTGGAGGAAAAATCGCTACGTGTGTCAGGCGAGGCTCCCTGGGAATTTCAGAACCACATTTTACCACTCTTCTGACCCTTGGGGTATGGTCTGGAAGGAGTGGAAAAACGGACTCCCACGGCAGAGACAGTCTTGCCTTCTTGCTCACACCTAGTCAAAGTGTCTTTCACCTGTGGTCCAAAAAGAAAGGAAACATCAAAGGAGGTGTTGGTGAATGACGCTCTAAAGGGTTCCGCAAAGTTACACAGCCGCATCCATGCATGTCTCCTAAGGGCCACGCCCGTACCTGCGGCTCTACTTGTACCATCGACTGCATAAGAAATGAGCCTCATGGAGGAGTTGACTACAGAATTAAGGGTTGCCAGCTAGGAAGCCACTTTAGCTTGAGCCCCCTCAGCTGAT
Source organism: Protopterus annectens (assembly GCF_019279795.1). Lineage (NCBI taxonomy): Eukaryota > Metazoa > Chordata > Ceratodontiformes > Protopteridae > Protopterus > Protopterus annectens. Next base: position 1,748,130,923 of record NC_056735.1, read on the forward strand.
GGATCTTGAAAGGTATCTCCGAGCTCTTTAAGGAGATCCCTCTGAAGCCGGGTAAAATGGCATAAGTAGTTCAGTGACCTCATGGAAAAGGTCACTGAAGCAAACATTTGCTTCCCGTACCTGTCCAGGGTCCTAGACTCCTTGTTAGGAGGATGGACAGACGAAGAGGTTTCTGCTAACTCTTTTTTGGTGGCTGCTGCTACCACCATGGCATCAACAGGAACATCTTTGGTAAGGAACTGCTTATCATGGGGTGCTGTGATGAACTTGCCAGGTCTCCTCGGAGTTGGTTCCACTGTATCCAGGGCTGACCAAGCCTTTTGAGCCACCACGGACATAAGTGGATCGAAAGGCAGAGAAACCCAGGAGGTGGAAGGTCAGGAACCAAACGCATCCAGGAATACAGACTCATCCTCGGTAGGGGTTAGAGGATTCCAGTTCCCCCTCTGCTTAAGCATTTCGAGGATGTCCGAAAAGGAAACATCTTCAGAGGGGAATCTCGGGGACCCTTCTGAATCATCTAAGTCTGTATCCGAAGTGACAGACTCAGGGGAGTCAATGTGCTTCCTCTTGCATTCCTTCTTACGAGGGGGCTCCTCTGAATGTTCAGGGGATGCCTCGGAAGAAGAGGAAACACCCAATGGGGTGCCCTGGAGCACCGGTTCCCCACACTTGGGGTCTGGAGGAGGAGGAGCAGAGATTGGCACAGGCACTACAGGGGACGGAGCCGATGGGGCCGATAGTGGAGCTGACTCAGTGGCCAGCACACTCCTCATGACATTGAAGGCGTCCCTGCCACGATGCAGAGAAGGCTCCGGTTCCGAGGAAATCAGAATCCTTCTCCACACTGAGGGAGACAGCTCCGAGGCTGATGTAGGAGATGAGCTCACTTGCACCGAAGCTCCGAGAGGGAGAACAGGGTCAGACAAGGGTCCGATGCCACTCGCCCCCTCGGAGCCGACGAGGGAGCCCTAGTGCCCAAATCCCTCAATGGACTGCACCATCAAGGGAATCAGAGCCGACGACGGAACAGAAGGAGATAAAGTTATCGGAGCCGACGGTTCCACTACTCGAACCCCAACGAACTCCGGCTCCGAGCTCAATGGAGTCGGAGGAGGAACATCGATAGAAGTGGACGGAGCCGACACCTGTTGAGGAGGGCTGGACAACATCTTGACAAGTGCCTGCGACTTTAGCAACCTACTGACCACTCTCTCCTCGTCGTGATCCGGGAGCCTAGAGGATCGAGAGGAGTGAGAATATCTGTAAACTGCGCTCGCTTTGCAGCAGGGGAGACTGAGGAGCCGAAATGTATGGATTCCAGAGAAGGGGACCTCAGCCTCTTGTGGCTCCGCGAGGGCTCCGAAGTTCATGATGGAGCCGACGGGGAGATAGTCTTATCGGTTCCAGCCGGAACCGAAGTAGCAGGTAGAGTCTGAACCAAAGACGGCTCTGAACTTGGAGCCGACGATTTGGTAGATTTAAGGGATTTCACAGGCTGAGTCTTAGCCAGTGAATCCCGGGGCTTTAAAAGGCCCCTAAGAATAAGCTTATTCTTACGCTCCTGCAGAACTCTTGGACTAAATGCATGGCAGATAGAACAAGAGTCCTGCAGGTGCACAGCGCCTAAACAATAGACGCAAGAAGTGCGCCCATCTGTCAGAGACATTTTCTGACAGCATGAGTCACACTTCTTGAACCCAGACACCTTGGATTCTTTGGACATCCTATAACAAAAATACAATAGCTAACCAAACAAAATACAGTCTAAAGAGAAAAACACAGTACACTACAGACTAAAGCTAAAGTTTTTTTTTTTGTTTTTTTTTTTTTTAATAGGAAAGCCTCTAACTCAAACGGCTAGCCTATAAAGAAGATAGAAGGAAAGCCTCTAACTTAAATGGCTAACCTGACAGGAATAAGGAGGGGGGGAGGGGGAGAACTCTCTAAATTAAAAGAGTTCTAAAGGGAAGGAAAGGAAGCTACAAATACACACTTAGCTAAGACAACAAGTATAAGACTAAAACTAACAAAAAAACCCTAGGAAAAAGACTATTTCTAGTAAAAAAAAGTTCTACAAATAAACTTTATATGAGCCTGAGCCAGAAAAATGACACCTCGCAGATGAAACAGCAAACGTGATCTGGGTAGCTAGCGCTAGGTATCATGGGATAAGGGGTAGCCTCGAGCCAGTAAACAGCTCTCGAGCTACAGAAGATGGCAGAGTCGGAGCTGAGGATTGTCTCCGATCTCAACCACCAAGAACGAAGGCGAGGTAGACAACTTAACATATAATGTTTTTATTGTTTCAGCTTCAGCGCATACTGTGTTGTTATGCTGTTTAATCAGTATAACTTGTACAGTATACGTTTCATGTTGTTTCTAGTAGCACAGTGCAAAACAGAATATCCTATTAAAACTTTAATATTGTGCTTCTCTTTTGTTAAGTAAATGAAGAATTCTTCTAACATTTTATCAAATGCATGCTAAAATGACCACCTCACTAAAAGCGTTAAACAGGTACTAATAAGAAAGCTGTCTTAAAGCTTTTTTTTTTTAATTTACAGAGTTGTTATGAGTCTAGGTTCAATATGACTTCTTTTGTCATTATTATGTCTAGTAAAAGGCATTTTCTTGTTTTCTCTGAACTCAGACATTTTCTTGGCAGACACTCCCCCAAGAAAACATTTATTGCCAAGTGTTGGGATTTGGAAGCATTTACAGAGCTGACACAGCTCATTCAGTTAGAGCTCCAGCCAGGTTTACCACTCAGTTAGACGTATCTGTTAGTTTGTTTCTCCTTTTCCCTATTCAGAAATGGCTTCCCACCACACAGCCTTACCCAAGAATTAACTGCTATAATTGTCCACCCACAGTACTACAGTGATGCAGTGATTAGCCCTGCTGCCTGAAAGAGTTTGGTTCTTTAGTTCCATTCATGTCCCTGCTGGATCACCTTCTGCACAAAGTCTATACTGCATATCTTACCTATGTCCACATTTTTTTTTGATATTCCTGTTTCCTTTCACATCCCAAAGGTAAATCATAAGTGCATATGCATTTCTGCAAATTGCCTGTAGGTATAAGTGTAGATGTGCAAGCACGCATGCATGTATCTGTCTGTTTGTAAAATCAGTGTCTGTTTCTTGAAATGGACTGGTGTAGCTAATAATGGCCATAGTCAATCGATCAGTCCATGATCATACAGTAACATCACATGAGATAAGTGCTTGTGTGTAAGCATGTCATTGTCAGCAAAAGATTTAAATTCGTAACAGTAGTGGACTGGATAATAAAAGCCTCACTTGCTAAATGACTGACATGATCTGGCAGCAGAACTGAATCTAGATTCAAGTATATATGTGTTTTCTGTTTTGTTTTTCTTTAAGTTTAACCTGGAGGCAGAAGAATTTGAGCCACCGGAGATAGATTTTCTCATCTTGACTGACTGTTCCTGTCGAGTGTCAACCTGTTCTGAACCTGGGTCAGGGATTCCTGAAGTTGCAGCAGAACCTGGGCAGACTAGTCTGGACACTGCACTGCAGAAAGTGCAACTGTCTTGAACTTACCCCTTCTTGGCTTGGATGTCAGTGGCAAGTTGGAACACAGATGTTGTTTAGCTAACTTATTAAATATTATTTTAAAACAGCTCCTCCAGTCCGCTCCACTTTGCTATGTGCTACTGTACTGAAACTGCTCGACCGCACGTCCTTGTCAGGCTGCTATTCTAAATCCAGTCCACAACATGAATGTTCAATCAATGTATGACTACATATGTAAAAAAAACAAAACAAACAAAAAAAAAAAAAAACAAAGGTAAACATTAACAATTAAAACATAGACACAGTCCCAGGTCGAATTCTGACAGGCTGGCAGTCTGCCTCATGAAGCTGATATCATCATGCACACCCCTGCATGTGATGATGTCAGCAACAACTTCAAAAAATTTGAAAAAACCCGGAAATTGAAGGAGCCACTTAGGAATTCGTGGCACCCCATTATTTGGCCCTCAAAACCGGTATATACCATGGAATTCGGTACAGTTGAGAGGTGTGTTCATAGGTGACTTTAATTATCCCACTATTAACTGGGAATTGTATATGACACCAAACGCACAGGCACAGAGATTCCTGGATTTTTGTAAACAAACTCACTGGACAAGATTATCAATACACTGACCAGGGTTGCAAATATATTTATATTTATATATAACTCTCTAATATGGGACAGTGCTGCACACCCCCTAGTGTAACATCTTCACTGGTAAGGTCAGACCACAAAATAGTCTCCTTTGAAGTAAAAAATAAAACCTGGAACCCCAGCTAACCCTGGAATATTCAGGAACTACTCTAAGGCTAACTTACTACTATTAAGTGATAACCTGGCAACATTTCAAACCACCTTAAACCCTGAGAATACTGCTGCCTATGTAGAACTGTTCACAGAAACCCTATACAAGCATGTTAATAACTGCTTAGAGACAGCTGTACCCATCAGGAAGTACAGAACAGACTCAAAAACAATCCACTCTGGTGTAATCACATCATCAACAGGCTGCATAACAGAAGGAAGAAAATCATGGCAAAAATAAGAGGTGCAGCACCCAGCAGGATAAAGGCACTCTCATCAAAATAAACAAACAGCACCCAGCAGGATAAAGGCACTCTCATCAAAATAAACAAACAGCACCCAGCAGGATAAAGGCACTCTCATCAAAATAAACAAACACTTCAGAGGACAAAATAAAGTTTACCAAAGCCAATTTTGAGGTAAATTTGCCTCCCAGGCCAAGGACAACTGCAAGACATTCCTTAGCTATGTCCGCAACCTCAAAGGCAATACACAATTGTCTACAGAGCTCATTGTAAATGGAGCCCTTTATACTGAGCCAGAAGGTACAGCAAGCCTACTGGTAGACAAATTCATCTTCAACTTTACTGCTCTCTCCTTACCAACCTTCTCTCAGGAAATACCATCAAATATAACTCCCCCTGCTATCACTACGGAACAGGTCCTTAATGTTTTCTCTACGGCCGAGAACACTGCATCAATTGGCCCAGGCAGTATCCCAGGATGCCTTCTAAATAGCATGAGACATGATCTATCAGGCCTTGTGGAATTGCTGTTTAATTGTAGCCTTCAAACAGGCTTTGTACCTCATGAATGGATAACAGCAACAGTAATCCCTCTGCACAAAGGTGGGCCATCTAGAGACCCTGGAAACTACAGACCCATAAATCTCACTAGCCTCATATGCAAAATCATGGAAAGAATAATCATGGAAATGATCAGTAATGACATAGGAAACCTCCAGACACTGGATCCAACCCAATTAGAGCAGGTCATGCCTATTCAACCTGGTGGACTTCTTTCAGATGGTCACTAAAGCAATCGATGAGGGCAAAATGGTTCACACTGCCTACCTTGACCTGTCCAAGGCATGTGAAATAATCTCCTACTTGATCATTGTTGAAAAATTTAAGAGGTTAGGTACAAACTCTTATGTCACCAGGTGGATAGCCAGCTAGCTCACAGACAGGACCCAGGAAGTTACAATTGAGGAGTCCACCTCTATAAAGTGGCCAGTCACAAGCGAAGCCCTTCAGGGATTGGTTCTGGGATATCTCCTTTTTGGCATTTACTTCTCTGAAGTCAAGCCCAATGTCAATGGCCTCTGGCTGACTAAATCTGTTTGCAGATGACTGCAAATTAGCAGCTGTTACTGAATTTCCCATTGACACAAATGTTCGCCAGGAAGGGCTGACACAGACAAACAACTGGTGCCAGAGCCATGGACTAAAACTAAATGCCAAGAAATGCATAACAGCATCTTTTGGGAAGTTATCCACCCTTGGTAACTATCATACTGACAACACACCCCTAAGAGCTGCCTCAGTAGTCAGGAACTTGGGGACACATATAGACAGCAATCTAGCCTTTGACCATTATGTGTCTACAGTAGTGAGGAAATCATTCTATGTTGTGCAACCTATAAACAAAGGTATGGCATCTAGGGTCCAAGGAAGTCATTGTTCCAATGTATTTGACATTCATCAGACCTGTAATTGAATAAAATGATCCCTTTGGTATGTACCTAACCAGGCACATCCAACAACTGGAATGTCCCAGAGGTTCCTCACTAAAAGAACATAGGGCATAAGCAACATATCCTGTGCAGACCACCTCAGGGCTCTTTACCTGTATTCTGTTTTCTACAGACTTGTTGAGGGTAGCTCTATGCCTAGCATAGAAGGCATTGTCAGACTCCACTCTAATGGACCTCCTGTATATACGCAAAACAAACAGCACCAGAATTACCCATTCTAAAAACTTAATCCTTGCCTGTGATATAAATAGGACCTGCTGGAGAGAAAAGTATGCATTCCAGAGACTATCCCCTCCCTGGAATAGGCTCCCCATCCATGTGAAGCAGAGTTCCTCCCTAACCCAATTCAATTTTAACTTGAACAACTGGATGGGGAAGAAGAACTTCATCCCTGGTTTGGCACCTATGTCTCTAATGAACAAAGGCAGTCTATAAATGGTTAATCTCCCAGGCCCCTGCTTGAAATTGTTTCACCTCCCAACCCCCTGCTTACACTTATCAAGGGTACCAGAACTTGTCACAGATTTGGGATGCATGGCTAGGCTTAAAAGGGCCCTTATGATCATTAGCCTAGTGAACACCTATGAATCTATTTGTCATGATGAGTATAACAAAATGTAATAGCCTTAGACAATGATTTAGAAATAGTCTGTTTTGACACAGGTTGTCTCTTCTTCTTACCTTCACAAGAAATGAATTGATTCAAAGATCTGAAAGATTTAGTTCTGTGAAGGTAGCACCTGAGTTGTCTGTGGACATCCAAGGCATGGAGTATCCTTTCTCCCTCAATTTTAGCTTCAGGAAAGAAAATAGGGAGATGAATAGTTCGGCTTAAAGTAAACTCAGATACCACTTTAGGCATAAAAGAAAGATAAGTTCTTAAAGAAACCCTGTCCTTGTGGAAAATGAGGTAGGGATGATGCACCGTAAGAGCTTGCAACTCATATACTCTTCTTGCAGAGATCAGAGAAATCAGTGAAACTGTCTTCCATGTTAAGAATCTCAAGACAGCCAGATTAGCTGGTTCAAATGGAGCAAGTGCTACATTTCTCTAATACAAAATTAAGATCCCAAGGAGGGGAAACTGGTTTACTTGGAGGCTTCTTATACAAAATTCTCTTCAGGAACGTGTGACTGCCTTGAAATAGGAGGATTCATGGGCAGACATGCTGAAATGGCCAATAACTGAACACTGATAGTGAAATAACAAATGCCATAGGATAGTAGCTCACACAAATATTGTAAAACCAGAGAACAACTAGCCCTGAATGGGTGCTAGTTTTTCCATTTCTTAATATCTGATTTTCTAGTAGCAGGCTTTCTTGCTTCCATTAGTACCTGCTACATTTTCTCAGAAAACAGGTGCCAAAAAGGAATTAAGACCCTACGATCTGGGGACTTCCAAGATGGCAGTACATAAAAGCAACAGCTTAACTCTAGCTCTCCCAGTGTGAAAACAAAAACTCAGCAGAGAAGGCCAGTAGAGTTTTGTGTTTATGGGTAAACTTCAGTAACTGGCTTGTAAGTGTACTGTCTGGATGCCAGGAAAAAAGAAATACAGAGCACCTGGAAAAAATCAGCTACAAAAAGTGAGGAAGAAAGACTGACTGGGGAAAGTTCTGCAGCTGTTCAGCAAAAAGCAGTGCAACTTCCAGAAATGACTTCAAGTAACCTACAGGAAGATATAAGACAACTGCACACAGACTTGGTTAAAATAAATGAAACACCGATGAAATATATCAACGCAAACAATAAAAGGCTAGAAAAAATGGAAAAAGTTTTAAAGAGATATTTAGATTAGGCGATAAAGCTGCAAAAAATAACCGGATGGAATGGAGAAAAGGCTTGCTGAATATGAGACTGCTCAGGAAGAGATGTTTCAAAAAAGAATATAATTAGAGGACTGAGCACATATGGAAAACCTGAGATTTTCAGCTATACCATAGTAGCTGGAAAGAACAGACTGCTTTAATTTTATGAAAGCACAAACAAGCATCTGGACTGGTATTCCACATCAGGAGTTGCTAGTTGTAAGGGCACATCATGTATATGCTCCAACCCTGGCCATGAGAAAGCAACCTAGATCTTTATTAGTAAAGATGCAGTCCTACCAGCAGGAGGAGTTGATATGAAAAAACTGTGGCAGAAGGACAAAATACTACAGGTGGGAGGCAGCAGAATGTTTATGGAGAATGATTACTCATTGTATAATCAGACAGAAGATGAGTAAATTCATTCCACTATTTAGGGAATGTTGAGACACAGGTGTGAGGTTCAAACTGCTGTACCCAGCTGTCTTCAAGGTATTCTTCACTGGAGGGACAAAATCATTTTTTGATGAAGTACATGCTAAGGAGGAAATACAAAAGTTTGTCAACCAAAAAGTGAGCTGTGAAACAAAAGGAGATTCTGCTTCTTGTTCTTCTGGTAATAAAGATCACACAGCTACTGGGTTTCAATAGAAAATGTTGGAGAGAAGGAAGAGAGCATGAGAGTTGACTAGAAGGATCAAGAGTATGTTGGAAATGAAGCACTGACAGGATTTGGAAGATGGAGATGAACAGTTATAAAACCAGTAACTTAATGTGGGATTGCAATGCAGTAATCATATTTGTGAAATATGACAGAACAAGAAAATCAGGAAATATTGGACTTTTTCAGAATCTGTTGGACTTGTGGGGGACTCTAAGGTATATGCCCTACTTCATGTCATTAATGTTCAGAAAATTGCTTTGGGGAGGGAACAGAGGGAAGGAAGTTAATTATAAGTAAAGAAAACTGTTTTCTTAACAGTACTATTTGGTGTATGGTTTTCTTTGCATGCTATAAAGTACAGTGTTCTCAGTTATTTTTAATTGTAATGGGGTTGTAAATACATGTAAGTGCTGCTGTTCTTTTTTCATTTCTTTCTCCCTTTTCTCTTCCTTCTTGTTTGGTTTTAAGAAATGTAGGCACTGCAATGTCAAACAAAGCCTGGTTAAAAGAGCATGCTTTTTCTCATTTTTGCATGGGGAAATGACTGGATTAGGGTTTGTATATTGATTTAGTAACACATTTTAAGAGAAAGCAAGTAAATGAAAAAGAATAATGAATATTATGAGGCTTTTTTCTAGCAAATGACTGTAGGCTTAGTAGCAATTCTGTATCTAGTCCTCCTGTATCTAGTTTCTTACGTCTCCATGGAGACAATTTGATAAAGAGAAATTGGCTGTCTGGTTCTTATGTCTCCATGGTTACAATCTGGTGGAGAGTGACTGGCTGGTGAAAAAAAGAAAAGAGAAACTGGCTAGGAGATAACGTTCTCTGAATGCATTAAAGGGTTTTCCCAGCTGGGAGAGCTATAAAGATAAGACAAAACCAGTTAACGCTTAGCAGAAGCACAGGCTGCACCATGCATCTTAACATGGATAACCTTTTTCTAGGTTAACTCAAGTTTGTTAGTGTGGCTGTCAGTTTGGGCCATTTGTTCCTATTAGGAGGGTAAAACTTCAATATTTGAATATGTACACAGTTTTGTGTGTTGGTATTAAATTAGTAGTTTTTGGCGGGTATTGGGGTTGTTTTTTTTTCTGAGGGCTTTCAATAAAACAAAAAGTTCTGTAAGATGCGACATAGGCTCAAATTCTTATGACAGGAAACAACTATATAAAAGTTCAACCTGCCAAACAGTGTATGCATGTAACACAAAAGCTGGAACTAGGCATTTAACAAAAATGTGTTACACATAAAGGTGGGGATAATAACTTTTTAATACAATGGTGCTTTCTGTAATATCATTAAACGTCAATTGTCTCACAGATAAATACAAAAAGAAGGAATACTGAACTCTATTAAAAATGTGGAGAGCAAATAGCTATGTTATAGGAGACACACTTGGAAAGAACTGAACATGTGAATTTGATAAAGAAAGAGTTTCAGGATGGCTATTTAACAGAATATCTGTAACAAAGGAAAAGAGGAGTACTATATTAATTGCAAGAGAAGCTACAATAATGATAGAAGATAATAAAAAAAGAGTGGCAGATTTGTAGTGCTAAGGGGCTACTGCCAAGAGAGGAGGATGATTACACTGCCATGTATTTATATCACACCTAAAACTGCTATAAATGAGAACATTCTGGGAGAAATAATCAGTTTTCAGCAAGGAATATTATTGATAGGTGGGGAGTGGAACTTGATTTGCAGCAATGAAGATGTGTCTGGGGGGTCCAGAATGGAAAGAATAACAAAGGAGGTTAGATTTTTGAATACATTTATGAAAATATTTGGCATGGAAGATGTGAATTCAGTAATAGTTTAGAATGAATTCACTTATTATTCCCCAAGATATAAAAACTGGGCTAGGCTAGACAGAATTTACATTTCACAGGAACATGTGCATTTAATCGAAGGTCTTGATACACAATAGAAATAAGAAACTCACAGGTCACACAGACTCTGACAGGTACAACAGCCAGTAAACATGCAGTAAAATGCAAAACAGTATAAAAACAGTGGATTAGCTGTTTCCTTAATTAAAAATAAACTTCTTCAGGGTAATGAAATAAAAAATGAGACATTGTGACTTTCCCAATTATCTGCTGAAAAGAGAGGAATTTCAAAGAAACTGTATTGTCATTTAGGAAACATAAGTGTCACCTAAAAGAAATTTTGAGTGTCAGCTTTTGTACAGGAGAAAACAAACACAAAAAGACAGGCATGATAGGTATTAAAGAATAAACAATAACTATAGTACAAAACAAAATATGTAAGTAGCTGTCACACATGCTTGTACACTATTTATTACATTGGACAATACTGACTACTAGATAATTAACACATGAAAAGAAAAGTACACTAAACACAGAGGTGAGATTGGGTGATATTGCACAGAAGGAAGTGAGTGGAATTACTGCAGAATACTAAGCAGAAAATAAGGGAGTACCTCAATAATATATACAAGTTTAGAAAGACTGCTCTTAAGCAACTGTTTTTGATAACAACACTAGAGCACAAAAACTTTTAGCACAACGACTCAGGCAACAGAAATTAGAAAGGGCTGTTGCCAAACTTAGGGAGCCTATAACTAGGACGATAACAAGAGATCCTTTAGATGTATTAGAAATATTTCAGAAATACTATGAGAGTCTGTATAAAGCAGATACATATGGAAATCAAGAAAACATACAAATGGAAATGTTTATGGAGAATTAAGTATGCCAAGGTTAGAAGTAGATGAGGCTCAATTACTAACAGGATAAGGAGGAGATGACATAAAAATTGTGATGTATAACCAATCTACAGGAATGTCCCCAGGAAGAGATGATATTCCTGTGGAAGTTTGGAAGCTAGGAAGGAAAAAACTGATAAATATCTAGAAGGATTTGTTTAATGGTATTTTAAGAGGAGGAGAAATACCATCATCCTGAAAGGCAGCAGTGGTAGCTGTAATACCTAAAGAGGGTTAAAGCCCTTCAGATCCAGCTTCATAAAGGCCCATTTCAATACTAAACCATGATTATAAAGTGTTCACATCTATAATGGCTAAAAGAATGGCAAAAGTAATGCCAAAATTGACAAATATGGGTCAATGTAGTTTTTGTGGAGGGGAGGCAAACATTTCACAAGATTAACAGAACACTCATGGTCATCCATTGTTATTGGTGGGCCTTGATGCAGAGAAAGGATTTGACAGAGTAAGCTGGGACTTTATGAGCAGGGCAATGGAAGCGTTTGCATTTCCTAAAAAAAATATATGGTTGATTAGGAGGCTATATGAGGGATTGGAGGCGACAATTAAAGTGGGTGGTGTCCTCTCCTGATAATTTCTGCTTGAGCAAAGGAACCAGACATGGGTGTCCTCTTTCCCCTTTGTTATCTGCATTATATTTAGAACCACTGGCAAAGAAAATAAGGGACTCAGAAATTCAAGGATATAATTTGTATGGCAGTCAAGAAAAGCTGGCTCTGTTTGCAGATGATATTATTTTATACCTGACAAAACCAGAAAGAGACATTACAGTGTTGTGGAACATTTTGAGACAGTTTCAAATCTTTTTGGGATACAAAATTAATGACGCTAAAACAAAGGCAATAACAGTAAATATTTATGGGGACATAAAATGAAGTATTTAGGAGTATGGATTAAAATGATGCTGGTGTGGCAGCAAAGGATATGTGGAAGAGACTAAATAAGACATAATACAAAAGCTGAGAAAATGGAAACTTTGTTACATGCATATGGATAGTAAGATACAAGCAGTTAAAATGTTTTTAGTCCCATTAGTCTTATATACAGGTCAGACATGTTTTCATCAACCACAGGAGAAATTGTGCATAGCAATTAATGAAGAGCTGAAGGACTTTACATGGGAGGGGAAGATGGCAAAAGTCAAGTGGGATAAGCTGATTCTTCTAGTAGAACACGAAGGACTGGGATTACCAGAATTTAAGGGGTATTGCAGAGCTACACAGTTACAGCTACTATACATAGCACAAGCAGTAAACTATAATGCAAAGTGGAAGGGGGATGATGATGAAACAGGGGTGAGGTTTAAGAAACAAGAAGAGACTGGGATTTTGGATGTAGGCCTTTAAGGAGAATGACAACAATCATACAGAATATTATATGTATAAAGTAGCAGAAAGTATCCCAAAAACTAAGTCAACATGGGAACAGAGAAAGGAGCTTCTGTCGATAGGGATGACTGAAATTAGGGATATAGACAATAGGCAAGAGAGGGCTGGAATTTATTGGAGAAAGCTGACAAAGGAACCAAAGTATTGTTAGCAAATAACTAGAGAGGGAAAGATGATAGAATGGGAAGACATCAAGAATTTATTTGGACTGCAGGTTGAAGACTGACTTCCCTAACAAGGACTGATATCAGAGTACAGGCAAAGAGAAAAAAATAAGGAGTTCTAATCAAAAGACTAGCAGTGGTAGAGTTTTTAGTAGAATCTAGAACAGAAGCTGCCATTAAAAAAGGAATAATTAGTACAGCATATAAAATATTGCATGATAACTATAAGAATCGATCAGAGGAGGTTTAAAAAAACTGGAAAGAGAGACTGGATAAGGTATTCACAAAGAAGCAATGGAATGATATATGTCCAAAATATGCAACAAAATCTAGAAGACTTGGGATTTTTGCTTGGAAATGTTTTCATAGATATTTCTTACCCCAAGTAGACTCCAGAGAATTTTTCTTCAGGTAGACAGCAAATGTTGGAGGTGTGATGGGGAAGAAAATGGTAACTGGGAACATATTTTCTGGGAGTGTGGTGAGTTGGTGGACTTTAATGATTCCCTATGGATGCACTGTCAGAGATGCTGCATGGGCAGATTGGTGTGATGAATGAGATGATTTTTCTGAGTTATAATACAGAATCAAAATTGCCTAGACATGGTAAGGCCTTGCTGTTTCCGGTTTTGGTGGCTTCCAAAAAAGCAATTACTAGAAAATGGAAATCAAAATCTAAACCTACTGTACTAGAAGTAGTGAATATAGTAACAGAGATAAAACAACTGGAAATGAAATCTTTAGAAAAGGGTAGGAGCAAACTATACATGAAAAAAATGGGAATTGTGGTAGAAATACATACAGGGAGGAATGAAGTTTAAAAGAAGGTAGGCCTTAAATGAGCTGTGTAATGTTTGACCGAAAATGACTGGGTAGATTATAAGTGATGTATGTTTGCGACTGGGAGTGTGTCAGTATGGTTTGTGATGTAAAATGCTTAAAACTAGGATTGTGTGGGTATGGTTTGTCTTCATTTATATAAATGTATGACTGCCTATGTTGTAAGTGATGATTTAATAAAGATGTTTCTTGTTTAAAAAAAGGGCAGGAATTGAATAAGTTATGTAATGTTTCTTAGGTTATATGATATATAGCAATAAATGTGAAGTATAAGGTTTGTAAATGTGAAGTTATTAATACAGTTTGATTAATTTTATATAAATCTAAATGTGCCTATGTCACAAGTGATAATTCAATAAAGGTGTTTTTAAAAAATATATCATCTAGACAGTGAACTGAAGATGATTGATGTTGGAGTGTATCAAACACCCCTGTTCTTGTTTGAGTAGGTATATTCTTCAAGAAAAGCTTCTAGTAATTGTCCCTGGCCATTTCTAAAAGAAGCAAGAACTATGGTTTCCTAGGCCAGAAGGGAATCACTGTGATGATCTTGGGACACTCCTTCTGAATCTTAAGTACTACCCTAGATACTAATTCGAAAAGGTGGAAAGACATACAGGAACATTGCTGTCCAAAGAAAAGAAAAGGCATCTGTCTTCCAAGCTTTCTTGCATGGAGTCCTGAACAGAATTTTGCCAGATGATTAATCAGAGAGAAGGCAAAGAGGTCAACTTGAGGAACTCCCCACAGACAGATCAAATCATGGAAGATCCCCAGATCTAGTTTCCATTCGTAGTGGTCTGCCCTGGTCCTGCTCAGCTTGTCTGCCACACAATTTTTCTCTGATGGAATGTAGGATGCTGGCAGAGTGAGATTGTGTTGTGAGGTTACATCCCAAACTAACATGGCTAGTCTACAAAGGGGGTATGATCTAGTTCCCCCTTGCTTGTTGATGTACTACATCACTGTAGTATTGTCTGTAACCACTTGAAGAGGTCCTGTGGACCAAAGATGATATCACAAAATTGAGTGCTTTGAGCAGGACAAGCATCTCCTTGATATTTATGTGTTTGCATCAGTCCTTGGTGCTCCACATCCCCTGCACTTTCATCTCTCCTGAAACTGCTCCCCAATCAAAGTCCAAACCAACTCTGGGGACTGACTGCTTTGGAGAGGGGATGGAGAAGGAAAGACATTGACTTAAGGATACCCTGTTGTTTACACCAAATGATCTCTCTTCTGTCAAACTCCGATTCTGGGATCTGAAAAGATAAAGGGAAATGAAGCTGGGAGCAGAGAGATTTCAGACACCACTGAAACTTTCTCATGTGGAATCTTGCCAGGAGTATCATGAGAATCGTACATGCCATGAGACCCAAAATCCTGGGTATTCCATTGCAGTTACTGAGTCGGAGTGGAAAACCTTAGAAATAGGTCTAAGTTAAAACCTACTTTTTCCTGTGGATGAAAAGCTCTTTGAACAGAGGTGTCTAGTTGACATCCCAGGAACACAATTCTGTGTGAGGGAGTCAATAAAGACTTTTGAATGTTCTCTTGGAATCTCAGCTTGTGCAAGAGATAACTTCCTGATATCTGAAAAAAAAGATAAGCAAGTCATCTAAAACCAGGAAGAGCTATAACTGGAGACAGACACTTTGTGAACACTGCTGGTGCAATGGACAGTCCAAATGGGTAAGGCAGAGAACTGATAATGTGGCCCAGACACAAAAACCTTAAGAAACGCCTGAAGTCTTGATGAGTAGAAATGTGATAAGCATCTTTTAAGTCTAGTGTTACCAGGAAACTTGAAAGATAAAAAGAAAAATCTAGCAAAGCTAGACTTTCTTCTGTGTGATACCTTAAACCTCAAGCATCAGAGGCAACATGGGATACATGCAAATTACCGCTTAAGGATATCAGGTATTTCAGCTAAATGGCAATTCTGAATGTCCATTACTTTTTCTTTTAAGTCTACGTATGGACAATTTCAGGCAAATAAAGCCAAACCTTCTAGTTGTGAACATGCATGTTTCTACCTTCTTATGGCATCATCAGCACAGTATAAGAGGAATGTTTGACTTTTGGAAACACAAGGCTGTTGTACCCAACTGATATCCATAAACATTAGGGTATCTACAAAATATCCCAACTAAAACTAAATCAATGAGGAAAAAGGTCACACAGGAAAGCCAGTTGGTTAAAAAACACAAAAAAAAAATCTAGCAAATGGATATCAAAAGGAAAAATAAACACAAATTCTCCAAATAAATTATTTTATCAGTTAGTTAACACTACTTTTAAACTGACAGAAATGACTGCTCCATTTAAAAGGTATGTTATAGTCTTGAGATAATCTATTACAACATAATGCTCCTAGCTTTAAAATAACGTTCCCAAACAGGAAAGTAATAAAACATCAGTAAAAAATACAAAATGGATTTTTTGTTTCCCAAAGGGAACTTATCTGCCCAGCTAATGAAAGCACAAGCGATCGTCAATCCTCATAAGCCACAGAGGACCATACTCTTTGACAGCAGGAAAGCACTGATGGGCTTAGTGCCCAAACTTGTCTTTTAGTCAGCTCAGCTCAAGTTGCTTGACAATTTGGGCGCTGGCCGACTGTATCCTTGGCAAGATGTGACCCATATAGCAAAAGCTACTGCTGCCATGATCAATATGAAGAACATTGCTATCTAGTTTAAAAGAGCCATTGCATAATTTAATGGCTTAAGTGGCACGCAAGTATACAAAGGTGTTCCTGAGCAGTGTAGTATTTATACTCTCCCTTGATCCAGCATTTTTACAATCCTAGGGGTATTTTAGAGCATGGCAATAGTGACTGATGTGCAATGCGGTAAATCTAAGTCACATGTTAATTAGTCTGTAATACACAATCAATGCAAAACACATAGAAACCTTAGCACGATCTTTATTTCAAATGAGGAGCTGTAGAACAGTTAAAATTGTATAGCTCAAAATGCTGCAGCAATCACAGTGGCATACTCACTGCTATTAAAAGAGCAAATTACTTCATTACCAGTATATAACGCATCACCCTTAGAAAAAACGTGCCACATATTTCTATCACATTTTCCTCATTTTCATTTACAGTACAGTTTTTTTTAAGTTATTCAAAAAGCAGCTAGAAATGCAAATACAGTCAGTAATCATATCATCTACAAATAAAACTAACATTTTGCAGCCAAACTGAGTAAACTTCATCACAAGTCAGAAGTGAGTTAATCAAAAAACAGCCTCAAGATTACAAGAAACTGTTGAAAAGAATGAAGCACTAGGATATCTGAAAGCACGTTGTACAGCAAATGGCTTCCAATGAATCACTCATTCAAGGTTCAAACTTGTGAAAACAAGAAGTTATGTACTCACCATAACGTTTGATGTATGTAGTCCATCTCTCCTCACATTCTTACCCGTGGGTTCGGAGCCGAACCTCGGCTCCAACTCGGCCATACTCTAGCTCGAAGTCTTCATTTGGCTCGTTGCTAAGAGGTATCCCATGCTGCAATGCGCCTATTCCCCAGATCTTGTTTGCAGTGAGCTCACATCCACATCCACACACACACACACACACACACACACACACACACACACACACACACACACACACACACAGAAACACGTTGAGAGGAAGAACCAACTCAACATATCAAGAAGGAGTGCTGAAACCAGAGACTCGACCTCCAGGTCCTCCAGGAGGGGGTAGGTGGGTGGGTTAGTAAGAATGTGAGGTAAGATGGACTACATACATCGAACGTTATGGTGAGTACATAACTTCTTGATGTTATGTAGTCCAATCTCACCTACATTCTTACCTGTGGGACAGCGTTCCTAGCACCTAGACCTTGGACGGCTCACTGGAAAATACTCCAGAGCACTGTGGAATCAAATGAGGATCTGCCCCTTGATACCAGATCCAATTTGTAATGACTAATAAAGGTGTGAGGAGATGCCCAAGTAGCTGCAGCACAAAAATCATCCATAGACATCCTAGCCTGAAAAGCAGTAGAAGGAGATACCGAACGCGTAGAGTGAGCCTTTACCTTGAAGGGTAATTCCTTGCCATTTGAAGAACAGATGAAGGAAAGGCAGCTAGAAATCCATCTGGACAGAGTTACTTTAGAAACTGAAGTCCCTAGTCTGTTTTCTGAAAAGGAGACAAAAAGTTGGTCAGATTTTCTAAAATCTTTTGTTCTATGTAAATAGAAACATAATTGTCTGTGGACATTCAGCTGATGAAACTTAAATTCTGCCTTGTTAGGGAATTCAGGGAAAACACAGGCAACTCAATAGACTGGTTGAAGTTGACCACTGAAGCAACCTTAGGCATAAAGGAAGGATTAGGTCTTAGCAAAACCCTATCCTTGTGAAATATCAAGTAAGGGGACCGGACTGATCGAAGTGATGGCTATCAAAAAGAGTGCCTTCCAAGACAAAAATTTTAGGTCACAGGTTGCCGCGGGCTCAAAAGGAGGTGAGGTAAGCTGCTGTAGCACAAAATTAAGGTCCCATGGCATAACAGGATCAAAGATCGGAGGTTGAAGTACCATAGTCCCTTTGAGAAAGGCCATACAAAGTCTATGCGCCATTAGATTGGGTTCATTAGCAACATGAAAGGTAGAAAGGGCTGCTAACAGTACTTTAATAGTTGCCGCAGCAGATCCCTGACTAAACAGCTGAGATAGAAACTCTAAAATCGATGAGATGGGAGCTGTATAGGGATCAATCTGTCTTTCATGAGCCCAAATGGAAAATCTCTTCCACTTACTGGAATAAATCTTCCTAGTAGAAGGCTTGTGGGAGGAAGACAGAATATCAACCACCTCCGGTGAAAAATCATGAAGCCTGACCAGGGACGGAATTGGAGCAGCCATGCTGTCAACCTGAGGGTTTGGATGGAGGGGTGGAACTGCCCTGACATATGAGTCAACAGATCTGGCTCTGGGTCCAAAATCCACGGCTCGTCCATTAGATAAGAGTGAAGAAAAGGAAACCAGATCTGACGAGGCCAGTGTGGAGCAATCAGTATCATTTTGCTTCCCAAAGACTGTGCTTTCTGAATAACCTTCGTTATCAGGGGAATTGGAGGGAAGGCATAGAGAAGACCGGAGGGCTAATCGTGAACTAGAGCATCCTTGGGTATTTCCCCTTCCGGGGGAATAAGGGTGAAGTAGCAGCTGCATTTGGCATTGAGGGAGCTGGCAAATAGATCGCAACAAGGCTGACCCCATCTGTGGAAAATCTGTTCCGCCACCTGTTCATTCAGGGACCACTCATGAGGCATCAGAATAGCTCTGCTCACCCTGTTGGCAATCACGTTGGACTTCCCCGGAATGTGCGTTGCCACTAGAAAGTGCTGGGAAGATACTGCCCACTGCCACACTCAAAGAGTCTCATTGCAAAGGGGATACAACCTGGTTCCTCCCTGTTTGTTCACATACCAGACCACAGACATGTTGTCCGAGTGGATTGCAATTGTCCCAAGAGGAAGAAAGCTGTGAAGTGCTTGCAATGCTAATAGCACTGCTCTCATCTGTAAGACATTGATATGCAAATGGATCTTGTGTCCCTGCCACGTGCCTTGGACAGTCCTACCGAGATAATGCCCCCCCCCCCACCTGATCTGGGAGGCATCTGTGGTCACAGTGGCAATCGGAGGAGGAAGAATGAAAGGCATAACCATGTTGAGATTGCTGGTCTGAAGCCACCAGCGCAGATCCTGCTTGCACCTGTCGGTTATTACAATAAAGTGGGAGAGTGGAAGGTGCTGAAGAGACCATTGGGCAAAAAGTAGCCACTGAAGAATTCTCATGTGAAGTCTTGCAAGAGGGACTAGCATAATCGTGGCAGCCATGGTACCTAAAAGCTGGAGGATCACTTTTGCCTTGATCTTCTTCAGTGGTAGTAGAGCGTAGACTTGTTTCTGTAAAACCTGAATTCTCTTTTCTGGCAGGAAAACCTTCAAGAGCACTGTGTCTAATTTGGCATCGATAAAGGTGACATGCTTCAAGGGCAACAGTGCAGACTTTTCCCAATTCAAGGTGATTCCCAGACTTTGGCACAGTGCAATAGTGGCATCCCTGGTCTGTAGTAGTAGATGCCTGGTGGTGGCAGATAGGAGCCAGTCGTCCAAGTACGGAAACACTTGGAATCCCATACGTCTCAAGTGAGCCATTACCACTGCCATGCATTTGGTGAACACCCTTGGGGCTGTGGTGAGACCAAAGGGCAGGGAGCAAAAGTGAAAATGACTGGCTCCCAGCTGGAAGAGTAGGTGACTTCTGGATGCCCTGTCCATTTTTATATGGAAGTAAGCATCCTTGAGGTCGATGGAGCACATCCACACAACTTTCCCTAATAATGGGAGAATTGACTGTAACATGACCATGCAGAACTTGGACTTCTCTACATGAAGGTTCAAACGGCTGAGATCCAAAATGGGCCTCAGGTCCCCTGTTTTTTTCGGCACCAAAAAGAATCTGGAGTAAGCCCCTAGTCCTACTTGGTCTGAGGGGATGGGCTGGATGGCTCCTTTTAACAGCAACTTTTGAACTTCTAAGGTTGCGGAATCCCTTTGACTGGGTGGAACATCTGGGATTCTTTTGTTTGGAGGAGGAGATGAAAGAAAGGGAATGTGATAACCTCTGGAGATTATCTCTAATACCCACTCGTCTTGGGTGATGTCTCACCAGGCTTCTGGGTATAGAGAAATGCAACCCCCGACTGGCTCCAAAGACATGCAGTTGGGCCTCCTCTCAGGAGCGCTGGTAGGGGGAGCCACGAAAGGAATCGTGGTCCCCCTGGTTACGCGGGCCTCCTCTGCCTCTAGGGCGGCATCCACCTGTATTTCCACCCACTCCTCTGCCTCTGGAGGGGGAATCACTCTGTGAGTCATGAAAAAAACCTCTGCGATTTTCTGAATCACATTTTCCCACCCTTCTGGCCCTTGGGATAAGGTCTAGAAGGCATGGAAAAATGGACTCCCATGGCAGACAGGGTTTTTCCTTCCTGCTCGCACCTAGTGAGAGTATGCTTCACCTTGGTTCCAAATTAGGATGAACCATCAAAGGGCATGTTGGTGAAGGTAGACTTGAAGGTCTCTGTGAAGTTGCACAGGCGCATCCAGGAGTGTCTCCTAAGAGAAACTCTGGAACCCGCAGCCCTGCTCGCTCCATCGGCTGCATATGAGATCAGCCTCATGGAGGAGTTAGCAATATAATTTAGGGTAGACATCTGTGCATTGACTTTCTGAGCCACAGTATCAGAAACGTTACCCTGTAAAGAATCTCCCAACTCCTTTAGGAGATCTCTTTGGAGCCGTGTAAAATGCGATAAGTTCAGCGACCGCAGTGTAAAGGCAGCTGAAGAGAACACATGCTTCCCATACCTGTCCATAGCCCTGGACTCCTTGTTAGGGGGATGGACGGTAGATGAAGTTTCTGCAAGTTCCTTTTTGGTGGCTGCTGCCACCACCATGGCATCTACTGGAACGCCTTTTGTAAGAAATTCTTTATCAGGGGGAGCAGACAAAAACTTGTTGGGTCTCCTAGGGACTGGTTCCAGAGTGTCTGGAGTTTCCCACATCTTTCGACAAATGAGGTCCAGGAGCTCGTCGAACGGGGGAGAAAACCAAGAGGCGGAGGGTTGGGAACCAAAGGCCTTCAGGAACACAGACTCCTCCTCAGAAGGGGCTTTAGATGGCCAGTCGCCTCTCTGTCTCAGTATTTCCAAGATATCTGAAAAAGAGATATCATCAGAAGATGACTTAGGGGACCCCTCTGACTCCTCAAGGTCGGTGTCAGATGTGAGGGACTCATCTTGGGAGTCAATGTGCTTCCTCTTGCACACTCTCTTTCTGGGTGGCTCCTCAGATAAAAAACCCGGGGAGGCTTCAAAAAGCTGGGGACCACTCATGGAGGTATCCTGAGGCCTTAGGTCTCCGCTGTCCCTAGATAGAGGGCGATCTGATACTGATATCAGTGCTGGAGGGGGAACAGTGTCGGTACCATAGGATGCAGCTGAAGACCTGGCCAGCACTCTCCTCATGACCTCAAAAGCTGATCCCCCCGGCTCCGAAGGTGAACTAACCGCAGAAGACAACCTCAGAGCTTAGGAAATAAGGTCCGAAGCCGATGTTGGGTCCACACTCACCCGAGTCGAAGCGCCGAGAGGAAGGCTTGGAGTCAAAGAAGATCAACCCGATACCTCCCTCTCAGCTCTGACCGGCGAGCTGTGGACCCTGTGGAGTGGAGATCGGAGCAGAGACGCCAGAAGGGGCAACTGCAGCCAATCTCGAGGCATCAGACGGAACCAACAGCTCTGGCTTTGAAGAAAGGTCCGGAGGAAGAAAAGCCAAAGATGAAGGGGGGACGGGCTCCGGAGCCAAAAACAATTTAGCCAGTACTGATGACTGAAGCAGTTTCTTCCACCACTCTATTGACATCGTCATCGGAAAGTTTCCTGGAGGATCTAGAGGACATGGTCGGGGATCTGGATCTCCCTATAGTGGGAGACCTACGAGTCGGGGAGACTGGTTGAAAAACTGGAGACTGGCTCCGAACTGACACATCTGACCTCGGCTCCAATAAACCTGGAGCCAATGTAGACATCATCAAAGCACTGTCTTCTATTGGGTCTGAAGCCAGTGGAGCCGAAGAAGCAATAATAGTTTTAATAATTTTCTCTGGTGGCTCTGAGGAGACTGACGGAGCCGGAGAGCGCTTCTTAGATGACTTTGTATCCAGTGTTTTATCTGATTTGGAAGGAGAGGACTTGGAACTGGAGGATCTCTCCAAATCCTCTTCAAAAGATGGTTTCGGTAATCCTCTCAAAATCAGCTTGTTCTTCCTCTCTTGCAGCACACGGGGGCTGAAAGCGTGACAGAACAAGCAGGATTCCTGTAAATGAATAGCCCCCAAGCAATACACACACATACAGAATGCCCATCTGTCAAAGACATTTTGTTGTTACACAACACACTTTTTGAAGCTCGAAGGACTGTGCTCTTTAGACTCCTTGGACATGTTGAGACAAGAACACACACACACACACACAGGGGAAAAACGGTAGGGGCACCTTCACCACAGAAAACAAGAAGTGCGGGAAACTAGAGCCTCCAACTCAAACGGCCTAGAGACCACGAGGTAACCACAGGAAGGACTAGGTTAAACGGGCCTAGCCCAGGAAAAACCAACAGGGGGACAACCAACAGTCACACCACAAGAATAAGGCTGCCAAGGGGGATTAAACTAGTAAACAATCAGAACAAGAACAGGAAAAACCAATGGAGGACTAGGTCCTCTAACTGAAACGGGCCTAGCACGTAAACACCAGGTAAAACGGGATACCAGAAAAGTTCGCTAAACTGCTAAAAGTAAAAACACACACGCATACTAGCTATTAAAATAGCTTCTGGAGCTACTAAATTGAACAAATAGAAAATTTGTACTTAGCTATGGCCAACAGCGAGACCATGTCCAAGCTATATGAGCAGCAAAAGAGATCTGGGAATAGGCGCATTGCAGCATGGGATACCTCTTAGCCACGAGCCAATTGAAGACTTCGAGCTAGAGTATGGCCGAGTCAGCTCCGAACCCACGTGTAAGAATGTAGGCGAGACTGGACTGCATAACTTCATTTATTTTATTTATTTATTTTTATTTTACATTTGTTAACCAGGATAGTCCAACTGGACACAGGTCCATTTTCAGCGGAGGCCTGGGGAGAAAAGCTCCACATGTGGATAGTTACATAAGAGTTAAACAGTAGCAGTTTTATACAGTCACATATAGATATCAGTACAGAATTATAGGATTATATGCATACTTGGAATACATACATACTTAAACTTAACATTGTAGTTCGAACTTAGACATTTTTAGTGGTACAAGGCTGAAAAAGGTAGCATGTCATTCAGTAGTACAATACATATGAGAGTGAGACTAAGTCTGAAACACTGACTATTTTACAGACAGCCAGGTAGTGAAGAGAGTGGTAAGCTGGTTAGTCAGGGTTGGTACAGGGGCAGAGCCAGTGACTTTTTAGGAATTTTTTGAGAGAGGTTTTAAATTGGTTAATAGTCTGGTTTGCTGTAAGTTCGGCAGGGAGCTGATTCCCGATTGTTCCAACAGAGTTGCAAAACAGTGAGTCACCTGCTGTGTTTTTAGATTTAACAGTTTGTGCCAGTATTTTGTCAGAAGACTGGAGAGTTTTTAGGTTACTGTAAGGGGTAATTATATTTTTGAGTATGGGTGTGCTTTGGAGGACTTTGTGGGCTATTATTAATTGATTATACTGGATTTGAGAGGGAAACTCTAGCCAGCCTAGAGACCGTAGGTTAATACAGTGGTGGGTTCTATATGCTGAGCCTGTGGCAAATCTGGCTATGGTGTTGTAGCAGCTATTGAGTTTATTGCGGTCAGATTTACTCAGGTTTATATAGCTTGGGGAGGCATAAAGAAGGGTTGAAAGTAAATGTGTTTGGGCAATAAAATAACTGTCCTAGCAGTTGGGGTTAGAAATGCCTTAATTCTATATAGCGATCCTAGCTTTTTGTTGACTGTTTTAATGGTTTTGTCGATGTGAGCGTCAAACTTAAGGTTATTGTCAACAATTACACTTAACAGTTTTGTATTACTTTCTGGGGAAATTATTGTGCCATTATTAGATGTTATGGTAAATGATGGGAGTGTAGCTTTCTGGGTGGGGGTGAAGAGTAGCAGTTTTGTTTTATTTGGATTCAATAGAAGATGCCTGTCAGTGAGCCAGTTTTCTACTACACTGAAAGTATTTTGGGTTAAGGTCTGCAGGTCTAATGGGGAGGTGGCAGAACAGATTAGAGTAGAATCATCTGCATATTGAATGCAGGTTACTTTGGGGATGACTGTATGAAGATCATTAATGAAGATGGAAAATAGGAGAGGTCCTAGTATAGAACCTTGAGGAACTCCAAGGGTGATTGGCAGTAGGGAAGAAAGGCTATCCTTCCATAGCACAGCTTGTTGTCTACCACTTAGGTAGGACTAAAACCAGCGTATTGCTAGGCTGTCTATGGCAAGAGGTTTTAGTGTTTGAATGAGTAGCTGGTGGTTTACCATATCAAATGTTTTAGATAGGTCAAGAAAGACAGCAGAGGAGGGCGTTTTATTATTATTATGGATTTGATTTATTGTCTGAGAGAAGGATAGAAGGGCTGTGGGGGTACTATGGTGCGGCCTAAATCCATGCTGGGAGGGAGCTAGGAGATTGTGCAAAATGAGGTAATGACGGATTTGCTTGTAGATACATTTTTCCATAATTTTAGCCAGAGGGGGCAGAATGGCGATGGGCCAGTAATTTGATAGGTCAGTGGAGTTACCCCCTTTATGGAGAGGAATTACATAGGAAATTTTCCAGATGGAGGGGATATGCACTTCAGAGATGGTTCTGTTAATTAATATCGAGATGGGATATGCTATTGCATTTTCAGCCTTTTGAAGATATTCAGCTAGGACTAGGTCTGCTGAAAGGGTGGTGGGTTTCAGTTTCTTGATTACGGATCGGATAAATGCTGTTGGTACAGGTTGAAAGTTAAAGGATGGGTGGGTACTGGATATGGGGTTAATAGGGTCTAGGTTGTTGGGGCCTAGTTGGTTGGCAAGGGATTGTATACTTTCTGTAAAGAAGGTGTTGGCAATATTTTCTGGAGGTTTTTTGGAGGATAGATGCAGGGGTAGGGGTAGTAGTATTACCTGGATGGAGAAAATTATTTAAGCTGGACCAAAATTTTTGTGATCGAATTTGATGTTTATGTCGTAGGTTACAATAATAGTCTTTTTTGTCTAACATTATAGACTTCTTAGTATAATTTCTTAGCTGTTTATATACTAGTTGATCCTTAGGATTTTTATTGGTTTTCCAAGATGACCAGGCTTTATTTCTATTCATGATTTTTTGTCTAGTTTCTTTGGACAGCCACGGTGCTACTTTTTTCTTTGTTCTGATGGTCCAGGTGGGTGCATGATTGTTAAGGATTGTAAGAAATGTGGAGTTAAAGTGTGATACTGTCTCATCTTGTGGGAGTAGTTTTAGTCTATTCCAGTTACGTTTGAAGTTCTAATTGGAATTTGGTTTGATTGAAACTCTTGTTGTTCCTGATAGTTCTGAAGCTAGGTATTTGAGGAATATCATTTTTTGTCTGAGTATATATGTTAGGAGGTGATCACTTATTTCCTCAGGTTGGGTGCCTGCCTTATACATTTGGGGAGGGTTATTAATGAGAATCCAATTTAGTATGCTTTCTTTGTTACTGGGCTTACTAGTTCTGGTGGTGGAGGTTATGACTTGGGAGAAACCATATAGAGTTATGTGGGTAGTAGGGAAGTCTGAGGAGCAGGTGTTCCAGTCTATATTAAAGTCACCTAAAACAATAGTTTCTTGTGAAGAGTTTATGGACAGCCACTGTAGAATGTCTTCAAGGATATTGGTGCTGTTGCCAGGTGGGATATAAATGCAGCCGATGTTTATAGATTTATGCCGGTTAATTTGTAGTTTTGTAAAGAGTATTTCAGCTTTATCAGCTTGAGGAACTTGTGGAGAGCTGGAAATAGTTACATTAATTGAAGATTTATATAAGACAGCTACCCTGCCTCCCTTCTTTGAGGTGCGGTCCAGTCGAATTATATTGTAACCTGGAGGAGTATTTATCAAGCAACACGCACAAAAACAGCGTGAGAAATTAATAAAGTTCACTTTCAAAATGTATGATGATGATGTTGTTATACTGCATAAGTAATGCACAAATTCATTTTGTAGAATACAGACCGCTATTGTTAAGCGCCCGAGGAACAGCAACATTATATACAATTGTTTGTTTGTGTCTTTCGGCTTTTCCCAGTTAGGGGTCGCTACAGCGGAACTCCGGTCCGCTAATGATTGGCAGTAGATTTTTTACATACTGGCTTGCCGGGCCTAACGCACAACCTTCAACGAAGGAATGCCCATTCACGCATGTCGCTACACAGAAGACGCTCTAACTGAAAATTGAACGGGCAACGTCTAACTGTGAGGCGACAACGCTACCGCAGCACCACCACCACTGTGAGCAAAATACACATGAAGTAGCAATGACTTGTACAATTCTTAAACTGGGCAAACTATTAGTATTCAGAATTTAAAAAGCAGCAAATGTTTGTTCTACAACTCAGTGTTTTAACAAAGAACCAAAACTTAGAACAACCACACTGACAAGATAAGGTGCACCAGGATAACCCAAGAAAAAAAAAAAACTTTTATTAAGAGTAAAGCTTTCTTCTGTGCACCTGACTTTATCAGAATCTGTTAAATACAGCACTAAGTGCTCTGTCTGAAGGAATTCAAGCAATCACATAACAGATGACTCCTCTTTCTTAAAGATAATACATATTTGAAGAACTTTAACAAAATAAGTATATGTTTGTGTGTGTGTGTGTGTGTGTGTGTGTGTGTGTGTGTGTGTGTGTGTGTGTGTGTGTGTATTTAGTAACTCGTGGGTGTAAATAACAATAAAACACATAATTATATGTAGAAAACTCTTAAATTATATTAAAATTGACTGAAATTATAAGATTATATAGTGACAGAAAATGTATGCATGTAGCAAACTTTTGCTTGCAATGATAAACTGCCATTCCAACAGTTACCCATTCAAACACTAATTAAGGCTGATGCTACTTAGTTTTTGAAATCAAACTTGATCAAGCTGCTAGTTTTTATATGACAACAAAAAAAGGAAGCCAATCTGGTGATCCCCTGCCATAAACAAAACTGTATAACAGAAGGAAGAAACTGTTGCAAAAGAGGGTAAAATCCCATGAGTGAAGGAGCTCCCTGGTCAGCCTCAGTAAGAAGCTGAGATCCCTTATAAGATCCTCCAAAGCTAGCTACGAAAACAAAATCACCACTAAATCCAAGGACAACCACAAAGCATTCTATAGCTATGTCAAGAATCTAGATGGCAACACTCAGATCTGCTCTGAGTTACAGCACAAAGGCATGAAAATTACAGAACCAACTGATATTGCCAACATCCTGGCAGATAGGTTCAGTGCTAACTTTACCCCCCATCCCCTAAAGGGCCCATATCTATACAGGAAGAATGCAGAGTCCCTGTAATCACAACTACACAGGTAAAAGCTGCACTCTCTAAAGCCAAAAACACAGCATCCATGGGACTGAACAACATCCCAGGCTGCGTTTTACATGAACTTCAGAATGAACTGGCTCCCCACTTAAGCACCATGTTCAGTAATAGCCTCGCATCAGGCTTTGTGCCCACTAAATGGCGCACAGAAACAGTTATCCCAATCCACAAAGGGGGAGCCACCACTGATCCCGGGAACTATCGACCTATTAGCCTGACGAGCCTGGTCTGCAAGGCCATGGAACGTATCATCATGGAACTCAAACAAAGACATTGGTAACCTCCAAACTCTGGATCCCACCCAGTTCGGGTTTGTAAAAGGCAGATCATGCCTCCTGAACCTGATCGACTTCTTTGAGGCAGTCACCAAAGCCGTGGATGAGGGTAAGGTGGTTCATGCAGCCTATCTTGACCTCGCCAAGGCTTTCAACACCATCCCCCATTCTGGAATTATAGCTAAACTCACCTAACTAGGTATAAATCCCTACGCCACAAGATGGGTTGCCAACTGGCTCATTGACAGAACCCACACTGTAAAAGTTGCAGACTCGAAATCTGACCTCAAAGTAGAGACAAGTACAGTACCGCAGGGTTCTGTCCTGGGACCTCTCCTGTTTGGTATCTACTTCTCTGAAGTACAGGCTAACACAGAAGGCCTCTGGCTAACGAAGTTCGCAGATGACTGCAAACTAGGAGCCATAGTCAAATCCCCAAATGATGTGGACATCCTACAGAAGGGCCTCATTGAGACAGATGGCTGGTGTCAGAGCCATGGCCTCAAGCTCAATGCCGAAAAGTGCAGTGTCATCCCCTTTGGTAAAAACTCTGTACCCATGAACTACCACATAGGCAGCAATCTACTTAACACCGATAGACCTTGGGACCCAGGTGGACAGTAGTCTCTCCTTTGATAGTCACATCGCCACAGTAGTCAGGAAGTCCTTCTACGTGGCACACCTCATCATAAAAGGGTTTACATCCAGGAAAAAAGAGGTCATTGTTCCCCACTACTCGACACTCATGAGACCCATTATAGAGTACAACGCCCCTTTTGGAATGTACCTCACAAGACATCTGCAGCAGCTGGAAAGACCACAGAAGTACCTCACAAAGAGGATTACTGGCCTCAAACAAATGCCCTACACTGACCGCCTCAATAAACTCCAGCTTTACTCCATAGCATATCGCCTACTCCGAGGTGATCTCTGCCTAACATATAAAGCTATGTCAAACCCAGAGCTGTTGGACATGCTACACCTAAAGAAATCCCAATCCCTCCGAGCTACATGCTCTAGGGACCTAAACCTTGTCACCACAATAAACAGGACACGCTGGAGGGATAGATTCCTGTCCCAGAGACTTCCTATACTCTGGAACAAGCTACCCATCTATGTCAAGCAAAGTTCTTCATTAGCACTCTTCAAGAAAAATCTTGATGAGTGGATGGGAAATAGGAAATACACCCTGGGGATCACTTCTGTGTCTCTGCTCAACAGTGGCACAGGAAAATAACTTTCTTGGGGGCGTAAGCCATGGAACCTTGTTGGCTAAGCTTACGTAGGCCCTTGGGCCGATAGCCTAGTACCTACCTATGAGTGCCCACAACCTCAAAACACTGGCATAAAGATTGCACCATTAATGCCAGGAGATGATTCCCAAAGCAAGAGGTTATTAAGAGTGGAAAGGCTAGAGACAGGAGAGATGTCTACCAGTTCTAGCAGCTCAGATCTAGCAATGGAGGCCCTAGTTCTGGAAAATGCATCCACTCTGTGGTGTCTAGAAAACGTGTGAACAGTAGATCAGATGGTGGCTTTTGGGAGAGATCTGAAGTTAATGGCTTTGAAGATGACTCCAGATGAGGACACTGTTCTGGTGGAATGGGCCTTTACAGGTGAGGTCAGGGACTTGCCATGTAAGGAATAACAAAAAAAAAGATGGATTTAGAGATCCAGATGGAGAAAGTCTGTTTGGAAACATGGTTACCAAACTTACTCTCCTGAAAGGAGAGAAAGAGCTGGTCAGTTTTCTTGAAAGCTTTTTCCTTGTTTATATATACTCTTGGCTGTCAACACACATCCAGGTAATGGAGGAGTCTTTCACCCTTACATTGTGGATTAGGAAAGACGGTACACAAATGGGTGGTTTGATTGAGTGACAGTTAATTTACTACTTTCAAAATAAAAGTGGGGTTAGCCCTTAAGGAGACCTTATCGTTATGGATGATGAGGAAGGAATGGCATTTAGGGCTTGAAACTCAAACTCTTCTGGCAGATGTAAGAGCAACCACCAGAATCATTTTCCAGGTACAGAATTTTAAAGCAGTACAGGCTGCAGGTTCAAAAGGTAGTAAGGTAAGCTTTTTTCCAAAACAAAGTTCAGATCCCAGGGATGTGGAACAGCCTTCCAAGGTGGGTTCAAGTGAAGTAAGCCTTTTAAAAACTGTTTGACCTAAATTCTGGAAAGCCAAAGAGGGTTTAAAAGCATGCAGGCAGAAATAGCAGACACGTGTGACTTGACAGAGGAATGAGCTAGTCTACTTTTGAGTAACTCACACAAGTAAGACAGACTAAGTGGAATCCCCACCTGAATGAGGACCTCATTCTTCTTGAAACACCAGATGGAAAACCTTTTTACTTGAAGATGTAAGTTTTCTAGTGGTAGGTTTTTTTTGCCTCCTGAAGCACCTAGAGCATGTCCTCTGAAAAATGTTATCTAAAATGGATTAGAATTCTATCACCCAAAGAGTCAAGTTGACAGCCTGCAGGTTGGGGTATATGAAGTTGTCTTTTTTGTATGTGAATTAGTCTACTTTGTGGGATAACTAGAATTGATGGTTCCTGGCTAGGTGAAGAAGGGGAAACCAATGTTGCCAGGAGGAGAAGGGAGTCAATAGCTAGATTTTTGGTTTGTTCCTTTAGATCTTCAGAAGAATCTTTGGGATTTGGGAGAAGGTACAGAAGAACCCCCCTCTCCAGTAGAAGGACATGATGTCTATTGGTGGCACAGGAAAATAATTTTCTTGGGTGGCAAAAACCAGGGTACCTTTTTGGCTGGGCTTGTTTTGGCCCCACGGCCGATAGCCTAGTACTTACCTATGAACCTATGTTGTGAGAGACAGTAAATAGATCTATTCAAGGGATACCTCATCCCTGGACTACATCCAGAAAGACCTCTCTGTTCAACATCCATTTGCAAGGTTCTTCCATGGACCTGCTTAGTGAACCTGTGAGAACATTATCTTATGATGGAATGCCAACAGCCTGCTTTTACTGCATAGTCCCATGACAGCAGAGCTAGCCTAAACAGTTGGTAGGACTTGGTCTTGTCCTCTGTTTGTTGATGTACCACATAACCATGGTGTTGTCTGTGAAAATCCTGAGGGGGCCTGGGTTCCAGAAGTGGGTAAAACCTGCAGGGCTTGAAAAAGGACCTTCATTTCTTTCACACTGATATGTTCCCTTATCTCTTTGGGGACCTTTGGCTTTGAGTGCTTGTGGGAAACTTCCATGCACCCCAAGCAGGACATGAAGCATCTGTATATAGATCCCGGGTGCATGTGAGTGAGTAGAAGGGTAACCAAGGATTGAGCTGAATTTCAGAAACCCACTACTGTAACTTCTTCATTAGAAAGAGAGGTATTCAGAAGTGCAGAGGGTAACAGTTTTGACACCAAAGAGACTTCAAGTACCACTGGATCTTTCTCAAGTGTAGTCTGGCGAATGGCACCAGTGGTACTGTGGCTGACATGTAGCCAAAGATTCTTTGGATTTCTCTTGCTAAAGTCAAGTCCATGGGAAGCAAAGACTGGAAATAGGTGGACAGACTTTCTCCTGGGGGAGAAAAGCTATTATCTAGAGGGTATTCAGTTTTCAGCCTAAGAAGACCAGATCCTGGGTGGGGTCAGGGTAAACTTCATGAGGTTGAGAGTGAAACCTAGTCTCTCCAGAAGTGACACTGTGAAGCTGAGGTGCAGCCACAGAATGTCCTGGGACAATGCCTGGATGAGATCATCGGCATGGGAAATATTTGTATTCCCTGGGTTCTGCAAAAGGCAATGGCTAATGTGAGGCACGTTGTGAATACCCTGGGAGCAGTAGATAAACCAAAGGTTAAAACAGAGAACAGAAAATGTGATGAAGAAACACAGAACCTTAGGAATTTCTTTTTGCAAGGAGAGAAACTTGAAAGACGGCACTTTCAGAAAGGTGTTGTGGTGAGACAAGTTGAGAAAGAGCCCTTGTGTACCTTCCTTTCTGGAAACCAAGAAAAGTCTTAAACAAAAAACTTTGTCCTAGGCTAATGGGTGGTACAGGTTCTATAGTCCCCCAGGAGAAAATATCCGGGATGAGGGGTGGTATGACATGGGCCAGACTGGGCATGGGAAGAGGGCTTCCTGTCAAAAGGGGAGTTCCTTCCAAGACATTTTGTAACCATGTCAGATGATGGACAAGACCCATTTGTCTTAAATGATGGATTCAAAAGCTGGAAGAGAAAGAATGAGTTTTTTGTATTAGGGAGTTTTTGGCCTGAGAAGGGCGGATAAGGCTGAAGACAGTCAGACAATAGCTGGTTTGTTGGAAAAAGTACATTTCTAGGTTTAGATTCTTTGGTAAGGTTCTTCTGAAATCTTTTCTTGGGCTGGTTTCTACCCTTCTTGGGAGTTTTTTGCTCCCTACAGAAAAAGGAAGTGGGTTTGGAAGGATGATTCCCTTGATACCTAGGGTCTAATGTGAGAAGAATCTGTTTGAAATCCTGAATATCACTTCCCCTGCAGAATTTTGAAAAGTTAGGCTGCAGTAGGGCCAAACAAAAGGTCCCTATGTGGGGGTGGGGGCTGTACATGTGACATATGTTCTATATGCAAGGTGTAAGGTATATGTAACATATGGACATCTAATCCTTAGAAATGAAGTGCCCCAGAAGAACCAGAGCAACCTCAGTAAAAAAAAAAAAAAAAAAAAAAAATATGTTCATTCAGGAAAGGAAATAGAATGAAGATGTCATAAGATTAATCCCCTTGGCCAGCAATACAGCAACAAAAAAATAAAAGTGGACTGATCGACCGAATACTACAACAGTGAAAAGTAGGACATCTACTGTTATGGTAAGATCTTACACAACTGTACTGTATCCTTCCTTATCACTGTTGAAGTATTCTTTACACTTGGGAAGAACAAAATCTACAGGAAAGTATGGTTGGAGGAAGTCAGAGAAGAGTCCTCCACAAACGCATGATGAATAGCCCTGGAAATGACATCTAACTTATAGTGTTTGGTAAAAGGGCAGATGGAAGACCAAGTAGCAGCTTCCAAGATGGAGCTAATATCCAGACCCTTGAAAAAAGCACCAGTAGCAGCTACCTCCCAGGTAGAATGAGCATGAACAGAAGAGGAAAGCTGCTTGCCATGAAAAGAATAACAAAAAGAAATGGCCTTTGATATCTAGCAGAAGATGGTTTGCTTAGACATTGCCAAATCCAATTTTCATGGCATGAAAGGAAACAAAAAGTTTCTCAGATTTTCTAATGCATTTTGTCTTATCCAAGTAATATCTGAGCGGTTTATGTAAATCCAAGGTGTGTAGTACCTGCTCACTAGCAGGATAAGTAGACTGATTCAAGGACAAATCTTTAACCACCCTGGGCAAAAAAGGATTAGTAGGAAGATAACCCATTAGTACTGGAATAATCCAACAGTGATCTAAGGATGAACATAACTAAATATTCCAAAGCTTGGTTAAGTGGAAGCCCAGCAATTAACAAAAATAATATAGAAAGGAGAAATAAAAATTGTGCGGTGGTGGTGCTGCGGTAGCGTTGTCGCCACACAGTAAGACGTTGTCCGGTTTGATTCCCAGCTAGAGCGTCTTCTGCGTGGAGACATGCGTGAATGGGCGTACCTTTGTTGAAGGTTGTGCGTCAGGGCTGGCAACTCGGCACGTAAAAATCTATCTGCCAATCATTAGTGGTCTGGAGTTCCGCTGTGGCGACCCCTAACCGGGAAAAGCTGAAAAACTCAACAAGACTCAACATAAGCAAGAAAAAGGGAAATCTCCAGGAATGGATGGAATTACCACAGAAGTTTTGAAGGATGCTGCTTTAAATTTGGAAGGCAATGTTTGATAATATTTTGACGTGGGCAGTGGCTACTTATTGCACTTTTCTAAGCTTCTTTTGAAGATTGCTGTTGTACTTACAAATTACTTTTTCCTTTTTTTCTGCATTTTATCACTGTAAGTATACTTGCTTTTCCTTGGCCTAGCTGCAGCTAATGTACTTTTAAATCACCTTAAAGTGTGTGTGTGCCTCATTGCTGGCTTCTGTGCCCTAGAATTGTCTTGCTGTAGCTAGTTGTTGATTTGTTTTTGCTACCTTTTCACTTTTGGCTAACTAAAGTATGTTTTTACATTAAGACGACTGGGACTACAATTTTAGTAGCAGCCAAAAGGTAGCCTGGTCTATCCGAGTTGTGAAACCACAGGGAGGCTTAATACAAGATCACTTCATTGGCCAAATGGCTTTTTCGTTTGTTTAGTCACTTCTTTTAATCTATAAATTCTGATTGTCATGCAGTGGGGTTTAGCAATGCCTTGTATAGATGTAGGCACTTAGAAACTAAATTTCCCTAAAACACTTCCCCTTAACTTTACCCAATACTTAGATGTGCAAGGAGCAAATTGTTTGCTTGCTGAGGAGCACTGACAAATTCAGTCATAAGTACATATCCCCAAAGCATCAGAGTTAGCCTGATGTAAACTCCTGCTGTACAATCCCTTTGCAGTTCACCTAAAAAAGACCCAACACAATGGATGGGCACTTTCCCAGTTTCTCTGCCATAAGCTTGGTAGACATGGGCATCTTGAGACAATGTTGGAATTGGCACATGTTCACTGATAACCAACTGATCCACAGAGAAACAGATACAGTATATGAGAGATATAATTATACAATGTCACTGGAGGCAAAACTCTCACACAAAGCACTGAAAATAACAATCAGGTTGTCAATAATGTCAGCATTGTCCTCACTATACCCAGTACTGATGCAACACATAGACTGACATATACTGAGGCACTTAAAAGCAACCTTTCTAAACCATTAAGACTTCCTAGATATTCGTCCTACAAAAATAAATCCTCTGCACCCCCAAAAGCACTCCAACAAAATAACACCAAACACAACACATACACCCACACCCTTTGTAGATTCAACTACAAAGCCCATAAGGCATATCAACACACTACCCAATATTTTAGTCATAGGAGACACCATTGTGAGATGCACAGATGTTCCACACACCAGTCTGAATAAAGAGAAATCACAGTCAGCTGTTTATCAGGGATCAGGATCCACCAAATCACTCACGCACTCAAGTCATTAGACCACAAGTGAAGTATGATTCAGTCACAATCCAATATGGGTGTAAATAACCTTGGACATACTCTGTGGACTACATAAACAGACATTATGGAGCACCTGGACTTTATGTCCCAGGCTGGTGTGTGTCCAGCATTGTGCAGCATTCCGCCTTTAACAAGGATGATGCCACAACTGACTTCAACAGCTGGCACAGTTTCTGGTGTCATTCCAAGGTGGTTCAATATTTGTCAGCATGGCAGGATACTGCCAACAGACTGCTCCTCTAAGTTTTCGAATACTGGTTAAAACTATGTCCTCCCCCATACTGCCTTTTTAGGCAATGCCAAACTGACAAACCTTCTGACATAGCCAAACCAACCTAAGGGAATCTAAAGGTGTTACTGCTCAATGCTAGGAGCCTAAACAAGAAACTCCACTCCTTCCAGGCTCACCCTGAAGGACGTGAACATCTGTGCAGTCACTGATACATGGTTTAAAGCTGTGGAGAGCACCCCAGCAGTGCAGAGCTACAATGTCTTCCACACATTTAGGACAGCTACTGCACAGGCAGGGACAAAGGCGGAGGTGTCGCAAGCTGTAACGACAAAGTCACTTCAAGACTAATCAAACAGGATGATTCACTTCAGTTTCTCCACATCCAGATTTCCACATTATAGTTACTAACTGTGCAGGTTTGTCGGGGTCACAGAATTGACTTTTATTATGAATGAGACAGTTTTGTGGTTGGAACTTACCAGAGAGGACACTACACTAGGAGTGGTACAGCATTCTCCTATGTTGGTGACTATCAGGTCAAAAAGTATGTTTGC
The DNA here is from genome assembly GCF_019279795.1 of Protopterus annectens. Taxonomy (NCBI): domain Eukaryota; kingdom Metazoa; phylum Chordata; order Ceratodontiformes; family Protopteridae; genus Protopterus; species Protopterus annectens. The sequence continues at coordinate 1,748,167,014 of NC_056735.1, forward strand.
AATGTTGCACCCCTAGTGGGAGTATGGAGTATCTGGTAAAAAGTATTTGTGATTACAAATTCTACAAATCTCCAGGTTGATACGTTTGGGATTTTGTAAGTATACCAGTTTTAGTGGGGTAGTTGAGGTCACCCATGAATATGGTACTGCACTGAATGGTCAGAGCCTTCAATAAATCCAAGTACAAGTTTTGGATTTCTCAGGTCATACAGGGTTACTTATAGCTTGCAAGGATATGATATGGAACTTTGCCTAAGGAACTTCCTAATACTAAGTGATAACCAATCAAAATTTCATGCTCCCAGAAACACAGCTGTCTCTGGAGAACTGTTCATAGAAATCCTATACCATCAAGTCAATAAATGTATAGAGACAGCTCTGCCTGCCAGAATAAGCCCAGAACTAATTAAAAAAAAAAAAAACACCCTGGTGGAATCCTAACATACAGGTTGTACAACAAAAGAAAAACATAATAGCCAAGATTAGTAAGTACTACACTCAGCATAAAAACACTCTCATTAATCTAAACAAACAACTAAGAGCAAATTAAGTCTACTAAATCGGAGTTTGAGGTTAAGATAGACGCACAGGCAAAGGACAACAACAAGGCTTTCTTTCGCTATGTCTAAAACTTCAAAGGCAGCACACAGCAGTGTGTAGAACTGATTGTAGACAGAGCTGGAGAATATAGCAAATCTGCTGACCAACAAATTCAGCTCCAGTTTTACCCCTCTCTCCTCTGGTTACACCCTAGGAAATAACATCAAACACCCACCCCCAGACCACTAGGGAGCAGGCTGTAGATGCACTTTCGAAGGCCAAAATCATTGCACTGAAGGGCCCTGATAATATCCCAGGATGCCTCTTCAATAGGCTAAAACATGACCTACTGGGACCACTGGAGTCACCTTTTAACCACAGCCTCCAGGCAGACTTTGGCCCATGTGACTAGAGAACTGTGATGGTCATCCTTCTACACAAGGGTGAGCCATCAAAGGACCCTAGAAACTACAGACCCATAAGTCTAACTAGTCTCAGATACAAAGCCATGCAAATGTCCAACTCCTTTCTTTACACCACCCTTTCTCAATATCTCCTGGCTATTTAAGCCTTTTTATTCTAAGATTGTTATGTTATCCTAAAAAAAAAATAAAAGTTTCTCTTTAACATTTATGGTACAACTGTTTATACCGTTTGATATGACTACCATACTACCACTGTTTACTTTCTTTTAGACACCATGTTAAGAACCTTTGTAAATGAATTTCTATTTGTATTACTTTATGTACTTTAATCATTGTAATAGTCATATGTCAAATGTAAAAACTATGTAATCTTCCTTGGAGCTTTTCTCCGTGGGTCTCCACTAAAAACAGGCTACTGGCCCAGTTGTACACTACTCAGTTAACAAATTAAAATAAATGATTAATAAAGACACAGAAAATCTTCAAATAGTGGAACCAAAACAGTGTGACTTTGCCAAGGGCAGAAAATGCCTACTCAACTTGTGGACTTCTTTGAGAAGGTCACTATAGCAATGGATGGGGACAGCAGGGTGATAATGCCTACCTTGACCTGACTAAGGCATTTGATACAATACTCCACTGAGGCATTGTAAACAAACTCATGGAGATGAGCATAAATCCATGCAATATGCTCTGCATAGCCAGTTGGCTCTCAGATTGCACCAGAGAATTTAGGATAGGGGAGATCATCTCCACAAAGAGGAAGGTCATTAGAGGAGTCCCTCAGGGCTCTGCGCTGGGTCCGTACCTTTTTGGCTTTTTTTTCTTCTTCTCAGAAGTCAAGAACAATGTCAAGGATATCTGGCTGACCAAAAGCCAAAGGCATGGCTTAAAAAACAATGCCAAGAAATGCATAATAGCACCCTTTGGGAAGTCAGCCAACCTAGGAAATTACCTCATTGATAACCCTCTCTGAAGGGTATGGTCTAAGGTAGTAAGAAAATCATTCTATACTGTTCAACTTATAAGCAAGGGAACGGCATCTAGGTCCAAGGACCATTTGTTCATCACTTCACTGTGTACAGCCCCATCAGGCCCATCACTAAATATAACATCTCCTTTGGCATGTACCTCACTAGGCACATGCAACAACTGGAACATCCACAGAAGTTCCTCACAAAAAGAATGCACGGCATAAACATGCCTTATGCAGATCATCTGAAAGCCTATCTCTACACTCTGTTTTCTTAAGACTGTTGAGAGGCAATCTATGTTTGGCATACAAGGCATCCTTGGACCCCACTCTCATGCACCTTTTGCATATCTGCAAAATGAATAGCAACAGAATTACTCAATCTGGGGATTGAATCCCCCCCACAAAAAAAAAAAAAAACAGTGCGAGAAAGATTTATGTTCTTTGCCATGGTACTGCACAGCAGACTGGCTGCACCAGAAAAGAATCAGAAAAAGTTGACACCAATGCCTCCACTTGTTGCTGGTTTTAGTGTGCCTGAGATGGGATGCTGACATTTTATGTGAGGTTGTTTCAGCATTTCACACTAGTCACTATGACAAAAAAATAATTTTAAGTTCCTTATGAGAACCGAAGTGAAATCAGAAGCATTGCATCTGATTAATTAGTATGACATGTTTTTTAATTGGCTTCCACTTTTCCCTAAAATCACCTCAGCATAGCCTGAAAACAATTTTATCTTCCAGAGAGCTGAAGCTCTTTGCTGGTACTACTTTGCAAAACTACATTTTTTTCTGTTGTTAAGAGTTCAAGCATCAGTGGTAACCTGAAGCAAAGAAGTGCTATAATACGTTTTACTGGAGCAACATATACTTTGCAATGGAGCTGCTCAGGCGGTCACAGTTACAAAAGCTCTTTGTCTTAATACCTTACAAAAGGCTCTTTGTTAGTCTGATAGGTTGAGTAGTTGTATTGTAAGACCTATGTTTGTCTAGTAAAATATATTGCATCACTCCTGTAATCAAATGTTTTGTCTAAGTGGACTAGCATAGCATTTTTCCCACTTTGTTTCTTGCTAACTAGGAAGCCAACATTTGATCTATTGTTCTACAAGAGAAAAAAGTACAGTTTTGTACCTACCATAAATGTAGATGTTCGAAGATCCACATTGCTGCAGTCCTTACACTTGGGTAGTCCGCTGTCCTCGGTCGGCCCGAATATCAAAGTATAAGGCTGACGTTGGTCAAGGCGCATTTGACTGACATCAGGACGTCAGGGTACAAATGCGCATGACCGACGCCATATCCTCAGTCTTTTCTTGCCCCAGATGTCAGAAGACCCTAAAAATAAAGGTCAAACCAAAAGACAGCAAACAACCAACCAACCACCCTTGCACTAACTATATGTACAATATATACAATATACACAATATGTACAACCCAACCCACACAACCGCCTCTAACTACAGAGGGGAAGGAGGGAGGGTAAATTGGACTGCAGCAATGTGGATCTTCGAACATCTACATTTATGGTAGGTACAAAACTGTACTATGTTCTTCATCTCACATTGCTGCAGTCCTTACACTTGGGTAGAATCCCAAAGCAGAGGTAAGGGAGGATGGCTAACTACAAGGAAGCAGGAGCTGCCAAAATGCCCTGCAAAACAGCAGTGGCAAAACCAGCCCTGGATTTAGAGTAAAGTGGCAGGTGATAATGCCTAGAGAAAGTATGCACTGAACTCCAAGTAGCTGCCTCCAAAATATCCTTGGTTGCCACTCCCCTCAAAAAGCTGTTGATGTGGCAGTAGCCCTAGTGGAATGAGGCCTAATCCCAGCTGGAATCTCCTTGCCATGATGGGAATAACAGAAAGCAATGCAAAACCCAATCCACTTAGAAATAGTTTGTTTTGACACAGGCTTGCCCTGAGAACTCAAAGCAAAAGAAACAAACAACTGCTGAGACTGCCTGAACCCTTTAGTTCTGTCCAAATAATAACGCAACTGCCTGTGTACATCTAAAGTGTGCAAAATCTTTTCCCCTTTATTTTGGGGATTTGCATAAAAAGTAGGCAAATGAATAGTTTGGTTTAAAGCCACACTAGAAACCACCTTAGGCATAAAGGAAGGATTAGTACGTAATGATACCCTATCCTTATGGAAAATCAAGAAAGGCTCAACCGCCATAAGGGCCTGTAATTCAGAAACCCTTCTTGCAGAGGTAATTGCCAACAAAAAAGCAGTCTTCCATGATAAATATTTCAACTCAGAAGTAGCTGCAGGCTCAAAAGGTTGTAGAGTGAGTTTCTCCAACACAAAATTGAGATCCCAAGCAGGAGTAGGAGCTCTTCGTGGGGGTCTTATATTCTTTGCCCCTCTAAGAAATTGCTTGAACAAAGGATGAGAAAACAATGGTGGGACACAATCATAGTGAGCCGAAATTGCTGCAGCATGAACCTTAATAGAAGAGAAAGACAAACCTTTGTCCAGTAACTCAGTAAGATATTGAAGAGCCACACTCAAATTAGGCTCAGAAACATCAAAATCTTTTGCTGCACTCCAAAATAAAAATCTCTTTCATTTATCTGCGTACACTTTCCTTGTACTAGGCCTTCTAGCTTCCAAAATCACATTCAAAACTTGTTGTGGAAGTTGAGACCCTTTATGGTTCAAAACAGAATATGCCAGGCCGTTAGGTGAAGAGAGTGAAGTTTGACATTCAGCAAATGGCCGTCCTCCTGTGACAACAGGTGTGGAATCGAAGGCAAAGGCCATGGAGGCTTCCGTACCAGACTTCTCAGTAATGGGTACCAGTGCTGTCGAGGCCAATCTGGAGCTATTAAAATCATCCTTGGCATGTCCTGTCTGACCTTTAGAAGTACCTTTGGGAGGAGAGGCAGAGGAGGAAAGGCATACACATGTAGATTGCTCCAATTGAAAGAAAGAGCGTCCACTTTCCAAGCTGTGGGATGAAACCTTTTTGTGCAAAACTTTGGCAACTGATGGTTTAGTGGCGAAGCGAACAGATCTATGTCTGGAGTTCCCCATGACACTGTCAGTTTCTGAAATACATGAGGATCCAATTTCCACTCGTGGGGATCCATAATTCGTCTGCTCAACACATCTGCTAAGGAGTTCTGTGCTCCTGGCAGAAACCTTGCCTGAAGATTGAGCTGTAAACTGAGAGCAGTCTCCCACAAAATCATTGCTTGCCTGCATAGAGGATAAGAATGCGTTCCCCCTTGCTTGTTGATGTACCACATGACAGTTGTGTTGTCTGTTAGAATCAACACCTGCCCTAGAAGAAGTAAATCCTTGAAAGCTATTAATGCAAACTGGACTGCTAACATCTCCTTCAGGTTGATATGTAGATGTTGTAGTCTGGCAGGCCACTTGTCTTGTATCCACCTTCAATTTAGATGAGCTCCCCAAGCTTTGTCTGAGGCATCTGTCGTTAAAATCTGACTCGCCTCTGGCCGGGTCACAGAGAGTCCCTTGTTTAGGTGACATTCCTGAGCCCACCACAAAAATTCCTTTTGAATGCAAGGTATTATTTGAATGACAGTGTCTAGATCCTGGCAGTGCTGTGTCCATACATTTTTGAGATACCATTTCAGCTTCCTCATATGCAGTTTGGCATTGGGAAGCACCAGAATACAAGATGCCATGAACCCTAAGGCTTGAAGGACTGTCCTTGCAGTCAGCCCGGGCTGATGGAAGTAAAGGGATAGATTCTTTTGTTTGTCCGGGGTTAAAAAGGCCATCTGGGATGCTGTATTCAGTCTCACACCCAGAAAGCACATGTCCTGAGAGGGTACTAGACTGGACTTTATTTCGTTCACAGAATACCCCAGGCATCTTAGCACTGCTATCACATATTCCAAATGATGAAGAAGCTCTTCCCTTCCTTGGGCCAGAATCAGGCAGTCGTCCAAATAAGGATAGATCTGTATTCCTTTTAGCCTGAAAAAAGCTATCACTGGAGCCAGAACTTTCGTGAACACTCTGGGCGCAGTAGATAAGCCAAAGGGCAATGCAGAGAACTGATAGTGAGAAGTCCCAGCTCGAAAACGCAGATACTTCCTGCAACTTAGTCTGATAGGAACATGAAGGTAAGCCTCCTTGAGATCCAAAGTTACCATCCAATGATCTTTGCCCAGCAGAGGTAAAAGCTGCTGTAACGTCAACATTTTGAACTTGGGAATGTCCAGATAAGTGTTGAGGGTAGATAAATCCAAAATTGGTCTCCACGTGTTCCCCTTCTTTGGTACTAGGAACAGGCGAGAATAAAATCCTAGGCCCACTTCTGGCATAGGGACCGGCTGTATGGCCCCTATTTGGAGTAACAGAGAAACTTGCTTGTGAGCCTCTATTCTTTGTTGAGGAGGAACATCTGGCATGCCTTTGAAAGGAGGCAAGGTATGGAAATAAAACCTGTAACCGTGGTGTATGATATCCAATACCCATCTGTCTTGGGTAATTAAACTCCAATTTTCTTTGAAAAGTGCCAACCTTCCTCCCAAGGGTGCTGCCAGACGAGAAGGCTCTGGCAGCTGAAAAGGTAGGTCATTGGGTCTGTTTACGAAAGGACTGACCCCTGCCCTCACCCGAAGACTGTGCAGGAGAACTCCCTGTTCTAGGCCTGAAAGAGCCCTGAGCTCTACCCCTACCACGTCTAGATCTACCCCTAGACTGGGAATCATAAGAAGGATACGTCCACCCCTTAGTAGGCCAATTTCTACTAAACTTTGGAGGCTGGACCTGCAAAAAATCTTTAACAGTCTGCATAGTCTTAGCCTTGTCTTCCATTTTCTTTAAAACTGTCTCAACAGGAGAACCAAACAACACGTCAGATTGCAAAGGAGCATCTAAAATCCTTGTTTTAACATGGTCAGACAAATTCTGATCCCTCAGCCAGGCGTGCCTGCGAAGAACTGACCCAGTGGCAGCCACCCTAGACGAGGCCTGTACAGCATCAAAACCACATTGCAAAGAATGCTTACCCACCTGTTCAGAAACATGTACTAAATCTTGCAACTCTTTACAATCAATACCTTCTGCCAGAGCATCAACCTTAGCCTTCAATTGTGAAAGGAGATAGTTTTGGTATTTCAACATGTGAAACTGGCAATTCAAAGCCCTCATAGCAAGAGTGGAAGAAGTATAAACTTTCTTTCCCCATCTATCCAAGGCCCTGGCTTCTTTGTCTGCAGGAACCGGATTCTTTACAACAGAAGCCTTAACACCCTTAGGCCCCTGGCTAACAGTTTCTGGGTCTGCCCTAGGACTCTTAAAAGAAACTTATGAGCTTCAGGCACCCTGTAATACCTATCTGGTTTAACAGGAGCAGGAGGCAAAGAATCAGGATTAAGAGAAGCTTCTGTAAAAACATCTTCCACTACATCCAAAACAGGAGGTATAGCCAAAGGCCTATGCTGGGGTAAAAACAAAAATTCCCTAAGCCTTTTCCTGGAATCAGAGAAGTCCTGACCTTCCCACTTAAAATGTTCCCTCATGGAATGAAGAGTTTCTGCAAAAGAAAAATCCTCAGGAGGAGAAGCAGAAGGAGTAGAATCATCCACATCAGAATCAGAATAAGGAGAGTACTCCTGCAAGTCTTCAGCCGAAGACTCTGAAACATCTGAAGCCTGCTCAAAACTCCCTAGCTCAGGCTCCACCCTAGGTCTCTTATCAGGAGGGGGCATAGAACCCCTAATCAAAGTAATCAAATCTTCTGCCATTTTAAGCATATGCTTCTTGGGCACAGTTCCAGAAGAACTAGGGGTGACACCAACTGAAACTGAATCTGGCCTGCCCCTGGGAGAAGCCTTTGAAACAGAAGGAGAGGGCCTAGCCACCCTAGGAAGGGAGGGGAGTATAGTAACCTGAGAAGCCCCCTCAGCCTGACCTGCCTCCTGAGAGGCCACATCTTGCAATAATAAAGTCTCACCCTGGGAACACAAAGAAACCTCCGGTGGAGCCACCGGCTCCACCGACACCTCTAAAGAACTGGCGTCCAGTACAGACGGTTCTTCTAGCCTAGGCTTAACTGCTTTGTCCTTGCGCTTCTTCGAAGAAGCGGGCGTCGGAACATCCGACGGCATTTTATAATTGCACCGCTTCCCAAAGACTAACCTGGCACAATCCAACCTTCTCTTTATAGTGCGTTTATTGAATCTAGCACAAGAGCGACAGCCAACAACGTCGTGCTCAGGCCCTAAGCAAGGAATACACAAAGTATGATAATCTCTATGCGGTATCTGTTTCCCACATGAAATGCAATTATTGACTTTTTCTGACATCCGGTAAATCACTGAGGCAAGAAAAAACTAAAATATTCCCCAACGGGTACTTAGCCAACTTTGAACTCGGTCTGAAACTTCGAAATCGAAAAATCTCAGAACGCCAACCGGCACTTGCAATGCTGCTTCTGCATCGGACCATGCGGCAAAAAAGACTGAGGATATGGCGTCGGTCATGCGCATTTGTACCCTGACGTCCTGATGTCAGTCAAATGCGCCTTGACCGACGTCAGCCTTATACTTTGATATTTGGGCCGACCGAGGACAGCGGACTACCCAAGTGTAAGGACTGCAGCAATGTGAGATGAAGAACATCTGCAACATTCAATAACTGCATGACAGTTACTCTGCCCATTGGGTAGGTGGTGTTTTTTTTTGTTTGCTTTTTGTTTTTTAGCTTGCCCATGAAAACATACAGTATCAAGCATATTTATAATAAGAAGTAAGACTTTATGCAGGAGTAGCATCACATTATGTCTGGATTTAATAAATCTTATCAAAATTGATATATTTCTGTGAGCGACAAATATTTTTTTTCTAAATATGTGCCAAACATAAATGTGGATACATATAATGACACGTTTTTGAGTGTTAGACTGTTATCAGGAGACCGTTTGCAAAGTTTGTAGTTATTTGAAACTTCATTGTTTGCAAGCTTTTTTGTGGATGGTGTCTCCTCATTGCGTATGTTATGGTCAAGTTAAGCACAGGGGTGGATTTATAAACAAAATAAATAAATAAAACCTAACAGAGAGACTGTATTTTGTAGTATGTCACAGGTGAATTTCTCATCCTCCATCCCCCCCCCAATGATCTATTTTTGACCTCCGATATCTCTTCGTGCTGATCTGTGCCCCTGCCCCAATGCTCTCTCCCTCCACTTGTCTCCTGTCCAAATCCCCTTGATCTTGGAATGAGGGGTCCAAGAATAATCCTACACTAACCCGGCTAGGTCTTCCTCCTCCAAGGAGCGAATGGATGTCTTTTTGGTCTGCAGCGTCTAAGACTTGCTATTTTCCCTTAAGGAGGTAAGAGTCAGGAAAATGGACATCTTATATGTGGCTAAAGGTGTGGATTTATTGTTTGGGGAAGGGAAACTGTAGCTGGGTAGAACAAGTGTGACAGCATAGGCATTACCACCCCCCCATCAGCATGTTTATTTCCCCTCCCACTATGAAATCCACCTGAAAGTAGGGGAGACATATCCTAGTTGCAACAAAGGCATGCCTGGTTACTTACAAATTCCCAGTCACTCCCCTTCCCTCCGATAGACAAGCTGACATAGGCAGCTTATTTCCACCCCAGTTTTTCTAGTGTCTGAACCACCAATTGAAATTGGATCACCTGGGTTGCAGTCAGGGATCTGTTCCTCCATGCCATGGTGACTTAAGTGTGGATAAGCCATCAATTAGAATATCCAATTATCATTTGTATAAATGAGTATCCACATTTTTGTTAATCTGGTGTGCTTCATGCTTTTGAATTGTTTTAAGAATAAAAAAATGATTTGTATAGGAAAACTCCACATTCCAAGTTAGCAGTCTGCTAAAAAGTATTTGATTAGTTATGGATAATGTTTTATTGTTAACGCTATTTTATTTATGTTTATTTAACATTTATTTAACATAAGGGGCGGCACAGTGGTGCAGCGTTTAACATTGTTGCTTCACAGCAAGAGGTTCTCCGGTTCTATTCTCGGCTGGGGTGCCTTCTGTGTGGAGTTTGCATGTTCTCCCTGTGTTCGCGTGGGTTTCCTCCGGGTACTCCGGTTTCCTCCCACATTCCAAAGACATGCATTTGAAGCATTTCTCCCTGGGCCTCCGCTGAAAACAGGCTCTGTGGAACCTAGTCGGACATTCCCGGTCAACAAATGTTAAATAAAAAATAAAAATAAAATAAAAATTTGTTTACCGGGAAAGTCCAACTTGGAACGTAGCCAATTTTCAGTGGAGGCCCGAGGAGAAATGCTCCAGATGCATGTCTTTCAATGTGGGAGGAAACCGGAGCATCCGGAGGAAAACCCACACAAACACAGGGAGGACATGCAGACTCCACACAGAAGGCACCCCAGCCGAAAATTGAACCAGAGAACCTCTTGCTATGATGCAACAACGCTACCGCTGCACCACTGCGCCATCCAACGCTAGACTGTGATTTATGAAATATGTGAAGTTTGCTTAACTGTACTGTAAAAATATAAGCACTGACTGATAATGTTACGCTTCTTGGTCGCTAATTTAGATGGAGTTTTGCCTGACACTGATTTGTGGTAGCAGTACTATTTCCAATTACCTGTGACTAGCATTTTCCAAAGTATGGTTACATTGCTGATTCCAGATAAGCTTTAGCAAGTTTTATTTATTCATACTTTGTTGACCAGGATAATCCCCATTGGACTAGTAACCTCTTTTCAGGGGAGACCAGGGGTGATTTATGGTATTAGGGGAATTTTGACCAGGGCATCTGGGAATGTCCACTACTCTTTTCAATATGCGCTGAGGGATCTATTACATCCACCTGAGCTAGCACCAACTTAGGTAGATGGAGCCTTGTTTTGACATCCCATCCAAAAGATGACACATTCAGAAGTGCACCATCCTCCTCACAATACACTACAGTGGCAGCAGTCCGTCTTCCCAATGTGGGAATAGATCGCCTAGCTTTCTGCAGCAAAAGTGTGTGTGCTACCCATTGCAGTGTTTTGCAAGTTAAGAACTTTTTACATTTTCAGTCTTGCGCTCTTACTGTCTTTCCAAAACAAAATACTATGATGCTGCAAATTCAGGCCAGTCACTGATTTGTCAGCTGTAATAGGCTTTACATTTCACAGTACTGCACTCAAAGAACACTATTAGCATTCACACAGCTACTGGTATCACATACAACATTATAATCTTTCTTCCTGCGCAGATATCAACAAGATCCTCAACCACCATCTTCACAATCGACCCCTTTGTTCAACTGACAAACAGCTACTTGAAATTTGTGTTGGGCACTTCATTTATTCAAACTGTGTGGAAAATGTTTGGAACTTCATCCAGATTCTTAGGCCAGTCATTCATTTAAACCTTTACTAAAATGATTCCTTTGCAACTCTAGGCTTTATTCCTGTACTACACCAGGCCAATACCAAAATTTCTCTTTTTTTCCCCAAATGTCCTCATGTTCTTTATGCTAACTCCTTTAATCTGTCTCAAACCAAAATTTCTAATTCCACTATTGGCTTATTAACTGTCTACTACTACCATACTGCTGTTTAACATGCTAGACTCAATATGTCCGGTCTTTCATGACTCTGCAGAGGGAAACCTTTACCTGCTGCCACCAATACTACAATTCTTTCTATTCTTTTCATAGTCATTTTGCATTTATCTGCATATTTTTGTATTTTATACTTGTTTATCTCGAATGCATTTATCTTGTATATTTTTCTATAGATCTGTTTGATATTTATGTTCTTGTCATACCACGGCATATCTTTTATTGACTGATATTGATCTACTTTTATAGTTTGTATTCTGTGGAGCTTTTCTTCCCAGGCCCCCAATGAAAATGGTTATTTACCAAGTCAGTTGATCTCGGTAAACAAATACCAGTAAACAAATGTTATCTTCCCATGACTCGGTTCATTACACATTTCTCCTCTCATTTGGATTCATTTCTGTCTCTCAGGTGTTAATTCAACCCAGTGACTTACTGTGAAAATATGTACAGTTATGTTTTGTATGATTGTGTAATTTACAAGGACAAGAACAAGGAAAAAGTACACTATTTGAAAATATGGTCTTCAGAAGATTAGCGTAGGAAATTCAGCTCTTCTATCTACTATCTTCAAAACTGTGGTATATCACTGCATTCCCCTTACTTTTAGGAACATCAGTTTCGGAGTTAAGAGACTCCCCCCTCCACCCCGTAGAGTTGCAGCATGTTTCAACATTCACTGTTTGAAGTGTGCAGCCTATAAGGATGTGATGCTCACACTTAAAGCCACAACAATGAGAACCTATTGCAGTTTATTTTTGTTAGTGCTTTACAGTGTAAGAGGAAGGTAGACCAAGTAGTTATGTGTGGTTGTTTTACTGTCTGATAATGTATATAACATAACTGGACACATGCTTGGTACTCACCACTGATAGAGTTATGTGCCATTTTGGTCCTTTTTGCAATTTTGTCAAGGAATAACTATAGCTGGCAGTATCTGTGAACCAGAGTTCGGGAAGGGAGACATCAGTGTGTCAACCCATCATTATTGCATGGTGTATTTTGTGATGAAAAGCAAGGGTGCCATAATTAAACTGTATAACAGTATTATTATTATTTTTTTGAAGGCTGAGGTGGTAGAGATTTTATTGTCTGATATTTAGCATCACATTTATTTTTCTCTGTATCACCATCCTCAATCCATTTCCCCAATTTTTACATAGACTCAGGGTGTCACATCACCTTTAGTCAGTAAGGCCAAATTACTCGGAGCCAATATTTACCACTAGGTGGTTAGTCCTGATGTGCTATAGCATTATCAGAATATAATATTGTCATTATAGTTTAATAAATAGTGTCTTGTAATGACTATGGAAAGGAAGAAAGTATGAAGTTCTTGAATATAAATTAAACAATGTTGACTGCAGACTTCCTTGAAATAAACAGGGAGTCCTGAAAAATGATGTGCATCTTTCACTGGTATTTAAAGCTCAATTATCTGTAGAGCAAACGGGTACCATTTCTGTGTTGACTGCTCATTTCTTCCAGTTTCAGTTTTCCAATGGTGAGTTTCTTGCAGTACGGGTGGCAATAATTACTAGGCTGCCATGGGGAGATGCTATAAAGGCAATGGAGGATAATGGGATCACCATTAGCTGGGGTTCTGAGCTAGAAGAAGCAACATCAGCATTCCACTGTTTCTCTGTTTCATCTTATTTTTCAATACCCAAAACCTACAAAACGTGTTTGGATTTGGGGTGGATACAGACTCATAACTGGATCTCCAAAAATGCAGTGTAAATTTAACCATGGTTATTCAGCCCCATTGACAGCAAAAAACATATGGAATGCAACCCAAAACTTTGCAAAAGAAGGTAGACACAGAAATTTTATGCTTTATGTTTAAGTGGTGGGGGAGCGAGGATGTTTTGAATAATGTAGCCTTGCCTTGAAACGGAATTGTACGGTGCTACAGACAGCACACAATGCTATGTGGAAGAAAAGTAATGTCTGCTGCCACATGCTGTGTTTACTTCTGCAAGCATAATAATGTGGAAAGTGAGGTTGTGCATCAAGGCACAAGAACTGCTGTTTCTTAATCAGAGTTGCTGTGGGTTAGAAGAAATTTGCTTTGGTATTTTCCAGTAAATCATGTGTGAGTTTCACACAGCATTGTGATATCTTTTGAAAGACTTTAAATCACTGTTGCATGTTGGCAAGCTGTTTTCATTGACGCTGACATAATATTACAAAAGAGCAGGTATGGATCGAAGTCCTTGTACAATCAACATCAGTATCAGCTCCCTTTTTCCCATTTTGTACATATGGTTTGGTGTTACGTCAGAAGTGATCAAGTATGACAACAAATTTTGCAAGTGTAGTTTGGCAAAAATGGCTCTGTACCACTCAATTTAGATTGAAAGTTTGCTGCATTCAGTGCCAGTTTGGCCAATAGGCATTGAGTGATGTTTTTAGAACTATAACCCACCAATCCGGTGTGCAACTACACTCCAAAAACTACACACTTAAAGTAAGATTGCGAACCAGTTAAAGCTCCTGAATACTTCTTAGATTAGTTAAGTTATGCCCTTAGGAAAAACTATGAAACATTAATTTATTTTCTGATAATCAAGAGCAAACTACACACTTTGTCCATGGGATGAAGGATAGGAAGATGATGATCTGCCTAATTTATATACACAAATGTTCATTTTCTTGATATACTGGGTAATATTAAGGTACAGCCCAATACCCTAATAATGGATGATTTCAACTACCCCACCAACAACTGGGAAAACTACTCATGTACTAACTCATTTGCTCAGTGCTTTCTGGAATTCATAAATTCCAATGCCCTGGATCAGCTTGTCCATACCCCCACCATGGGCAGCAGTATCCTGGACCTGGTCATTACCAATATGGGCAATCGATGTTCCATGCCAGAGGTCAACTCCTCGCTGGTCAGATCCGACCACAAGCTAATCACCCTAGACATCAATATCCTGCCCCACCCCCTATTAAGGAAACCACCATAAAAAACTTCTCCAAACCAACTTCATGCTTCTTAAGACAGAAGTGGCAAGCTTCACGACACCCATACAGATGGAAAATAGAGGTACGACTGCTGAATCCTATACAAATACACTGTATAAGCACATATACGAGTGCATGGATTGTGCCATCCCCAAAAGAACCAAGATGCTATCCTCCAAAAAAAAAGGAAGCCAATCTGGTGGTCCCCTGCCATAAATAAACTCTATAACAGAAGAAAGAAGTTGTTGTGAAAAAAGAGTAAAATCGCCTGATTGCAGGAACTCCCTGGTCAGCCTCAGTAAGAAGCTGAGATCCCTTATAAAATCCTCCAAAGCTAGTTATGAAAATAAAATCAACACTGATTCTAAAGACATTCACAAAGCATTCTACAGCTATGTCAAGAATCTCAATGGCGACACTCAGATCTGCTCTGAGCTACAGCACAATGGCACTAGATATACAGAACCAAATGATATTGCTAACATTCTGGCAGATAGGTTCAGTGCAAACTTCACCCCATCCACCCACCTCCCAAAGGGCCCATCACTATACCGTAAGAATGCAAAGCCCCTGTAATCATGGCTGCACAAATAAAGATCACACTCTCCAAAGCCAAAAACACAGCATCCATGGAACCTGACAACATCCCAGGCTGCATTCTGCACGAACTACAGAACGAGCTGGCACCCTACCCAATTACCATGTTCAATCATAGCCTCACTTCAGGCACTGTGCCTACTGAATGGCGCACATTGACAGTTATCCCACTCCATAAAAGGGGCACCACCATGGACTCCAGGAACTACCACCCCATTAGCTTGACGAGCCTGGTCTGCAAGGCCATGGAAAGTATCATCTTGGAGCTTATAAACAAGGACATAGGTAACCTCCAAACTCTAGACCCCATTCAGTTTGGGTTTGTAAAAGGTAGGTCATGTCTCCTAAACCTGACTGACTTCTTTGAAGCAGTCACCAGAGCCGTGGATGAGGGTAAGGTGGCACACACAGCCTATCTTGACCTCGCCAAGGCTTTTGACACCATCCCCCACTCTGGAATTATAGATAAACTCACTAGACTGGGCATAAATCCCTATGTCACAAGATGGGTGGCGAACTGGCTCACTGACAGAACCCACACAGTGAAAGTAGCTGATTCCAAATCCAACTTCAGACCAGTGACAAGTGGAGTACCACAGGGCTCAGTCCTGCATCTTCTCCTGTTTGGTATTTACTTCTCAAAAGTCCAGGCTAATACAGCAGGTCTTTGGCTAACGAAGTTCACAGACGACTGCAAACTAGGTTCCATAACAGAATCACCTAATGATGTGGACATTCTACAAAGGGGCCTCACTGAGACTGATGCTTGGTGTCAAAGTCATGGCCTCAAGCTCAATGCCAAGAAGTGTACTGTCACCCCCTTTGGGAAAAACACTGTACCCATGAACTACCACATAGGCAGTAGCCTACTAAACACTGAATGTGTGATAAGAGACCTTGGGACACAGGTGGACAGTAGTCTCTCCTTTGATAACCACATCACCACAGTAATCAGGAAATCCTTCTGTGTGGCACACCTCATCACAAAGGGGTTCACCTCCAGAAAAAAAGAGGTCATTGTTCCTCTCTACTCATCCCTCATCAGACCCATTATAGAGTACAATGCCCCATTTGGCATGTACCTCGCAAGATATCTACAACTAGAAAGGCCACAGAAATACCTCACTAAGAGGATTCCCGGCCTCAAACAGATGCCATACGCAGGCCATCTCAAAAAACTCCAGATCTACTCCGTCACTTATCGCTTACTCAGAGGCGACCTCTGCCTAACATACAAAGCCATGTCAAACCCAGATCTGTTGGACATGCTACACTTAAAGAAACCCCAATCCCTCTCAGCCACATGCTTCAGGGACCTAAACCTTGCCACCACAATAAACAAAACATGCTGGAGGAATAGATTCCTGTCCCAGAGACTTCCCATGCTCTGGAACGGACTACCCATTCATGTCAAGTAAAGCTCCTCATTAGCCCTCTTAAAGAAAAATCTCGACAACTGGATGGGAAATAGGAAATTCACCCTGGGGATCACTTCTGTGGCTCTGCTAGACAGGGGCACAGGAAAATAACTTTCTTGGATGGCAAAAGCCAGGGAACTTTTTTGGCTAGGCTTATATATACCTCAGGGCCAATAGCCTATTACCTACCTATGAACCTATGAAAGTCAGAAATTCTGCACTGTTATAAAAAATAACAGCTGGAATTCCCTGCAAAAACCTATTGCATTTTTTTTTGTTGAAAATATGTATTTCTATTCCAAGCAGCAATACTTCTAGCTGTGAAAATATTACATTATTATGTATGTAAATAAACTGTATCAGTCAAGTTTTTCTTTAGTCATAATCATGTTAAGTTGTAAAGTTAATCATAGCTTGTTAAACAGTGTTAAAGCTAACTTGATGTTTTATGTATACGTAACAGTGTACAGTTCAAGCCTGTTGAAGACATGAGAATAAGGTTATCAAGGGCAAACATACTACTGCAGTAAATGGGTAACTGTGTAAGTTAAGTAATTATTCCATTGAATACATTCAGCTTTTTGATAAAGCAAGATTTGAGCTTCTTAAAGTACCTAGATAGTGTAGGCAACTGCCTAGCTGTACCTAGAAAGAAGTTCCAAAACATTTTATTTTAAGGCAAAATGCACATGCTTCATAAGGGTATCAGTACAGTGGGACAGCTAGTAAAGAGTAGAAGACTCAGTTGAGCTGAGAACTTTAGAACTGTGGGTGATAGCGATGATGCATGGAACCAGCAGCAGTCAAGATTTAACAAACTGAATTTGAAAAAAAATAGCTAATGAGTAGAATGACTCTTATGGTAATGGGTAATCACATATATTCACTAATTGTGTGACAGTAATGTCATCTCCTGTGGTATTTGATTGCAGATTGCTTTTGTTCAGTCTCTAGTCCCTACTGATTGCAGTTAGGGGGACAAGCTGTGCTTTGCAGGTCAGATTCAAGGGCAGGAAGTATCATTTATTTCCAAAGGGGCATGTTCCCCATCTAGTCAATACATTGTTCATGCAGAGAATAAATTTGAAAGCCTGTCAACATTTTTGTGACTGAAAGATGAAAATGCCAAAGTTAGATTCACCTACACTCCTTAGCATTTATAGGGCTGCATATTGACAAGCAAGATTCCATCTTGACCAGATATGCTTTGCTTCATTTTATATATGCTTAAATATTTTTGAAGGACAGATAGTATTTTTTTTTATCTTGCATAAGTTGACTGTATGTTATAAGTGTTCCAAACCCAGGTACAGCTAAAATTGATTGCTACTGAGAATGGTGCAGATTGAGGAAAGTGAACTCCTACAGACCTACAGGACAATGTCATTTAGACACAAAAGCATGTTAGTCTTCTATAGGGATATTCCAACACAAATTATTAAAATCGAGTAGCGGGTGTCCAAGGATGTGCCACAGATCTTGCTAGTTGAAGCTAAGACCGTCCTTACTAATAAGAAAATATATTTTTACATGTTGTTTGTCTTTTCAGCTTTTCCCGGTTAGGTGTCGCCACAGCGAAACTCCAGTCCGCTAATGATTGGCAGTAGATTTTTATGGTGCTGAGTTGCCAGCCCGACGCACAACCTTCAGCGAAGGCACACCCATTCATGCATGTCTTTTGGAGGCCACTCGACCACGGGGAGGACATGCAGACTCCAAGAAAATATATATTTTAAATATAGGTTGAAAATTACTTGAAGGTAGTTGAAGTCAACCCATAAAAATTTTTAGGATTCAAAGAATTGAAAGCCATTGGAAAGGACACTGAATATGGTACTAGTGATTTGTCTGTGTATGTTGTTCTAATGCAGTTTGTAAGGGATAACAATTCCATTACAACATGCCCAAATGTCAGGATCATTACTTAAATGACATCACCATCTCTTCTTAAAAAACATAAAGTCAGTTAGTTGTAATGTTTCTTATATGGCTTTGTGCAGATGACATTAAGTCCATGAACACTAGATGCAATGGAACACTAAAAGCAATGGATGAAGGCAAAACGGTACACACCACATACCTTAACCTGGCCAAAGCTTTTCCGATTCCATTAAATGCATCTGCAGCTGATAGATCCACCCTCTTGGTTTGTGCTTATGAATATTTCATTGCTGATTTGCCAGTTCTTTTCTAAAGCAATCATGTCTACAGCAACTAAATAAAATGCCAGTAATCTTTTTACTTAGCTATTAGTTGGCTCTAAAGTTCATTAGATTTAGTTTATGTGTTGGTGTTTCTGCTGCTCTACCTGATACTGTTGTGCTACTCTTCTTGCAGGTGGTAGTCAGCCAGAAAATTATTTTAATTTAATTATTTACTTTATTTTATTTCATTTATTTATCTATTTAGTTTTACAGGAAGACCATCAAGAATTGAGAAAAGGCAAGTCTTTTTTTAACATCCAGTTAACACCCATGGCACATAATGGCATCCAGACATGTTTTGAGACAGGCTTAATTAACAAAATGACTTGCTAATTAATAGTAAGCAGTAGTAGAAATAGCAGGGTATAAGTAATAAATGTAGACTACGATTGTTAGTCTGGAATTCCCTACAGTGAAAATATCAATTGTTACACTCATTGTTCATTTTTTCATTTGTACATCCATATTTTTAAAACTGGGAGAGTTATATTTTATTAAATAACAGGGTATGAAACCCAGCTGTTGGAGACAGACTAATAGGTTCATAGGTTCATACTAGGCTATCTGCCCTACGGCATTTATAAGCCTAGCCAGAGTGTGTTTGGCTTTCGCCACCCATTTTAAATGAATTTTGCTATGCCCTTTTTCAAGGTTAGTATACTGTGCCTCTGTCTAACAGTGACACAGAAGTGATACCCGGGGTAAACCTACTATCTCCCATCCACTCATCAAGATTCCTCTTGAAGAGAGTCAATGAGGGACTCTGCCTAACCTGGACTGGGATTTTATTCCAGAGTGAAGGGAGCCTCTGGGTTATGAATCTGCCCCTCCAGCATGTCTATTTATTTCAGTGCCGAAGTTCAAGTCTCTCGAGCGCGTAGCTCGATGGGATTTGGATTTTCTCAGGTGCAGCATGTCCATTAATTCCGGGTTGGACATGGCTTTATACATCAGGCACAGATCGCCTCTGAGCAGGCTGTATGCCACTGAGTAGAGCTGGAGTTTCTTTAACCGGGCAGCATATGGCATCTGTTTGAGCCCTTTGATCCTCTTGGTGAGGTACTTTTGGGGTCTTTCCAGTTGCTGCAGGTGTCTGGTAAGGTACATCCAAAAAGGGGCATTGTACTCAATTATGGGCCTGATGAGGGATGAGTAAAGAGGCACGATGACCTCCCCTGATCTAGATGTGAATCCCTTCATGATTAGGTGGGCTATATAAAATGTTTTTCTAACCACTTTGGCCACGTGGTTGTCAAATGAGAGATTGCTATCAACTTGGGTCCCCAATTACTTCTTCCGTACTTAATGGATTACCAACTATGTGGTAATTTGTGGGCACTTTGTTTTTGCCAAAGGGGATGACTATACACTTTTTGGCGTTTAGCTTGAGGCCATGGCTCTGGCACCAGTTGTCTGTTTCTATGAGGCCCTTTTGTAGGATGCTTGTGTCGGCTGGAGAGTCGATTATGGCACCCAGTTTGCAGTCATCTGCGAACTTGGTCAGCCACAGTCCTTCCGTGTTAGCCTGTACCTCTGAGAAATATATACCGAACAAGAGAGGTCCCAGGACTGAGCCTTGTGGGACGCCACTTGTAACTGGTTTGGAGTCTGACATGGCTCCAGCAATTCTAACCATGTGGGTTCTGTCCTTGAGCCAGTTTGCAACCCATCTAGTGACATAGGGGTTCATATTTAAGCTGGTGAGCTTATCTATAATGCCCGAGTGGGGTATTGTATCGAAGGCTTTTGCAAGGTCCAGGTAGGCTGTGTGGACCACCTTCCCCTCGTCAATGGCCTTGGTGACTGTTTCAAAGAAATCAACCAGGTTTAAGAGGCAGGATCTGCCCTTAACAAAGCTGAACTGGGTAGGATCCAGTGTCTGCAGGTCCCCAATATCTTTATTTATGAGGTCCATGATGATCTTTTCCATAGCTTTGCAGACCAAGCTAGTCAAGCTTATGGGGCGATAGTTTCCAGGATCCGTTGAGGCACCACCTTTTTGGAGAGGGACCACTGTTGCTGCACGCTACTCTTTGGGTACATATCCTGTAGTAAGGCTGAGATTGAACAGTAGTTTTATGTTTGGGTTTAGTTCTTCTTTGAGTTCATGTAGGATGCAGCCCGGGACACCGTCTGGTCCCATTGATGCTGTGTTTTTTGCTTTGGAGAGGGCGGCTCTTACCTGAGCATGTGAGATGTCAGGGGGAGCAGCACTCTGCTGGGATAGATATTTGCCCTTTTGGTGGGGAAGGGGGGGAGAAGTTTGCACTGAACCTGTCAGCTAGGATGTTGGCAATGTCTGTGGGTTCGGTGTATTTTTTGTCATTTTGGACTAATTCTGAGCATATCTGGGAATTCCCATCCAGGTTCCTAACATAACTAAAGAAAGCCTTGTGATTATCCTTAGTGTCCATTGCAATTTTTCTCTCGAAGCTGGCCTTAGACGATTTTATGAGTGCCCGTAGTTTTTTGCTAATGCTGATCAGAGATGCCTTCCCTTTTTGGGATTTTGCTCTATCATGTAGTAGCTTCCTCCTTCTATTGTATAGTTTGTTTATGGCTGGGGTCCACCAGACAGGACGCCTAACTTTGGAGGACTGGGTCTTGGTTTTATTTGGGATTGCATGATCCATGCATTCCTGAAGGTGTTCATAGAATGCATTTATAAAGGATTCTGCGGTCTGGACTGTATTTTCCACAAGCCTGGGGGCTTTGAAGGATTCCACCTCGGTTTTGAGGAGTGTGAAATTTGCTTTAGAGAAGTTTTTCACTGTGGTTTTCTGGGCAGGGGCTGGGGTTGGGATTTGAATATTTAGTGAGATTAGTTTATGGTCTGATCTTACCAGTGAGGGATGCACTTCTAGTCTGGAGCATAGAGTCCCTATGTTGGTGATGATCAGGTCCAGTATGTTTTCCCCTCTTGTGGGAGTGGCAACAAGTTGTTCCATAGCATTTGAGTTTATAAATTCTAGGAACCTTTGGGCTAGGGTGTTGGAGCTAGAGTAATGCTCCCAGTCTATGTTAGGGTAGTTGAAGTCACCCAATATAATGGTATTTGGAGAGACCTTCATATTTTCCAGTGTTCTCAGGAAGGCCAAGTGGGGTTCCTGGGTTTGAGAGGGTGGTCTGTAGCAGGCTATAAACTGGAAGGCAGTTTTACCCACTGTTAGCTGCGCATGGATAGTCTCTGATGCTTTGTGCTGTGCCACCAATCTAGAGGTGTGGGTATCTTTGACGAATATTGATACTCCCCCTCCTTTTGTGGTTCGGTCCAAGTTTTGGGGCCAAAAAACATGGTATGAGGTATAACCTGGTAGTGCTGGGGTGCTCTCGGGAGCCTTGAACCAGGTTTCTGTTACTGCATAGATATCGATGTTCTCCATGCTAAGGAGAGTTTCGAGTGCGTGCATCTTGAGGTTTAGACTTCTGGCATTGAGTAGCATTACTCTTAGTTTCTTATCCCTTGTGATACCTATGGAGGTGGGTTTGTCTTTTGAGCCTTGCCTAAAAAGGCACTATGGGGGTGGCAAGAGCCTTTGCCAATATCCGAAAGCCCAGGGGTGACAGGTGCAAGCCGTCCCTAGCGAAGCATCGTGGCTTGTCAAGCATGTCATCCCAGGCAGACAGGCATTGGATCCCCTTTGAATGACACCAATACTTAAGCCAATTATTGAAATTGATCATCTTGTCTTCATATTGTGACATCATTCTTGGTGAGGGTAAGATGCTACTCAAGGTCAGGGTCATACCGGCCTGGGCTACATGCTCAGAGAGCTCCTCTATGTCTCTTTTCATGTAGTCCAGGGAGGTACGTTTCAGGTCATTCACACCAGCATGGACAATGACTGAGTCATATTTGTACTTACCTTGGAGTGAGCTGAGTGCTTGTGTTATGTGGTGGATCCTAGCGCCTGACAGGCAGCTCAGCGTGACCTTCTCCTTGTTCAGCCTGGTGAGCGGGACGTCAGTGTGCCTGACGATAGAGTCAACTATTACAAGTGTATCAGGTGTGTTGTTTAGCCTTAAGGGCTGTGACTGTTCGGCACACCGGCTATGTGTTGCACGTGTTTTGTTTTGGGGTAGCGGTTACTTGGGTGTCTGCTTTGGAGGTCTCTGCTGCTTAGGCAGATTTTTATTTAGAGCCTCCGAGTATGTTTTTGTGTGTTTATGTGTTTGGTTTGCTGTCGTGGTAGGTCTATGTGAGACTGGAATTGTAGTGAGTGTGGTTTCCTTCTCCTCCTGACTGGTTACGCCAGTACTGAGTTGAGAGAGCTTAGCCTCCAGTTTGGCTATATGGTTGCATCTCTCACATGTGTTGGAATTTGTTGGGAGGAGGAGAGCGTTGTCTGTGTACATGAGGCAGTTGTAACATTGCCTCAAGATTCCCAGATTCACCAGCTGGACCGGAGAGGAGATTGACAACTGACCTTTGGACTTGCTAGAATAGTATTGGGAATTCCTTTATAATTGAAAAAAGGGCCAATGGGGAACAAAGTACTCAAGGGGAGTTTGTGAGGGTGTAGTGCTTTTAATTTTTTAGTGCTGACTTATATAATTGCTTTAGTGAGCAAGTGCCAGGCTTTAGAGTGGGAATAGGGTATTTATTATGAGAACTAGATCAGTTCTAAGGGAAAAAGTGAAGAGCAGACTTTGTGGAGCTGAGAATGGTTTAAACCCAATTAAGCGGCACTGCCCGATGCTGTGCTATGGGCAAAATCGCGCAAAGCCACGCTAAAGCATGTTTTATATAGGGGGACTAGAAAGAGCTAGAAATTGGCCCAAAACGGCCAATAGACTACCAGATTCTTGTGCTGGGAACACTCCTCCAGGGATAGATAGGCTGCTCCAAGCTCCCCACTGCCACTGGTGAACAAAGAAGCCTCTCTTTATCCAAGAAAGGAAATGGGCAACACAGGAACTTTCCAAAAGTCCAGAATACAGCAAAGCCTGTATTTGGACTACTCTAGGTCAGGAAA
The DNA here is from genome assembly GCF_019279795.1 of Protopterus annectens. Lineage (NCBI taxonomy): Eukaryota > Metazoa > Chordata > Ceratodontiformes > Protopteridae > Protopterus > Protopterus annectens. The sequence continues at coordinate 1,748,190,679 of NC_056735.1, forward strand.
GACGGGAAACAAGGATAATTTTTTTTTTTTTTTGCAACAAACAGCAGGAAAATGCAATAAATATGTAACACAGGCTAGCACACTTGAGTGTGTAGCCTCAACAGGTAAAAGCAACAAACAGGACACACTTTAAAAGTGCAGGTGCTTACAGTACACTGTGCTGGAAATATTGCTATTTGTTTTCTAACAATTATGAAATGTGTAATATTTCCATTTGCATTAATATTCCCATAACCAAGTGTCTTGTTAACTTAACACTTCTGGCAGAAAGCCCACTTCAACAAGGCCCCATGGAAATGGTGCTTTTTTGCACAGTGCAAAAATAGGGTGTTGCACATTTTGACTGTTTGTCACACATTGCTAGGGGATTGTTCCACATTAGCCTTTTAAGAGGTCTATGAGAGTAGGACACTAATTAAGGAAGGACATGATGGCAAAAATAAGACACTCTAAACAAAAATGGTGACTTGAAAAATATGTGACTACTGTAGAAGGATTTAATTGCTGCAACAATAATAGAGTTTTAGAATTTTCCTCTCGGGGCTTTTTGTTTCTAAACTTATAGTTAGGCTTAACCACCTTTGAGAATAGGTGACATATTTAAAACATGTACAGATATGGACAGAAGCATGTTGTGTTTAAACAGTTGATTACACTGCAGATTTGGCAACAATGTGTGCAGCAACAGGTTTGTGTACATGATCAGGTTTTCTGCAATGCTGGTGACAGAAATTTTTTTTTTGTATTACAACCCATTAAATATACAGTTAAATAAATGCTGCATATTTATAAGCTGATTGACTGTTGCTTAATAAGGTGCAGTAAATTGCTGTGCTATTTGCTGTGCATTGCTTTAGGGACTCATTTGAAAGCTTGCTTTATTTATTGGTTCCCTTCAGATGCTGAAACATAATTGCTTATTGTAACTTTGCTAAAACATATTATATTTTGCCCATGTCTTTTCACTACTTTTGTGGCAACGAGTGTGGACTCAAACATAATGAAAAAAATGTATTGTGAGATCACAGTCTCTCTGAGAAAGATGAAAATTGATTTGTGGATTTCAACTGATTGCTGTTCTTTAAATTGGAGAGACTGCTGTGAGAATAATAGTGTAAGGAGGGTGCTTTTAATATAATTTCTACTTCAGGTGAACATGTTTAGGTGTTATGTGTATTCAGGCAACTCTTTTATGTAGTTCTTGGTATGTCAGTATAGTTATTTAGAATAGTTTGGTTTCAAAGTATTATGCTTAACCCTTTTAAAACATTGTGTTTAGAAACACCATTTTCAGATTTCACACAAGTAATATTTCATTTTCAGTCATATCTCTCAACCTCTTGTAGCAAGAAATCTGGACAAAGCTACAAATAAAAGTGGGACAAGGGCCCAAAAACAGAGGCAATATTTAAATATTGCTCTTACAAACTTAGAAAGTTGATAGAATAACAGGTTTTGCATTAGCATGAATTTTCTGAATGGCATGAAGTCTGAAACTCAAATGTCTGTCATTATTTTCTGACTTCAGTCTTTAATGATTTGCCACCAATTTGCCAGAAAAAAAACACAATTTTATGAAAAATGGACCAAAATATGAGGCAAAAATCTGGACATTCTGCAAAATTCTGTACAGTTGAGAGGTATGTTTCCAGTCACTGATTAATTTTTTAGACAGCAAGAATGAGTCAGATGTCCCGTGCGTCATTTAGAACAGATGAACCTTGAAACAGACCAAGTATCGTGCAGGTTTAGAGAAAGATATTCGAGACCATAAAAGAATACAGATCCTCACTAAAAGAATAGAGGACATAAGTTACATATCCCATGCAGATGGCCTCAAAGCCCTACTTACACTTATCAAGGGTACCAGAACTTGTAAGAGATTTGGGATGCATGGCTAGGCTTAAAAAGGCCCTTGTGGTCATTATTTTATTATTTATTTTATTTTGCATTTGTTTACCGGGATGTCCATTTTCAGCGGAGACCCAGGGAGAAAAGCTCCAAAAAGACATTCAACAAACTGTTACATTTTTACAGTTTAAAACACAAAATAAAGCACAAATAAAAGGATTTTTACACAGATGCAAACAAACACAAAAACAGATACACAAATTATTAAATTTTTATTCAAACAGAAAATTCTAGACAGTGTTTTTAAGAATGATAATGTACTGAATGCCTAGCAGGCTAATCTGGTAGTAGATCCAAGGAGATCATAGGATTTATAAGTTAAGAAACAATAAAGTGTAGGCAGAAGTCCTCCATGTGCACACGAGTGATGGTTACAGTTGGTCTGGATTAGGACAAGGACATAGCAATTGTTTTTTAAAGTACTGAATCAGACTTTTCTTGAATTGAGGTAGAGAGAGTTCAGATGTAAGATTAGCAGGAAGACAATTCCAAGTTTTGCCAACAGAGTTAGCAAATAGAGATTTACCAGCTGTGTTGTTGGATCTGATAGTTTGAACTAGTAGTCTTTGTTTGTTTGTTGATCTGAGAGTTTGAACTAGTAGTCTCAGTTTTGCTGAGGTTTATAAATAGAGGGGAAGCACAGAGGAGGGTAGAGAGTAGATGTGTACGAGCAATTACAGTTCTGGCTAATGGCGTTAGGAAGGGCTTGATCCTATATAGTGAGCCAAGATTTTTATTAACTGTTTTAATAGTTTTATTGATATGCAGATCAAACTTAAGGTTATTTTCTATTTTACTAGAACTCCTAACATTTTGGTTGAGGAATCTGGGGAAATAATGGTGCCGTTGTTGGATTTTAATGTAAAGGTTATAGGGGTAGACCTGTGAGTGGGGGAGAAAAGCAGCAGTTTGTTTTTTATTAGGATTTAATATGAGACGACAGTTAAGGAGCCAATTTTCAACTGTGTTAAAAGTATTTTGGGATAGAATCTGCAACTCTGTAGGCAAAGTGTCGGAGCATACTGAAGTGGAGTCATCTGCATATTGAATGCATGTTGCATTTGGGATGACCTTATACAAATCATTGATGAAAACGGAAAATAATAGTGGGCCTAGTATGGAGCCTTGAGGTACTCCAAGGGTGATGGGTAAAAGGGTGGATCGTTTGCTCTGCCATAGGACAGCCTGTTGTCTGCCACTGAGACATGACTGAAACCATTGGATGGCCTGGTCCTCGAGTGTTTATGAGTATTTGGTGGTTTACCATATCAAAGGCTTTTGAAAGATCGAGAGAGATAGCAGAGGAAAGTTTATTATTGTTTTGGTGTTGGTTAATGATGTTAGAGAAGGTGAGGAGGGCTGAGGTTGTACTATGGGATGGTCTAAAGCCATGTTGGGTGTTGGCTAGAAGATTATTATGGATAAGATAGTTCAGGAGTTAATTGTGGATGCATTTTTCCATAATTTTAGCCAAGGGTGACAGAATAGCTATGGGTCCATAGTTTGAAAGATCAGTAGACCTGCCCCCTTTATGGAGTTGGATGACATGGGATATCTTCCAGACAAAGGGAATGGCTGCTTCAGTTATAGTTCTACTGATCAGGATAGTAAAGGGGTATGTTATGGCATCTGCAGCTTTTTTGTAGATATTCCGCAGTGAGGAGATCAGCCGACAGGGTGGTAAGCTTTAGTTTTTTAAGTAATTTTCGGACCAAAGATGTGCAAACTGGCTTGAAGTTAAAGGGGAGTTGGGAGCAGGGTGTAGTGGCCGGAGAATATGGGCATCCAGGGGATAATTGGTTAGCTAGGTTCTGGATGGTTGTTGTAAAGAAGCTGTTAAAGGTATTGGCAATTTCTGCTGGAGGTGTTTGGTTAGAATCCAAGGGGTAGGAGTGGAGGACTTTCCTGGACTAATAAGTTTGTTTATACCTACCCAAAACTTTTGTAGCTTGTTTTGGTGTTTTCTTGTAGATGACAGTAATAGCTTTTCTTGTCTAATGTGGTGGATTTTTTTGTTTCATTTCTTAGCTGTCTGCATCTAAGTTGATCTATGGGTTTTTTCTGTGGTCCTCGAAGTGGCCCAAGCCCTACTTCTCAGTAGCATTTTATGTCTGGTTTCTTTTGAGAGCCAAGGAGCAACTTTTGTTTTGGTTCTAATAGTCCGTGCTGGTGCATGAGTGTCAAGGATGGATAGAAATTTGGTATTAAAGTAATTTACTGCTTCTTCAAGTGGTAATTGTTTCAGAACTGACCAATTGCAAGACTTGAGTTCATTTTGGAAACGTGCAGTTGAAATTCTTATTGTTCCTTGTTGTTTAAAAATGGACTGGTTGTGGATATCAGCTTTTTGCCTGATTAAATAGGTAAAGAGGTGATCACTTACATCATCAGACAGGGTCCCACTCTTGTATTTGAGGGGATGGGTATTAACAAGAATCCAATCCAGAATACCTGCTTTATTGTTGGGTTTACAGATCTTAGTGGGGAATGATATGACCCGTGAAAATCCATAAAGGTTTATGTGATGAGTGGGGGGTTCTGTGGAACACATGTTCCAGTCTATGTTGAAGTCCCCAAGTACAATGGTTTCTTGGGGGTAATTGCTGGATAACCAATGTAGGATATCTTCAAGGGTATTTATGTTATTGCCTGGGGAAATATACACACAGACGAGATTTATACATTTATTATTAATGTGGAGCTTAGTGATAAGAATTTCAGCATTGCCAAACAGGGATGTTTGCAGGGCATTATTGGACACTTCAAGCATAGATTTGAAAAGAACAGCTAGCTACCCTGCCTCCCTTTCTATTGGTTCAATCAAGCCTTAGGAAGTTTTAGCCTGGTGGTATAATTTCTTTATCTGAAGTAGAAGGTTTTAGCCAGGTTTCAGTAAGACATAGTATGTCTGGGGAAAGAACATCTAAGACAGCACATAGGTCTTGAATCTTATTGTTTACACTTCTGATATTTAGGTGACTGATCAAGAGTGATTTTGGGGGTTTGTCTAAAATTTGTGTAGTAGTGGGACAGCTAGTACAGGACCTAGAGCCAGTGGATGAGGATGAGCCAGGATTTGGGTGGATATCTCCCATCCAGTGTCAAGTTGCATTGTAATCGGATTGTGAGCTTCCAGATTTTAATTAATAGACTTTGGTATCTTTTGGTTTTAGGGTTGGCATATCTTGTTCTAAAGGGATGCTGATACTTAGTAAGTAAGGAGTTAGATGGGAGGGGATGTATTAAATGTTCAAGCTTGTGTGGAGCTATAAAAATGGACGTTTGGCCTTTTGGGTAGTGGAAATCTGGGTATGTATTATATTCATAGGCAGTAAGAAGATATGGGACAAGCAGAAAGGGTAGCAGAGAGTACAGTGGTAGTATTTTAAGTGGTTTCATTGCAAGTATCATTGGGATTATTGAGGCTGACTTGTCCTCAGTTTAAACTTTTTAAGATAGGATAGAAAGGTTAAGTACTGGAGAGCCTATTGATGACTTGGATATAACTGATTGGTTGAAGAAAGAAGGGTTGTGGTTATAGCACTATATATTTAACACCACTGGGGGTGGGTGGAATTTGGGGGCAGGGTGAGGTGTGGAGCAAGCCTGAGCTCAGCGAGGGTGAGCGGGGCAGGGCCAAACCAGACCACAAGGTAGTAAGGGTCTGTGTATACTGCATGAGTGCACTGGAGCTATAAGTAGGTTCTTTCTTAATTTCTATTAAGTTCCTCTCCTCCTTTTTATAGCAATTTGTCTAAAGAGCTGTGTTTGTTATGTTTTATAGTTTTACTGCTATGAGAGTAAATTTCACTTTTATGCCCTGGTAAGACATTTAGCATTCAAGGGCTCACACATTAAGCATTAAGCCTACTTGAGGAGTTTTCCACTGAGGTACTCTTTAATGGGTAATAAGGGACTTAGTAATCCAAATCAGGTAATAGAGGTTTTCTAAGATATTGATTGGAAGGGAGCTATTAGTACTTCAGACCCAGTCCGGCTTTGTAAAATCTAAAATGGTGCTTGCCACAGGTAATATTTATTAACTTTAGATTGGCTTAAGGTAATAAACAGGGAAGGGGGAAACAAGAGTGTGGGCTGGGAGTTTTTTTGTACTGCTGTTAATGAGGCAAGATCCAGGCAAAGACAAGTTTGTGTTTAAGAAAAAGAATCAAAATTGACCAAGAACTGCTGTGAAGCTGCAAGTCATTTCTTAACAATTTATCAGGTGGAAGAACAGCACAACCTTGTATTTCTAGGCTATTGTGCTCTCAATTAAATTAAACACACACAGTATTTGATCAGTTATGGATACTATTTTATAACAGAAGAGAATAAAATAGACATGGAAGATGAGTGTGTGTGGGGGGAGGCAGCTTACAAGCCAAAGCAGAGTGCTCTCCAGGGGATAATGAATATTAGCTCAAACAGGAAGACACATACACAAAGTTAACTTTAGCTGTTTGTGTTTGCAGACAGTTCAGACCCGGACTGCGCTTTTCATATAACACTGTATCCACTGGTCTGGTTAAAGGTGTTACTGCAGCCGATTACTTAGAGTGGTGATAGGTTGGAGAGACACTGAGTTCCTCATCGGGCCTGTAGCAGGGTGATTGTAATTGCAAAAATGGTCATTAGCCTAGGACACACCTATAAACCTATAAACTTTGCTTGTGACAGAAGTAGGAAATATTGGAGGACAGGTATGTGTCTCAGATAATTCGCCTTCTCAAGAACAAGCTTCACAATAAGTATTAAGAACTGCTCCCTTCCAGGAGTGTAATTACTGCCAAAACCTGCCTCTCCCCTGCTCATCAAGTACGACTGATGCTAAGGCCACTTCTGCCAGCTTTCCAAGCCCCATATTCTCCCGTTTTCTCCTCCATTCAGCTGTTCCATAGCTGTAGCTTCACTCTAACATTATTTAACACTGAGCTATATGGTGCTCAAACTATTGCCAGCCATACTGGTTACCTGACTGTTTTTTCTGTTCTTACACGCATATTCCTCTGGCTCAACCCGCTCCATTTGCCCTTTGCTTCACTTGGGCTCACTTCGCTCCGTTATCCATTCCCCGTTCCCACCCTCCCCTGGATCAATTACATTTCTACTTACAAAAACCCCACCCCACCTCTCTCTGACCAGTCTGACCTCACTTCCCTTTCCCCAAACCCAACCTCTTCCACCTAACAACCAACTCTTCCTATTTCACTAACCTACCACTTCCCCTTACTATGTCTTCCCTCCATCCAAATTCTCCCACCTATACAACATTTAGCACTGTTCAAACAATATCTCTCTTCCCCACCTTCCCACTATATCCTACACTCTCTCTCTTACTACTTATACTAATAAAGCTAACATCTATTCATACATATCATATCATATCTCCCACAAGGCCACACCAGCCACTGACATATATTCCTCCACACTAAACTCCTATTCTGATATATCCTCTAGCCTTTTTCGTCCAAATCCACTCCTCTCAAAACTTAAGATTTTTTCCTTATAAACATTCCATCCTTAACCCACTACTAATCAAAAGTCAGCATATTGCTACATGGAAATGATTACCTTTATACTTTTTCTCCCTAAACTCATTCTCTCACTCTGTGGAGACATTCACCCCAACCCATGACCCAATCCTTCTACCCCCAACCATAGCTATTCCTACAGATCATTAAATTTACCACTATCAACCTCCACAGTATCAGGAACAAAATTCCTGAACTCCATGCTTGGATATCCTTAACCAAACTAGATTTACTTGACACTACTGAAACCTGGCTAAAACCATATATTAAGGACTCTGAATTCCTTCCACCTGGGTATTCCTCCCTAACAGCAGACAGACCCCGCAAAAAAGGAGGAGGCATTGCCCTACTCTTCCCACATAGCCTTTCCATTATTCCCTACTCATCTCCTATTCCACAATTCACTAAAGCTGAAATATTAATCACCTTTCTAAAACTTAATGATTGCAAAAACATATATGTAACAACCTTATACCTACCCCCAGGCAACAACATTCCCCTTCTTGAGGAAATCCTAGCCTGGATCTCTACAAATATTAACAATGAAACAATTATACTAGGCAATGTAAATATAAACTGGCTTGATCAATCAAATTTCTTCTCACCCCTCCAAGTATCAACCTCTACAACTTCATCCAAATAAATAACAGATATAACTATACTAGCTAAAAACAATAATGGCAGCTCAGTCATAGACTGGATCCTAGTTTCTGACACTAACAAATACTCCAAAACAGGCACCCTTCCCTGCAATATCAGTGACCACCAGCCTGCCTAAGCCATACGCAAAACTTCCCTCCTACCCAACCAACATCAGTACATACTAATCAGAACCCTAACTCATTTTAACCCAACTACTTTCAACGACCACCTAAGGTCTATCAATTGGAATGTATTGCAGACCTTTCCACCAGACAAGTCACTTGAAATTTTCAATTCAACTTTCCTAAAAGTTCTAAACTGCCATGCTCCTCTCCACTGCAAAAGAGTAGAATCCAAACAAACCATCTGGCTTTCTAAAAGCACCACACAGGTCATGGTCATTACAGCCAAAACTTGGAAAAAATGGAACAGAACTAAAAACCCTTCCGACCTCCAACAGTACAGGCAGCTTCACAACCAAGTAAAGTGTCTAGTCATTAATGGCAAAAAAATCATTATACTCAACTACAGCATAACTTCAAGGAAAACCCAAGATGATTCTGGAGCTCTATTTCTACCATATTAAACCCTGGCTCAAAAAACAACCCCTGTCAATATCCCGATAAAACACCATTAGAAATCACCACTGTCTTCAACTCCTACAGCGTAGAAACCATAGCAAACCTCACTGCCTCCTTCCCACCCCCACCTCCTCATACTAACCACTTCTCTGATCACAACCCTCCTGCTAACCCTCCCTCTACTACATTTTCTCTCTCCTATCCCCACTTCTACCATAACCAAATTTCTCAAACTAAAATCAGGTAGTTGTGCCCCTGACAACCTACACCCAGAATACCTTAAAAATATCAGCTAGGACTATCTCCTACCCCATTAGCATACTCTTAAACAGATCAATACAGGAGTCCTACATCACTACAATCTGAAATAAAGCATATATTCTCCCCCTACATAAAGGTGGCAATTGCACAGATACCTCCAATTTCTGTTCTATCGTTATACTGTCCCCCATCTCAAAAATCCTAGAAAAATGCATTCACACCCAGCTCCAAGAATATATACTGAATAACAATCTTCTATCTCCCTGTCAACATGGCTTCTGCCCTGCCCACAGTACACCACTGCTCTGTTATCATTCATGAATACAGTTAACCAAGCTCGTAATGAAGGGAAACTTGTTTCCTCCCTCTTCCTTGACTTATCTAAGGCTTTTGATACCATCTCCCACTCCCTTCTTCTCTCTAAGCTTTACAATTTGGGTATGTCCCCACCAACCCTACCCTGGTTTTCCAACTACCTGTCCAAAAGAGAACAATCTACTAGATGGCTAAACTCCTTCTCACCATTCCTACATACTGCCACAGGGGTCCCTCAAGGGTCCAGATTAGGACCTCTGCTCTTTAGTATTTTTATTAATGACTTCCACTCTTGTGTTACCAACAACTCTGTTATTCAATATGCAGATGAATCAACAATAATTTGTACCGCCAATACCACACCCAAGCTACTCAAACGCACATAGCAAGCATTCTCTTCTATTGAAAATTGGATGGCTAACAATCGCCTTGCACTCAATCCCAACAAAACCAAACATTCCACTCCTAAGAAAACCACCATAATACACAAATCAGACTTTAAAATCTACTCACTAAACAAAACCGCCAGAGAAGTAGTCCCACATGCAAAGTTGCTAGGTGTTACCATAGACAAAAGCATAACCTTTGACCAACACATTCACAACATCAGAACAACCCACCAAAAACTTGGAACCTCTACAGACACAAACACTTCCTCATCCCTTCTACCAAACAAACCCTCGCCTCTACCTTCCTATTACCATCCCTACTATATGGCGCCCCTCTTCTCACTAACATACAAACCTCCCTAAAAGCCAAAATGGAAACCTGCTACAATAAAGTCGCCCAATTTGCAACTAATGCCACTTATTCCTCCCATCACTGTTCCTCACTTCACACACTCAAATGGCTCAAACTACCACAATACCTTACCTACCAACAACTCACTACATCTCAAAATAATCTATAAACCTCTCGAATGTCCATCCCTTTCCTCCACTCTAACTCGATACCACCCAAACAGACCCCTTAGATCAGAAAATGAGACCTTACTGCTTGTCTAAAAACCCACTCTCCCTGCTGGTCAACCACTCTACTCATTCTGCATCGCCAAACTCTGGAGCTCATTCTCATCAGCACTCAGATCCACTAAGGATGCTAACTCCTTCAAAAATGCCCTGCACCTATCTACCCATCGGCAATGGTCTTGCTCTAGACCCCATATGACCTGATCCATCCCACACTATCATCTCTTGCACACATCCCTATCGACTTTAAATCTGTAACACTTAACTCCATCTATTTATTTCTTCTTTTTTTTCTCCTTTATCCACTGCTCATGACTTTGCTAGACATCTCTATTTACTGCACACTGCCAATTTCATTGTATATAGTTATTGTTCACTTCTTTTCAATTGATATTTATATAATGTCATGATCCACTTCTGATTTAATTTGTAATTAACTGAATGCTGTACTGGCATGTCTTTTGGAGCTTTTCTCCCCAGGTCTTCACTGAAAACGGGCTCATTTTGGCCCAGTGGACACTCCCAGTAAACAAATGTAAATAAATAAATAAACAAATAAAGCTTCCCATCCATGTGAAGTAGAGCTCTCTTCTAACCCTATTCAAGGGAAACCTGAACCTGTGTATGGGAATTCAGAAATACACCCCGGGTCTAGCACCTATGTCTCTAATGGACAGAGGCACCTATAAATCTTGCCCTGGCTTACATATGCCCCTTAAAATAAACTCTAAGGCACATAAACTTGAAGGATACATTTGGGATGCTTGGCAAGACTTATAAAGCCCCCATTTGTAATTATCATAGTAGACACCTATGAACATCAAGGAATAAGTCAGATGGTAGGATTACCAAAAGAGGGCATGGATCCTGCAGACATTGCCTCATACAGATCAGTTTCAACTCTAAATTTCAACTACAAAGTGTGTATATCTATATTTGCTAAGAGAATTGCAAAATATTACAAAAAACTGACATTTATGGATAATGTGGTCTTGTGGAAGACTGCCAGAGATTTGATAACACTGACAGAACAAAGATGATTCACAGTGAATTGGAATATAAAAACTCCATTACATTTGATTAGTTTGCTTGCAAAGAAAGCATTTGATGGGAATTTATGGGATTCATGAGTAAAGCAATTTTAGCATTTGCTGTCTTAAACAGTGTAACAGAGTTAATAAGAACAATATATGATGGGTCAGAGGCAAAAATAAAGGTGGGAAGAGCCATTTCTGACAACCTGAGTTTGAATAGAGACCCAGACAGAGCCCCCTCTCTTATTACACTAGGAGACTAGGAGCCTTTGGCTGAAAAGATAAAGGATTCACACAGGCTAAGAAATAAGTGGCGTGGTAGCCAACAAAAAAAATAACGTTGTTTGCAGATAACATTTTCTTATATTTGATAACTCCTGAATTGGACATTAGAGTGCTGCACGATGTTTTAAAACAGTTTACAGAATTTTGAAAATATAAAACAAATGAAGGTAAAACAAAGGCTATGGTAATAAATTATGTGACTACACATGAATTAGTTCAACAATATCCATATTTGTTGGAAGTGAAAAAATGAAGCATCTAGTCATATGGATGAAAAAGTATCCTGTTGTGGCGGCTAAGAATATGTAGGATGAGACCTAGCAGAAGATTATTTAAAAAAATTAATTGGAAACTAATGTTCATGGATACAGACAGTAAAAATATTTTTGGCTCCCTTGGTCCTGTGCATAGGTTAGACATACCTCTACCAGTCAATGGAAACTTTGTGGGTGATACTTATTAAAGAAAGTAAAATTGTATAAGTAAACTTACCATAACAGTACATGTTTTAATAGTTCAGTGTTGAAGTAGTTTGAAATATGTGGGTCATAACCCACTGTTTCCAGTAAGCTTTTCAATGCCAAAGGGAGCCCTTCATGCTTTCTAACTGTCAGGAGCTTGAGAAAAATTCCACATAAAGGACAGATAGAGTGCAAAACACTCACAACTTTCTTGCCCCAAAAAGATAACCAAAAAGGGAAAATAAACACAAAGGTATATATATATATATATATATATATATATATATATATATATATATATATATATATATATATATGCATCCTGGCAACATTGCTGCAGTAGCCTATGCTAAATGGGTAGATTAGCGTAGCTTAACAAGAAACAAATGAAGGGGAATTAATTATGAATCCAGTAACCCCTGGAAAATGGTATTACCAAAGCCTCTTCTGGATCTGGAAAATGAATTCAGCTTATGGTACTTTGTAACTGTATGTACAAAGATCAACCCCCTGTACTACTAATGAATAGAAGCAGCTCCTAAATGCTTTATCCCATGCATCGATACCCACAAATTATCTACGGTTTGGTTCCAGTTATTCTCATTAGGAATAATATACAATTATCAGCCATGGAAAGAGTAAGGACAATCTAAAACCAAATGGAATAGGTTAGTTCAAACACCAAATGTAAATTGGCTACACTTAAAATGACCAGAAGGGTAGCCAACCTAGTACTTACCTGCAAACTATGTTGCTGCCTCTAGAGTCTCCCCTTCTCTCCAGAAAGCCACCGAAGAAGCCAAAACCAATGTGGAATGGGCCTTAACCCTGCCTGGATGTGGATTATTATGGTGAGAAGAACAGAAAGAACTAGTATGAGCCAAACATCTAGAAATAGTTTGCTTTGACATGGCTTTCCTTCAGAAGAGATAGACAGTTGATCAGCTTTTGTGAGGGACTGAGTTTTATCCGGGTAGTATCTGAGCTACCCATGGACATCCAGAATAGGGAGACTTTTTTCTCCATTGTTTTTTGGATAAGGAAAAAAAAACAGGAAGATTAAAAGACTGGCTCAAAGTAAACTCTGAGATCATGTTAGGCATAAAGAGGGACTAGTTCTCAAAGAAAGCCTGTCCTTGTGAAAATGAGGTAAGGTTGACCTACCATAAGAGCTTGCAAGTCAGACACTCTCCTATTTGAAGTCAGAGCAATGAGTAAAACAGTCTTCCATGTTAAAAATCCTGATTCAGCTTGATAAACTGGTTCAATTGGAAAAAAAAACAGTAAGCTTTCCATGCACAAAGTTAATATCCCAAGGAGAAGCCATCTATTTTCCAGCAGAGAAATAGGAATAAAAAAAGCAGAAAATAACTGCCTAACAAAATCCCAGCAAATCTACCTTGGCCATGAAAATAGAAATATGAGAAGACACATTTTTTTTTACCTTTTCTTGTGAGATTCCATGGAAAAGGACTAACCCAAGGCAGGCACACTCTCCTATGACCAGGGTCCTTATCCCAGCTATTAGATAAAACACTTTCCCCTTATCCAAAACCAACAAGAGTGGCTCTTCTTGCCCAAAGACGGCATCCCACAGCTACAGAGGCCATGTCTCTGCATTGTCTTTAATGGCTGTATGTGATATACCAGAGAGACCAGGGGGAAGTGATGAGTGGTCTGAGGAACCAAAATTGGACACAGCAGAGTTAACTATCTGAGGCTAAGGCACAAATGAACCTGGCCTGAAACCCAAAGACTCTCTGATTACTTTCTTCTTCTTACAGACGGCAAAGAAGAACGATGGAAAACAGTAACTGCTTTACAGGTTTAGCAGAGGATGAAGCACCGATGGTGGAAAGTGGGCCCTGAAAGAGTCAGAGAAATCTTAAGACAGTTCAAATAAGATTCAGGTAAGAAAAACACTGACAGTCTGCACAAGTACAAAGTCCTGCCTTTATATATTAAACCCACATAACTTGGAGGAAAAAAAGTAAAAACTTTTTATACAGTCGTTCATAAAAGCATTCGCATAGAATATTCCCCCTAATAAGAAGTGAGAATCCAAGATTTCAGTCAGTTTCCTAGAAAAAAACATATGTTTTCCCAGAAAAAAAGTTTTCCTTAAAATACAAAAAAAAAAAAAAAAAAAAGTTTAGAAGGTTTTCTCCAAAAGGGGTCTTATCTGCCCAGTCCTGAAGGATCACTTGCCAACAGAGAGTTCCACTGAGACCACCAAAGGAGTGCTGTTTAGCAGCAATAAAGCTCTGAGCTTTTAATTTATTTATACACATTTGTTTACCAGGAAAGTCCGACTGGGTCAAAAGTTCCCATTTTCAGGTAGGCCCAGAGAGAAAAGCTGCAGCATGAAGTTTACACAAGACAATGCATAAATCGAGCATTTTTTTGTCTGGCTTTTTGCAAAATTAATTTGTGATGCTCTGTCTGGTGGACTAGGGAAATTACAGCAAGCAGTAGCTCAAGAAAGCAAACTCCGAGACCATCCAGCAAGACATTCAAAAATACCAAAAAGTGTCTCAAGGGAGTACAGCACAGGACTAGGTAAATTAATCAGCATATGCTGTTGGACGTCAAGCAGTCATTCACTAATTAGCCACTTATTTATTTATTGCCTTTTGTTTACCTGAGAAGCCCAAAAAGGCACACATCCCATTTTCAATGGTGGCCTGGGAAGAAATGCTCCACATGAAGTACATACTTACAACGAAGAACAATAAAAATTAAATATTTTAATCATTACTTTGCAGGTAGTATTAAGACAAACAGAAAAAACATTTATCATATACATTAGAGCAAAGTGTAGAACACAGTTTAAATAGCAGTAGTTCAGTTTTTGAACCACAAGATGGTGTTGTTTCTAAAGATTTGTCTCAGTGATGTAATTTCCTTTTGAGTCACATGATTTAATGGAGGGCTATTTAAACTGTGTTCTCTACTTTGCTCTTGTTGTCTGAAGAAGTTTGTTTTAATAAATACAGACAAAAGCACTTACATCATTTAAAATTTAGTGTTGGTTTCTTGATTTACCCTTCCGCTTCTTCCTAGTACTTGTATTACTAGTTTTTGTGGTGTTTTTTTGGCTTTTAAAAGGGGAATAGACGCTACCTGAAATTGCTCCCTTAATCAAGAAGGGGCTAGGAATACGTAAGAGCTGGAGACACTGACTCCCCCAAAGTAGGCAATGTGAGAGACCAACTTAGAGAAGAAAGAACCAACTCTGGTGCCGATGAAACCATGGGAGCCCAAGGTCAGTGTTCTTTGGATCTTGCTGGTTAGAATGAGGTGGAGCCACTTGTTTACATTCCTTCTTGTCCTTATACTGCATCTTGGGGTCCTTAGAACACTCCTTACCTCAATCCTGTTCACCCTTATCACTTCTCTTCAGAATGGAGGTAGAAGTTGCAGACCCCCCCCAGGGCAACCAGCCCTTTAACACTAACTTGGCCCAGTATTCATTTAGAGCCTGGGTACCAAAACCTGCACAAATAGAGCACTCTGCATCCCAGTGTGAGGTGCAGAGGCAATACACACACACTGACCATGTGCATTCTGTGATGTTAACTTGTGGCTGCACACCACACATTTTATAAATGCCTTCTCTTTGTCCATGATGAAGGAGAACCACTACCTGAAAGAACAATATAAAGAAAAAAATGTAAGAGGAAGGATTACAAGGCAATTAAGAAATAATTGCAGTGCATACCAAAAAATAATACACAAATCCATGACAGAGTTCGTAATCTTCTAGCAGTCCCTGGAGGTGGTAAACGAGATCTGAGGTACACAGGAGAGAGCAGGGCATTATGGATAGAAAAGGCAGACCTCCTAGGTTGAAGTCTTTTGGAATGGCCAATCTCATATCCGAGTTGGATCCGCTGACCCACCGGTTTAAGGTGGACAGAAAAGATATTGGATCCTCTGTTCAGATTACCTTAAGGTGGGGACATCAGAAATTGTTATCTGAAAGGACAGCATAGTTGCAAGCAGTAGCATAGCTAGCTTGGGGGTAAGGGGGCAGGCAACCCAGCCGCAAAATAATAGGGCACATAAACAGCAGATGCTGATCGGTCTTCAGTGCAGTGCTTACCGGCACTCAAATGCAAGTATTGTATCTGTGATCAGAAGTAAAACGTTTAGCTCTCCATGTGTGGTGTAAGCTGTACTAGCTGTTTGCAACATTGTAGCAAGCACTTTACTAGAGTTGAAAAAGTAAAGAATTTTTTTTTAACTGGTGTGCTTTAGCACTCCATATGTGGCTACAAATGCAGCAAGCAGTTTGCTACAGTTTAAAAGGAAACAAGAGAATTTTTTTTTCAGAAATGAAACACTTAGTGGTCTGTGGCAGAGAACCTTTTTGTTTTTAGCTCTCTAACTTACAGTTGGCAAGATGCCAAACTGGAGGATGGCACCAGGCACAAGAATAGTTAACTATACCTCTTGTGGCCATTATAGCATGAAATCGAAACAGGGAATGGAGTTAAGTACATTGCTCTCTGTTGAGCCTTGGTTGAAGTCTATACCTCCATCTCAGACTGCTTGTGCATGAATTAACATTTCATTTAGTGATATTGTAATCTTAATGAGTGATAATGACTGCACCTTTTCTCATGCCTTGTTTTTCTGTTAGACCTGATGAAAGACATGTTTTAGCTGAAAGTTCATCTACTGCAATACTTCTTTCACCCTTAGTGGATTGTGGAAGTCATTTTATAACTTGTGGACAATTTTTTCCACCAAGCCAATACTTCAATAAGGATATCTAGGTTTCTGCTGCTATGTCAGGCTGCAATGCCTCCCCAGTGCACATACTTACATCTGTAAGTGCAACACTAAGACTACTAGAAACATTGCTTTGCAGTGTAAAACACATGTTTGTGTCCCATTTAGCAGCATGCCATGCTCCACTCTCCCTAGCAAGTGACAACACTGCAGCAGGCTAAATCTCACCCCCCTACTCCATGTTGCATGAGCCCATGGTATTCAATCACACATTCCCTCACCAGCCCCTCCAGTGCCAGGTCTGCTAGTTGATCCCAGGTTGTCTGGGTCTACAAGTCAAGGTATTCACTCTGTAACAAGGAGTCTGCCAATTCACATTAATGAAGACAAAACCAAGACAAATTATCTAAACCACCACCATCACATAATCAGTGCTGCATCTCTCAAAAATGTTGGTGCAGCAGAATTGCTAAAGGTATTAGCAAATAATATTAGAGGGACCAACAAGGGCTTGTCTTTTGAATGTTGGTAAAATAACAGCATTCCAGTAAATGCCTAATGTATTCTGCACATCTCTCTGCCATCAACGTTCATGTTTTTGTATTGCCATTGTAGGCACATTTTACATTATTTTTGTGACCTTTTCTCATATATCAACTTATCAAGACCCACAACAGCAGTCAAATGAAAGGGACATGCATGTCAGAAATACTTAAACAGCTACAGAGGTATACTTACAACACTGTCACAGATCAAATGATATATTCATTCTGTCAGTTTAGTTAGTTAATGAGTTATATCTGTTAACCAAGTAAGTAGATTGCTCATTTGACCCTTTTTAGCCACCACCTGGGATAAGTACTGTTGATATGCCTTAGCAATGCTGGTTTGGATAGGGAACAAGATGAAAGGGAAAGAGGAATAGTTTGTTAATGGTGGATTGGTGAAGCGACCAGTTAAGATTTTAATAGCTTTCAGAATAACTCGGGGAAGCCACTTAAAGCTTCATGTCAGTTTCTGCGGAATGCAGCATTAACCAGTTAAGAAGAAAATACACATGCTTTTCTTAAGTCCAAGTAAATAAACTTGGTTTAAGTTTCAATCAGACTGGTCTGTTTCCGGGATTTTCATGCACTGTTTCTTTATCTCATTAGTGCTTTATGTCAGTAGTCAGCAAAGAGCAGATATTTCCCCTTAGCTGTTACCGTTAGAAGTTCATAGGTACATAGGTATATACTAGGCTGCTGACCACTAAGTCCCTTACAGGCCTAAAAGCGCAACCCAACCTATTTGTGTCCCTGTGTATCATGGATGTTTATTAGGAGGGGTATATTAGGAAGTTTCTAAAGGTTATGTGGGGGGGGGGGTAGTTTAGGCATAATTACTGTCTGCCTCAGTCTATCAGTGAAACTGGGGTCAGACTCAGGGGTGAATTTCTTATACTTAAACAGGGTTATGGATGATAGGACTCTGCTTCACATGGATGGTGATCCTGATCCAGAGCATAGGGACCTCGAAACAGGGGTGTCCAACCTTTTGGCTTGCTGGGGCCGCATTGAGTGAACAGAAATGGTCTTGGGCCCGCATATAAAATATATCATATAGTTAACTCTTTCGTTGCTCGGGAAGACCACAGTCGACCTCCTGGCTATACTGTAGGTGCATTTGAACAATGAATAAATGTAATAAATGCCTAATATTTGCCTTAAAATTCTAATTCTCATTCTAATTCTAATTCTCTAATCTAACAGTTAACTCTAACATCTTAGTTAATATAGCTATATCTATATATATTTATATATATATATATATATATATCACACACACACACACACACACACACACACACACACACACACACACACACACACACACACACATACACATACACATACACACACACACACACACACACACATCTATATATCTATGTTGTTGTTGTTATGTCTTTCGGCTTATCCCGGTTAGGGGTCACCACAGCGGAACTCCGGTCCGCTAATGTTTGGTAGTGGATTTTTACGTGCCGAGTTACCAGCCCTGATGCACAACCTTCAACGAAGGCACGCTCATTCATGCATGCCTCCACACAGAAGACGCTCTAGCTGAGAATCGAACGGGACAACGTCTTGCTGTGAGGCGACAATGCTACCGCAGCACCACTACCACGGGTCATCTATATATCTATATACATCTATATATCTTTATATATATATATATATATATATATATATTTTTTTTTTTTTTTTTACAAATAAACATATTCACTACAGCACTAGAATTTCTCACTGGGAAAGCCATTCCAGCAGTCCAGCTACTTAAAATGTCAACATCAGCAGCCCTACAGTACTATAATCCACAAAAATAACCCAACAAATTTGCAATAAAGTAAAGAATTCACATTACTGACTTAAAACAATTCTGAATAAGCTACAAGAAGGTCTCGCCCAAACAAATAACTGGTGCCAGAAATATGGCCTCAAGCTAAATGCCAACAAATGCATCATCATCCCCTTTGAGGAGAGTGATGACCACACAAATTATCACATTAATAACAATGTTGTAAGCACGCAATAAGTTGTATGGTACTTGGGCACCCAGGTTGATAGAAACCTGACTTTTGACCACCACGTTGTCTCCATTGTAAGGAAAGCTTTTTACAAGGCCCACTTCATTAGTAAGGGTATCTCATCCAGGGACAAGGAGGTCATAACATCCCTGTATTCTTCCTTTACAAGAGCCATTATTGAGTACAATGCTCCTTTTGGCATGTGCCACAGCAAAACACCCTGCCAAAAGAAAGACTACAACCATTTCTGACAAAAAAGGTCAAAGGACTAAGTTCACTTAGTTATCCAAACAGTATAAAAAGCTTCTTGCTTTCCTCTGTCTCTCACTGGCCCCTATAAATTTCATCATTGACTTGCTTTCCAGGCTAAGAAAGATCCTGCCTTAAGAGACTTCCTCTACCTCAGAAATACTGGTTATACTTAAAACGCTCACTAGAAAGACCACAGCTTTCACTGCAACATAAACAAGCCACTTTTTATGTACAGGTTCTTGACACAAAAACCTTCAACTTCTGTAAAAAGTTCCTCTCATTATCAAACAATGTAGTCCAGCAACACGATGGCTGGATGGATAACCATAAATGTAGTCCTTGGGTAAGTAGCATAGCCTTCATCAAACCAGATGGAAAATCCACATACTAACCTTTCCCAGCTGGATGGCTAAGATCTAATATTGGTTACTCAAGTCTAGTTGCCCAAGAAGAGGGGCATGTTTAACTAAGAATTCCATTTGCAAAATTATATTCAGTCTTCTTCTTCTTTCGGGTTTTTCCCGGTTAGGGGTCGCCACAGCGGATCACCGTCTGCTCATGATTGGCAGTTGAGTTTTACGGTGTCGAGTTGCCAGCCCGACGCCCAACCTTCCACAGAAGGCACACACATGCACACACTCACACCTAGGGCCAATTTAGTGTGTCCAATCCACCTATAGCATGTCTTTGGGATGTGAGGGGAAACCGGAGCACCTGGAGGAAACCCACCTGACCACATGGAGGAAATGCAGACGCCGCACAGAAGGCACCCCAGCCGAGGATCGAACCGGAGAACCTCTTGTTGTGAGGCGGCAACGCTAACCGCTGCACCACCGTGGCCGCCCACAAAATTATATTCAGTATACATATTAAATCTCTCTCTCTTACACACACAGACACACACACACACACACACACACAAAAGCCCCTACTTGTAAAATAGGCAACCTCAGTAATCACATGACACCCACTCACTGAATGAAATTGTCTGGAAGTCAAAATATGTGAAAAAAAAAATCATGGTAGAGATGGATTCATCCATGTAATTTCCCACCACCAAAAGGACCATCAATAAATCAACAAACAACTGCTCGGCAAAAAGTAAATCAGTAAGAAAACCATAAACTATAATGCTACATACTGGTGTAAACGTCAATCCCCAGGTTAATCCATACCAAAAGATTGTTTCAGAGCTTCAGCTATGTACAAACAGCTTTCTCCTAAAATCTTTACTCATTGATATTTGCCTTGTTGTAATTATAACTGTAAAAAAAATGTTTTTAAGTTTATTCTGTACCTTAATGATTCTCACTGTTACGAGATGTAATCTCTGCTATATTGTATGAGTACTACATCCATAATTTGCTGTCTCTCTCTCTCATGTATTGTATTGTATTGTTTTGTGTTATTTTTGGAGCATTTCTCCCCGGGCCCCCCCCACCCTTTTTTGGCTCAAAAACAAAACTAGAAGGGTGCTTTGGTGCATGCGCACACCGACATTAGCGTTACAGTTCACGGGAACGAAAAACACAAAACAAAAAAAGTGTTTTGGGGCATGCGTACATCGATGTTGCAGTTAGAGGTTGAGGGCCGCATGGAAGAGCTCTGAGGGCCGCAGGTTGGACACGTCTACTCTAAGATATAGATCTGTCTTACTAATATGTGCAATTTATGTTGCAAACAAACTTTTAAACCCTTGGATTTAGTGGTTCTGATGCTTGTCATTTTATGGCTGTGCAAAAGATGCATCAGATCTGTTACGGAGGTTTCCTTGTATGTGAGGCATAGATTGCCACTCAGTAACCTGTAAGAGACCAAGTATTGAGTTAGGGCTTTAAGGCAATCGTGCAATGCATTTTTACCCTGGATTCTCCAAGTAAGTAAGGAACCTTTGTGGGCATTCCAACTGTTATACATGTCTGGTCAGGTACATGATGGGTGTGATAAAGACTGAGTAAAGCAGCACTGTTCATAAGTTGGGTGACATACAATGGTTTTCTTACTACCTTGATCACATGCTGGTCAAAGGCCAGATTACTGTCTACATATGATCCCAGATCCCTGACTACCTGGTCAATTCTTAGAGGTGCCTTATCAATGGAGTAGTTAGCCTGGGTGTCTGTTTTCCCAAAAGGCACTATATTGTATTTCTTAGCACTGAGTTTTAATCCGTAACTTTCGCACCAGTTGTCAGTGTTAGACCCTCTTGTAAGGTGTTTGGTTCATGGAGGTAATATATGACGGTTCCCAATTTGAAGTCACCTTTAAACTTGGTCAGTCAAAGACTTTTTTTTTTTTTACTCAGATAATTTTTATTTTGGATATGAAATACACAATAAATGAATACTTATTACAATATACTATCATAATACTTAATAAATTAACTATATACAAATTTACATTCAGCCTGACATATGAAAAATGAATGATAAGTTATACAGAAGTAGTTAAATTAAACTTAAGTAAATTATTTCAAGAAGAGGTTAGATCCATTTGTAAAGTGTCAATCAATGTTAAAACTTTTTTCCAAGGATTATTAGTTAATGGCATAGGAAATATTCTTAATTCTTTGGTTTTTAACTTCCTTACGGCCGTCTTCTTCAATAAATACAGAAAATCTTCTTTGCTAGGTACTGTGGTAGAATTCCATTTCTTTGTTATGCATTCCCTAGCTATAACTAGTATTGTCCAAAGTACACAGAGGTTAGTTCTATTTAAAAAAAAAACCTTCAGTCATTCAGTAATATTAAAGCTTTGGTCATAACAAAATTATCTGTATAAATCACCTGCAAAAATTGTTAACATTTTCCCAAAAAGGTGTGATTTTTATACATTCATAGAAAATATGAGACCAATCAGCTTTATCGATCTGTTGACCTCTCCAACAAAACCCATTACTAGAAGGATTGATTTTTTAAACTTTATCAGGAGTTAAGAAGAATCTATGGAGGAATTTCCAGGTGAATATTCTCCAATAATGAGAACAAGAGGTCAATTTTACTGAGAGTAGTATGTCTAAGTTATTTTCTGGGGTTAATTGAATCGAATATCCTTTAGTAATAAACTGCCAATATGTTGGTTTGAGTAATGTTTTGCAGTTTTTTATTAGATTATATAAATATGAAGTTCCATTTTTCATATTTTCATTATTATATGTAATTTCAAACAGTCTGATTATGAATTTAGGTGGAGTTGAGAAAGAAGAATTATTTATTATCCTACATAGATCCTTGGAGTATGTCATTATATTCTGAAGTATTAACCATTCATGAGAATTTAATTTATAAGTTGACATCATATATTGTATATCCAATACTTGTTGATTTTTTATACAACGCAACCAACAAATTATTTTTTTCTGTTCCCAACAAATGAATATGTCCCTAAGAATTATATCTGGAAAGTTTTTAATAATGCTGAAGGGAATTAGTGTTGTGAACCAAAGCTTTAAATTCATATTCATATTTATAAATTTCCTAAAGTGATCAAAGAAATGATTTATTAGATTTGATCTGGGTAGTTTAGTTGTATTATATTGCAAATTTGAAGTCAATGAGTACCATAATATATTATCATCTATAGAAACAGTATTTTTAAGTAATTTGTTTTCATTTACTATTATAGTTGTATGTAACAATTTCCAGTTGGATATATAACTAGGATTTATCCATTCAATCATAGTTTTAAGTAGAGTAGCTGTTATATATGATTCAATGTCCAAAAATGTATTCCTCCCTGATCCCATTGTCTAATATGATGGGTATATGCAATTTTATTTCTTTTAGGATACCATAAGAACCTTAGCAGTATTGCTGTTATTTACCTAAGATAGGTTTTCTCAGGAATTAACAAAGTAGCTTGTACTACATATAAAATTTTGGGAAGAAGAACCATTTTGATCAGCTGTAGTCTGTCTTCAAAAACTATGAATAGGTTATTATATTTGTACACTAGAGAATCTACTGTATCCATGACCCTTTTATAATTAATATTCAATATATCTTGTATATTCTCACACAGAACTATCCCCAGGTATTTTATTGTTGCAACTTGTTCATCTATGATATGATTCTTCTCTATTTGTATATCATTCTTTTTATTTAATAATACATATTTAGATTTTTTGGTTATTAAAACAAAGTTCTGAGATCTTATGAAATTTCTTTATCAAAATATCTAGTTCATCTAAGGCTCCTTTTGAATTTAATAGTGTAAGAAGAATATTGTCATTGAAGAGCACAATCTTAGAATTATATTGTCCAAATATATTTATTCCTTTTATCTTTGGATTATTTCATATTAATATAGCCACTAGCTCTATAGCCAATGCAAATAAAATGGGTGACATAGGGCAACCCTGTTTAGTACCTCTTGGAATTTGTATAGCCTCTGAAGTGAAAGGTCCTATTTTAACATAAGCCAAGTTGTTTTCATAAACCTTTTTAATGAATGTAATAAAGGAGAGAGGAAAAGCATATGCTTCAAGAATTTTAATTAAATAATCCAAATTTAGGGAATCAAATATTTTTTCAATATCCAGTCCGATTATCAAGGCTTCTATATTTTCTTTATTTAAATAATCAATTAATGTCAATATTCCTTTAATGTTGTCATGTGAGTGTCTATTTTGAATAAACCCAGTTTGATCATTGTTGATTATTTCATACATTTGTTTTTTTATTCTATTTACCAGGATAGACGTACATATTTAATAGTCATTATTTAATAATGAAACTGGCCTATATGAACTACAATGGCTAGCATCTTTATTTTCTTTTAAAATGGGTATGATTAAAGAGTATCTCCATGAAGGGGGAATTATTGCATGGGTTTGAATTTCAATTAGTGTTTTATGTAACAATGAGGTTATATTTTTGGGAAATAATTTGTAAATTTCTGTGGTTAAACCGTCCATTCCAGGGGATTTACCAGATTTACTTTTTTTGATTTTATCAGTAACTTCTTTGTGTATAACGGGTTTTTGTAAATTCCTTTGTAAACTTTCAGGGATTGATTTAATATTAGATATCATATTATCTAAGCTGAAATGATCTGTTGTAGTATTCTTACTTTTATAATGATTTCTGTAATGACACTTAAAAGCATCTAGTATAACTCCTATTTCCGACACTTTCTTTCCTTTTTCTTCATGTAGGATATTAATAATAGAGTTAGCTTTAGATTGCATTTTAACTTTAACAGATAAATTATGTAAATGTTTTGGAGAAGTAGCATAAGAATTTATCTTTAACCTCTCCATGGCTAAATTAGTTTTATGATTTAATATTTCATTATATCTTATATTTAAGTCTTCTATTGTCTTCTTGTTTTCAATTGAATTAAAAGACTTTTGGGATTTATATAATGTGAGTTTTCTTTGTAGTTCTGATTCCCATTCTTTGAGTCTATTTTTATACCAACCAATTGCTTTCCCATAAATGTAAGCTTTAAGTGAATCCCAAACCATCACTATATTCATTTCTGAGTTGTAATTTATATCTAAGAAAAAAATTAAGTTCATTCACTAACCATTGCTTAAATTCTATATATGAATGTTAGTGGTTTAAAATCTATTTGCATTTTTAGAACTAATGAATTGTGATCTGATATGGGACATGGGATTATTGAGAAATAAGTTATTTTTGTTTGAAGATCTTGAGAAATGTATATTTTATCTATTCTAGTTTGAGTACCAAATCTATAATCTTGGTGAGAGAATAATGAGTTGTTATCTATAACATTAAAGGTATCTTTCAAATTTAAAGACTCGGTCCATTATTTAATAGTTTTGCAGTAGCTGTTAAACGTGGAGATTTTTTATTAGTAGTTTCAGAAGTATCGGTAATACAATTAAAATCCCCTTCTCTTATTAGATTACTTTAGATATATTTATAATTTGATCTAGATGTTTTTTAACTGTTCCCATCCCAATACCAGGAAACCAGTATAGGTTTACTAATGTCCACAACCTATTATTAAACCTCAAGATGACTATAGCTAGAAGACTGTCATTATCTACATATTTATGTATTAATTCAGGGTTTAAGGAATTTTTTCTCCATGAAATTATTACTCCCCACTTCTTAGATTTAAATTTGGAGCATGCTAAGGTCATATAATCACTTGGGTTCCATATGAAATTATCGTTGTTTTTGAAGTGGGTTTCCTGCAGAAGAATTATTTGAGCTCTATTTAACTTTAGGTATCTTAATAAGATATCTTTTACTTGGACTATTTAGGCCATTAATGTTTAGAGATAATAAAGAAAGGTCCATATCAAATTATTTTGAAGAAGTGTTTGAAGTGCCATTATATTTACCTGGACCATCCCCTCCTCTAATAATAAAATTATTAATGTGTAAACATTCATCTATCCCAGTAAAGCATGTTATCATTAAAGTAGTCAACATGTATAAGTCAGGCTTGGAGAAACTAATTAACGTCATAAAAACTAAAGTAAATAATACAATTAAACTAGTTTGAACATTAATCCCTACCCACCATGGAATGAAATACATTCCTAGTCCAACAGACAGGTACATCTGAAGAACTATCACTCTAGTTTCCATTTTCCATTCACTTGAGCTCCATATATACACTTTTAAACATTAAAGGAGTCTATTAAAACTACTATTATTGTGATTTTAAAAACATTCAGTAGCAGAAAGAATTATTATATACATTAACAACTATATAATTACCATCTGTACTTATAAACATATGTAATTCTAATATACAGATAATTAAACGTATTCAATTTATTTATATCAACATATGTTTCCATATTGGAAATAATAATCACTTGTTTGAAACACACAAGTTATTTAAAGTCTTAAACACAAAGACATGCAACAAATAACATACATTTTTGATGATTATTACTTCTGTAGCAGACAAGCATACACTTTCAGATAATGTTCATTAAAGCTAAAACAAACTATATAAATTATTTCATAACATAAATATAACCATTAATCTTATTATGCTTTAGCAGGCATTTAAAGTTATGTTACGAAAGGTTTTCAAAGGAAGTGTATGTAGTTGTATTTACAAAATGATTTACAGCATAACAGTACAGTGTATATGATTATCAGATGTTTACAGTATTCTGGATGCTTAGTTTACTTTAATGTTGTATTTTGTTAAATATGCTTCAAACATCAAACTTTTTAAGCTTTTTATTCTCATTTATGAGATATAACTATTAAGGATTTCTAATCTGTTTCCATGAGTAAAGTATGTTCATGCTTTGAAAACTAGGAGTGAGCCCATAGCCAATCAAATAATTTCCTACTCATTGCTACAACAATATTAAACAACTCAACAGCTTAAAGAAAGCTGATAATTGTACATATATCTCGTGTGACCTGCAGTCTTAAAATCTTCATTTTAAATTCACAAGCTCTTATTTCCCCGCTCAAACATTTCACTGAGACTAAACGGCTGATTATACAGTTTCCTCCTTTTGCGCTTCCTTCTCCCTCACGGCGAGCTCATGACATTCTTTACCAAAGGGCTGTTGTGCTAGGCTCCGCATACACCGCGGGACAAGTCAGCATCCCCTCCCCAATCCGGGACACAACAGTCCTGTAACCCAAGCAAGCCATGACACAGTTCCAAGCATAACAGTAATGTATCATCACTTCCATTTGCCTACTACAACTCATGTCTCTTCACACCATAGTTCAATGCAAACTATATATATTCGCTGCATTCTGTACTCACCCATACATCGTCTCCTGCAGCCATATCCAGCCATACCTTTCAAAAACATTTCATCAGTGCCACATGTAACAGCCACCCATTCAGAAGTGGTCTGACAGCTCCTGACGGTAACCAAAACAAGCATCAGGACTACAATTCAAACAAGCTTCACCGTGAAATGACTGGGACTCAAAACGAGCCCCTTTTCAAACAGCTTTATTCACGCCAGCTACAATTAAATCCACTCCACGTCGCTTCAATATTAACTAACACTCCCCAGTTGCATTGCTTAACTTAAAACAGAAGTGATTCGCAGTTTCCAGAGAGCTTATCAGAAATATATTCTAAAAATTAATTGGAGTGCCAGTATACAGTTTTGTCGCATTTAAAGGGATATATCAATTAGCGACTAGGGTTGAGTTCAACCAAAGTACATATCAATAATCAATTTAATAAAAAAAAATAGTTAACTAAATAAATAAGGATGGGACCAACAAACTGAGCACTACAGGCTACAAAGTAGAATTTTTACTTTGATATTACTGGATTGCATTAGTAACTATGTCAAACAGTCAATTCTTAACATACATTTAGAAGCAGGAAAGAGAAAAAAACAAGAGACATGAGGCAAAGGGGAAAGAGAAGGAAATGTCAGAAAGACACATCTAAATTTGTAAATCATGAGTGAAAAGATATTGGAAACATACCTTTTCCCGTATATATGTGGTATATATATGCATGAGCTTAGAAGTTTTGAAACATATTAAATCCATTTAAAAGTTTTAATCATTAGGTTGCAGTTTATACTTTGAGAGATTTTACAGATGTAGGTACTTTAGATTCAGTTTTCTGCTTCTTCTTTTTGACATCAGACCAGCCATTTTTATCAGTGGCTCTCTTCAAAGACGGGGATGCCCATTCCATAACTTCTGAGATGGTTATGATGTTACTGTTTTTGATGAATTGTAGAGCTTCTTCCAGAGTGTTGAAGGTTCTCATCTCACTTAGGTGCAGTATCTTTATTTTTGCAGGGAAAGCTATTTGAGCTTTAATATTATTCTGTTTTTATTAGTGGCCATACCTTTTTTCTCTGTTTCAGCACTTTAGTGGAGTTGTCATTATCAATTCTTATTAGATTCTGATTGTATTTAATAGGACTTTTCCCCCATGCTGCTTGTAACACCAGTTCTTTGTCCATGAAAGTTAAAAAAATTATTATTATTGATCTTGGTGGTATAAAAGATGAAGATGAGGTTGATGCTGAAGTTTTATTTCCCAAAGTAAGATGTGCCCTTTCTATACCAAAAGAAAAGCCTTCTTTAAGATTTAGAATCTCTGGAATCCATGAGTTTAATCCTTATGTTTGACCTTCTTTCCCTATTTTCTAGGTCATCTACTTTATTGGAGAGCCAGGTATTTTGCTTCAGGAGAAACTCTGTTTGTGTTTCCTCTTCCTTAAGCCTTCCATCAATGTCAGACAAAAATTTCATTGGTTATCTTTGACTGATGCTGCTGAAGTATTTCTTTGAAGACCTCTGTTTCTGAGAGTTCTCTTTTAGATTCTGTAGATTAACCTTAAAATCATCCATTTTTGTTGATAATTCTTGTAATGTGGTAGTCACCAGTTGTAGTTCTTTTTTAGTGTCAGATCAGAATGAGAATTCTTCGGGTTACTCATCTCTCCAATTGCTGTGTATAGACTCCTAAATAATTTGACAGGAAATTTCTTGTAAATTAATACTAGTTTATGGAGCACCAAAAAATGCTGCCTTCAGTTAGCCATTCAGGCTCCGCCTGACCCCCACCCCCCCAACAAGTCAAAGACTCTTGAAATTAGCCTTTACCTCTAACAAGTAGATGCCAAAAAGAAGTGGCCAGCACAGAGTCCTGAGGTAATCTGCTGGTGATCGGTCTCTTAGTGGAGATGGTCTCACCAATCCTTACCTCCTGGGTCCTGTGTGTGAGCCAGCTGGCAATCCAGCAAGTTATGTAGGAATTGTGCCCAGCTTGGTGAGTTGGTCAACTAAAACAGAGTGGGGTACTGCATCGAATGCCTTAGTCAGGTCCTGGTAGGTGATATGCACTCTTTTCCTCACCTACTGCCCTGATGACATTTTCAAACATGACCACTAGGTTTAGTAGGTGTGACCTTATGTTGACAAAGATAAACTGGGTTAAGTCCAGTGTTTGAAGGTTGCCTGTGTCTTTGTCGATCATTTCAATGATTATTCATTACATGGTATATTAGACTAGTGAGACTAAGGAGTCTGTAATTTCCAGGGTAGGCTGATGGTCCACCCTCGTGACATGGGATAACCACTGCAGTCCTCCATTTTTGTGGTATAAAGCAGGTTTTGAGGGTATAATTGAAAAGTGACTCAAATGGTCCTGATAAGTCATGTTTCAGGCAATTTTGGAGGCATCTCATGATACTGCTGGGGCCCACTGAGGATGAGTTTTTGGCTTTAGCAAGCGCCACCAGGACCTGCTCCCTGCAAATAGCTGGGAGGTTATGCTAGCAGATATTTCATGGGGATAGGCTGGGAAGGGGGAGTGGGGTTTGATGTTTGAGTTGAATTTTGTCAGCCAGCTTATTCTCTATGTCACTCTGCTCAGTGAAGGTGATGCCACTGACAACTAGTTCAGCACACTGCTGAGTGCTGCATTTGATGTTACGGACATAGCTGTAGAGTGCCTTGTGGTTGTTGTTAGCCTGTGATGTTATCTTGACCTCACAATTGGCCTTGTTGGACTTAATTATTCCTCAGTTTCCTGTTTAGCTTAATGACAGAGCTCTTATCATTATGGGAGTTACTCTTCCTGATTTTAGCCATGACTTTTTTCCTTTTGTTATATACCCTATTAAGGTTAGGATTACACCAGTGTGATTTGTTTCTAAAGTTTGTTTTGGGCTTAATTCTAGTAAATACAGCAGCCTCTATACAGCCATGTCCACAGTATACCATGTACTTGGCTGTACAGGGTCATTGGGAACAATTCCCCATAGGTTTCTGTGAACTTAGATTTGAGACGGGCACTGAATTTTCACAAACTATCACTTAATAGGGTGTAGTTTGCTTTGGAATACTTCCTAACTGTTACAGGGTTTACTAGGATTCCAGAGTTGATTTTTTTTTCTTTTTTGAAGGAAACATCGTTGTGGTCTGACATCACCAGTGAGGATGTGACACTGGGAGTTGTGCAGTGATCTCTCTTATTTGTGAAAAACAGGTCCAGTATATTTGAACCTCTGCTGGGTGGATGCACTAATAGGTCAAGGATATTTGTGTCAAAGTCCAGGAGTCATCATGCCTGTGAGTTTCAGAAAGTACATATCTTAGTCTATAGAGTGGTAGTTAAAGTCTCCTATGAATAGGGTATCTGGTTTAATGGTGAATGCCTCCAAGAGGTCTAGGTCAGAGCTATGGAATTCTTGGGACATAGACGGTGACATATAGCTTGCTAGGATATGGTATGGGACGCTGTCTAGAGTGATATGCATGTGGATAAACTCCAGGGCATTGTCCTGTTTAACCAACCTAGAGATGCACTGGTTGCTAATGTAGACTGAGACTCATCCACCCTTTGTCCCTGTCTGTGTAGCTGATGGTCTAAATTTGTACAACACACTGAAGACTTGTGCTGCCAGAGTACTTCCTGCTGATTTAAACCATGTCTCGGTTATGGCAAAGATGTCTATATTCTTTAGAGTAAGGAGAGCTTGTAGAGTGCGGAGTTTCTTGTTTAGACTCCTAACTCTGCACAGTAACATCTTTAGGTTTCTTTGGATTTCATTTGCTATGTCAATAAGTTTATCAATTTGACAGTGCATAAAAAGGCTGTAAGGGAATGGATAAAGTTTTAGCCAATATTCAAAAGCTAGAGGGAGTGGTGCAGACCATCCTTTACAAAGCAAAATGGTTTGCTAATCATGTCCTCTCATACATACAAATACTGAATTCCCCTGTAAAGATTCTAGAAACTAAGCCAATTACTTAAGTCAATCGTCTTTTGTTCTTACTGTGGCATCAATCTTGCTGAAGATAGAATGCTGCTCAATGCAAGGCACAAATCTGGCTGAAACACATATTTAGACACATCAATAATGTCTCTATTCAAATAGTCCAGGGAGGTACATCATAGGTCATTAATGCCCACACGGACTATGACAGAATCATTCTGGCACCTGAGGTGTAGTGACTTGAATGCATGCATAAAGATTAGTTGTGTAAAATCTTACCATAACTTTAGATGTCCTCCTCTTCTCTGTTGCAGTATTCTTTACATGAGGGAGACTGCCTGCCAAGCGACCCAACGTGGCCAGTATACAAAGGTCTTTAGTGTCTAGGGTGTCTGGTATGTCACATGTAGGCTGCTATCAGATGTTAGCCATAAAAGTGAACTACACACGTATCGTCTTCAAAATTGAGTGCCCCAGGGAGAATGCTTAAGAAATAGGTATGTAGGCTAGGTACATCTAAGGAAAAACAAATGTAGGTGGATGGCGGGTGAGAAAGAATACTGCTACAGAGAAAAGGACATCTAACGTTATGGTAAGATTTTACACAACTAATCCATGTCCTTCTATTCTACCTGTTGCAGTATTCTTTACATGAGGGAGAATGCAAAAGCTGATGAGGAGAAGGAGAGGGAGGAGATAGTGGCAGAATCACTTTCCAGGAAGCTGTGGAGAATGGCCCTAGTGAAACCTGCCTTGGATTTGGAGATGCTGTCCAGTTTGTAGTGCCTGATGAAGGTATAAACTGAAGACCAAGTAGCTACCTCCAGAATGAAGTTGGCATCCAAACCTGTGAAGAATGCTCCAGATGAGGCAATGGCTCTCAAGTTGTATGCCCTAACTGAAGAAGAGTGGGTCTGTCTTTCCATGGTACTCACAGCAAAAGATAATAGATACTGAAATCCCATTGGAAATAATTTGCTTGGAGACTGGTAGCCCTATGGCTCTAGGATGGAAGGACAGAAACAGTTTGTCAGATTTCCTGATGCTCTTGGTTTTGTCAAGATAAAACCTAAGCTGTCTGTGTACATCTTGAGTATACAGATTTATTTCTGCAGAGTTATGGGGTGAAGGGAAGAAGGTAGGAAGGTGGATAGCTTGGTTAAGTGATAACTCATAAGCCACCTTAGGCATAAAGGGGTTGGTGTGGAGGGAAACCCTGTCCTTGTGGAACACTAAGAAAGGAGGGGAAGCCATAAGAGCCTGAAGTTCAGAAATCCTTCTGGCAGAAGCGACTGCCAGCAGCAGAACTGTTTTCCAGGAACAGAATTTTAGAGAGGCAGAAGCTGCTGGCTCAAAAGGAGCCAGGGTCAGTTTTTCCAAAACAAAGTTAAAATCCCAGGGGGGTGGAACTGGTCTCCTGGGAGGTCTCGTGTGTAGGATGCCTTTTAGGAATTGTTTAGCCTTGAACCTGGAAGCCAAGGGGGGTGAGAGAGGCAGAAGGCAGAGATGGCTGACACGTGCACTTTCAGTGAATAATATGTTAGGCCAGAATTCAGCAGCTCACATAGATATGATAAGACTGTGGGGATATTCACTGCTAATGGGTCCAGACTACGTGAGAGACACCAGAATGAAAATCTTTTCCATTTGTATAAATAAGATCTTCTAGTATTGGGTTTCCTGGCCTCTTACAGCATCCTGAGCAAGTCCTCTGAAAAAAGGTTGTCTGTATGGAATCAAGACCTTATCACCCACAGCGTGATCTGCAGAACTGAAAGCTGGGGGGTGAATGAGGATTCCCTTGTGTTGTGTGAGTAGGTCCACTCTGTGGGATAACTTGTGGTGACTGCCCTTGGTTAAATGCGGGAGTAAGGGGAACCAATGCTGTCTTAGCCAAAAGGGGGTCACCAACAACACTTTTGGTCTGTCCTGCTGCATCTTCAGTAGTACTTTTGGACTGAGGGGCAGGGTTGGGAATGCATACAGGAACATCCCTCTCCATGAAAAACTGAGTGTATCCAGTTTCCAGACCAGAGTGTGCAGGTCTCTGGCACAAAAGTGAGGAAGTTGTCTGTTCATGGGGTAGGCAAATAGATCCACTTGTGGAATACCTCATTGGTGGACAATATCCAAAAACAAGTCCCTGTGAAGCATCCATTCATGGGGTTGTGTTTTGGACCTGCTCATGTGTCTGACAATACATTCAAGCTGGAGGGAATGTATACTGTCTGAAGAGGTGT
The DNA here is from genome assembly GCF_019279795.1 of Protopterus annectens. NCBI lineage: Eukaryota > Metazoa > Chordata > Ceratodontiformes > Protopteridae > Protopterus > Protopterus annectens. Next base: position 1,748,224,128 of record NC_056735.1, read on the forward strand.
CTGGAATTTGGCCACCATATCTCACATTTGCAGGGCTAGTCTGCACAAGAGGTAAGACCTGCCCCCCCCCCCCCCCGTTTATTTACATACCAGTGCACTGTCATGTTGTCTGTGAAAACTTTAAGGGTCCTGGAATGAGGAGAGACTGAAAGACTTGAAGTGCCAGGTGTAGTGCTCTCATTTATTTTATGTTGATGTGATCTTTCATTTTGGATGATGACCAGGTGTTTTGTGCTTTCATGGCCGTGAAGTCTGCTCTCCAGCCTGTATCTGAGGCGTCTGTGTACATCTCTTGTACTGGAGGAAGAGGATGAAGTGGAAGGCCTGGGTTGGCAGAGATTTGATGAATCCACCAAATTATTTCCTTCATAAGGCAGGGAAGAAGGGGAATTTGGAACTCCAGAGAGTGTGCATGTTGTGTCCACACCAATTTCCAGAAACACTGCCATTTCCTCATAAGCATTTTTGCTAGAGGGAGCATCAGGATGGTGGATGCCATAAAGCCCAGGGTCCCGAGAAAGGTTCTGGCTGAAATGTGGGAAAGAATGATGAGATTTTGAAAGACAGTGAGCTCCTGGACCTTCTTTATGGGAAGAGAAACCTTTATGAGGTCTGTTTGGATCCTGCATCTCAGGAAGATGTGGTCCTGTGATGGGGAGAGGACTGACTTTTGGTAATTTATAGTGAATCCCAGGGAAAGAAAGAAAGATAGAAATTGCTTGGCTGAGATCTTGCTGTAGTGTTTTTGGACTGCCTGCTTGGAAAATAAGATTGTCCAAGTATGGGAAAATCTGGATGCACTGCTGTCTGCAGAATGCCACCACTGTTGCTAGGCACTTTGTGAAAACCCTTGGGGCAGTCGAAAGACCAAAGGGCAAGGCAGAAAACTGAAAGTGTCCAGAGCCTACAGAGAATCTTAGATATTTCCTGAAACTGGAATGGATAGGAATATGACGATAGGCATCCTTTATGTCTATTGAGGCTATAAAGGCTTGGGATAGGATCAAGGGAAATAGAGTTTGTAATGTGAGCATCCTGAAGGAGGGTACTTTCAGGTAGATGTTTAACAAGGAGAGGTCTAAGATGGGTCTCCAGGGGCCTTCCTTCCTTGGGACTAGGAACAACCTGGAATAGAACTCCTTGCCTCTTTGATGCATGGGAACATTTTGAATGGTGCCTTGATCCAGCAGGGTTTGTAGCACCTGTGGAGACAGTGGAAGTTGTTCTCTGGGTGGTTGAGGAATGCCCCTGAAGGGTGGTAGAGAGTCCTAGACCATGAAATATCATTTTTTTGTGATGGAAAGTAGCCAAGAATTTTGAGTAATGTTTTCCCAGGCTGGACTTGAAAAGGCGATGGGAAAGGGGAAGGGAAACAATGGGGTCCAAAGAGTCAAATGGACCCTGTTCTGTCTGGAAAGAGCTGTTTTGGAGGAAGAGTTTGTTGAGGGGTCCTAAATGGTTGTTGCTTCTTTCCAGATCTCTGTCTTAGATTGAGTTGGCCTGGATTGTCTCATGACAAAAGCTGGCTTAAAAGGGGAACTTCTATGGAATTTGGGGACAGGGGAAACCAGGAAGTGTTTTAAGTCTTTCATCTCCTTGTCCTTCTCCTACAAGGTTTTGAAAAGGTCAGCAGCTGCAGTGGCAAACAGGGCTTCATTGTCCAGGGAAGCATCCATCAATCTGAATTTGATATCCTCTGGCAAGGGTTGTAGTCTTAGCCATGCAAATCTCCTAAGGACAGACCCTGAAGCAGCTGCCCTAGCAGAAGCCTCTGTGTCACCACAGTTACATTTAATTGAGTGCCTGGTGACCTGAGAGGTTGTAGCAAGGAAGTAGCTAGAGCTTTATTCTCTGATTCAGACAGGTCAGAAATAATTTTGGATAACTATGACAAGAGGTCTAATGTGTATTTTGCCATGTGGGTTTGATAGCTGATTACCCTAAATGCAAGAGTGGAGGAAGTAATACATTTTCTTGCCCAGTCTCTCTAGATGCCTGCTGTCCTTCTCAGAAAGTAGCAAGGTGGTTGAAGGAAGAAGCCTTGACAGTTTGCCTGAAGACACAGTGATAAGATCAACTGAGGGTGCTCAGAATAAAAACCTGCAATCACCTTATAAAATCAGTCTGTTTTTTAGGTGCAGGAGGTTGTGAAACTGCAGTTTTGCTAGAAGATGGAAAAACATCTAAGAAAGCAGGAAGGATAGGAGAACAGTTGAGACACTGGGGGTGTCCACTTGCAACAAGTCATAATAACGTTTTTGAATATCTGTCATTTCAGTGCTTTCCCACTTGAAATGCTCTTGCATCCTGGTCAAGGTGCCACTCACGGAGATCTCCTCAGCTGGAGAATCAGCCCCATTAGAGTCTTCTTCTGGGGAGGCATAATCTAGTGTGGAGGGGATCTGGGCTGAATATGCCAGTGACTCATCATCAGAAGAATGTTCCTCTTCTGAAAAAGATTCTTCTCTTACCCTCTTCTGAGAAGGAGCAGTCCAAGGGGAGGTAGGAATTGTAACCCTGGAGGAGGTCTGAGACATATGAGGGCATTAAAAATGCTTTGAGAAAAAGCCTGACAATCCTTTTGAGGATCAGGAGGAGGGGAGACATGTTTAGTCTTTTGATTCTTTTTACTAGGAATATCCATTCTATTAAGTGAAAGAGGGCTGGAAGTAGGCCTACACACGATAATGTCCGAATCCACTTCCCCCCTAACAAGGATGGTCAAAATCCCCCACGGCCTTCAGAGGAAATGGGTCTGGGTTCCCCTTGGATGTTAGGTACAGATGCTTGCGGTACCTCTAAGGATGTGGTGCTATCCTGTTCCACTGCAACTTTCATTAAGGGTTCAGCCTATGGTTTGGACAATGGCCCTGGTCGAATCTTCGGACTAGTGATCATCTTGGGAAAGATGTCTGGCACTGGCGGTGCAGCCGAAGCTTCTGGCTTGGGTTTCTTGGCCTTACACTTTACTAAGGACTCGGCTTCTGAACATGGGGGACCTTCAACCCTTTTAGTGAAAAGTTTTAACCACTGATTTTCTAAGTAGATGGAAAGGGAATTAAGCCTACTCCGTAAGGTTTTGGGGATGAAGGATTAGCAAATACGGCAGGCCTTATGGTCGTGGGAAGGCCCAAGACAGAAAAGGCACTCTTGGTGGTTATTCTTATGTGCAATGTGACATCCATAATAGGATTTGCCCTTCTTGGATGACATTAAACTTTATACACAATCAAAAGTTAGAAAAAGATTCCCCAATGGGGCACTTATCTGAGACATAGAAGCTGAAATTTCTTCGGCGATCAGACCGTATGTACGAAAGATGCATTCTGTCTGGTGGCAAAGAAGTTCTGAGGATGGTGCATACGTTGCTTTTATGGCCTATGCTCAATAGCAGCCAACATGGGACGTACCACGCACCCTATACACTAAAGACTTTTGTATACTGGCTGATATTGGGTCGCTTGGCAGGCAATCTCCCTCATGTAAAGAATACTGCACCACCAGAATAGAAGGACATCTTGGCAATTCCTGGCTCCAGATATGCAACTATTACCTTCTCCTTGTTTAGTCTGGTAAGTGGGGCTAGTGTCATGCATGGAGTCCCCAATGACAAAATTCTTGGGTAATGTGTTTGCTTGTCTTATGGGCTTTGTTCCTGGGGCTCCACTGGATGTGGGCGTATGTGTGGTGTTTGGTGTTGCATTTGGTGAGTGGTTTAGAGGTTGCTGAGGATAGATGTTACCATTTATAGGCTTGGGATGTCTTTGAGGTGAACGGATTGCTTTTTAGTAACTCAGCATAGGTTGATCTATGTGTTTGGTCGATGCAGCGTGTGTGTTCTTGACAACCTGGTTTGTGAGATTTCTGCCTCCAGTGATATTGTGCATGTGCATCTCTTGCATACTGTGTTTGTTTCTTTAAGGATTACATGATTATCTGTGAGCATAAGACAATTGTTACATTGTCTCAGGATGCCCATATCTGCCAACTGTCTAAGGAGACATTTGGAAATTGCATATCCATGTTGACCACACCTGTATTTGGGTGGGCTACTGTAGGTTATGTATTGAGAGGTCTCCTTGGGTGGTTTCTGGAGTTTGACACTAGACTAGATTAGACTGTCCTAAGATTTTAAATTAGTGTTGTTTAACATGCAAACTAGCTGCTTTAAGCTTTTCTCCTTGTGATGGATTTGTTTTAGTCACAACAAGTTACAGGCTTCAGTTCTAAGTGTAGTTTAATAGATAAAATGTACTTAGGATTTTGCATCTGTACAGGGCATTGCTAAACTCTTAATATAAAACAGAAATATTGCTTGACAGTGTAATGCTACAACAAAACTTAAACTACCTGGACAAGGCAATATCAAGTATAAGGGTCCTTTAAATGATTTAAAGGCAAAAATAAAGAAATAAAGCAAAAGTAAAGTATTAACACTCCTAAACAGTTAACTGAAGTGCAAAACAATGAAATAAATGTATCTGCCAGGGAGAGAGCAAGTTAACTGAAGTGCAAAATGATTATATAAATGTCTTATCTGCCTAGGATGGAATGTATTTACAAAGGACCCTCTCAGAGATGGGAGTTCTGGGAAAATGTGCAGGACAATTTGTAGGAAGGAAGGTTTACTCAAGAGTGACAATGTTTAAACAAACGAGTAATACTGATTTGCTAGGTGGGCACTTAGTATTATGGATACATGGAAAACAATGGGTGGGAAAAGTACTAAAATACCTTACAAAACAGACAACAGCAATGAAAGACTAGAGAGGGAGTTTGGAAGTCAGATCACCATAAGGGAAAGAAGCCAGAGACACAGACTTTTAAAAATCAAATAAGTAAAAGAGTGGGAGGGCTGGGGGAAAAATGAAGCTACAAAAAGCAGACTAGCTAGAGACGGATCCAGTCAAATAAAGCCAATACTGGAGCCCCATAGTTAGAATTTCAGAAACTTTAGAATAATGTCTCAGTGGGGGCTGGGGCGCACACACAAAGAATACAAGAAAAAAGTATCAAAGTAATCAGAAAGGAACTGGAATGCAACTTTAAACAGGTAAATGATTAGCAGAATATAAAACTCTAGCAGCAAAACTGGAATATAACCAGCTTTAAAAGTAATGAAGCAAAAATCCATGAGAAGAGCTTTCAATGTTGCCACTACTGAAACACCAACTCAGACTATGCACAAATTTACCAGTTATGGAAAAAATGTTGCCATAAATGAATAAATGAGCCTCAAACTTGGCAGTAGTTCACAATCCTGCCCTAACTGTGAATGAAACTGCAACATTAATGCCTCAGAACAGGTTCAAAATACAAATAGCTAGCTTTTACATTTAATTCTACGTATTGAGATAGTAGTGAAGTAAAAGGCATAAACAATGCTAAAATCTTCCAGTAATACACAATCTTCCCACAACAGGAAATAAAACTACAAGATTAAGGTTCCAGAACAAACTAAAAAAAATATAAACAGACTTTTTTGCATAAAACATGAGAAAAAGTGGAAAAGTATAGAAAAGTATGATCCCACAGGTCACTATAAGTGCAACTTAAAATATTTAAAAAGAATTTAAATAAAAGCTTTTTTCTTCCCTTTTGATGAAAAGCTTGTGTCTTACTGCCTGCGGCTTTCCACACCTCTCACAGTCTTGAATAAAACAAACAATTGTACTGAACAATGCATATTTGGGAGGATAGTAGATATAAACTAGACAGATGTATGCTTGTGTAGCCTATAATAGGATACAGAAGCCTATTTCCCTGGATTTTGGAACTATTCCAACTATTAACTGTGGACAAAGCCTTACAGCTCTAAATAATCATGATGACAGCATTAGGCTGTGGTCACATAGGGAGTTTTGGTAACACTGCTACATTGAGACAGCGATGTTGATTGTGATAAGGTCTAAGAAAAAGTTTCTGAATTAGATCTGGGCTTAGTTGAGTATTTAACTGCTGACAGACATGCATGCATAGCATTTTTTTAAGCTGGACTGATATGGAAGCTACTGGACTGAGAGAGGAGAATCTAAGCAGAAAGCTATCCTCATCTAATCCTGCTGGATACACCTCTCTTTTAAAAGGCACATCTTAGTGGCTTTAAAAAAGACAGTTGGCTTGTTTAAACAACTCAAAAGTACAGTAGGTGTCATTACCAGATATTACTACTGTAGCTTTTATCCCGCTTGGTGAGTCATTTGTAGAAGAATTTTCAAGTGCCACTTGTTGGCTACTAAGTGGCTGATTTTTCCTCAATAACAGTGGAGCCCCCTGGTATTTTCCAAGATTACTGCACATTGATCAACAGCTTTACTTTAGCTCTCCCAGTGAAAAAAAAAAAAAAAAACAGAAAGTGAGAAAAAGGGGTGCCACTGAAATTGTTTTTTCAGTAAATTTCAGTTACTGGCTAGTAAGTACACTGCCTGGATATCAGTAAAGAAGAAATTTGGAAAACTTGAAAGAAAATCAACCAAAAAAGGTGAAGAGAAGACAGTGTCTGGGAAGGATTCTGTAGCAGTTCATCAAAAAGCAGTTCAAGTTCAGCTTTGATTCAAGAGATGGCTTTTAGTAATTTAGAAAAAATAAATCAAATGTACTCAGATATGACTAAAATAAATGAAATATGGAAGGAATATCAGCTCAAATAACAAAAGACTGGAAAATAGAAGAAGCTTTAAGTAGCTGTTAAGATGATCTGAAAAACTGCAAAAAAAATCAGAGGCTGAAATTAAGAAGAATCTGGCTGAGTATGAAGCTTCTCAAGAAGAGCTGTCTCAAGAAAATAACAGAGTTAGAAGACAGACAGTGCAAAGAAAACCTGAGATTTTTCTGCTTACCACAGAAATTGAAAAGAATGAATGGTATTAATTTTATGAAAGCACAAATAAGCAACAGGACCGGTGTTCAACACCAGGATATGTTAAATGAAAACTACTGAGTGTATGGTCCAGTCTTGGCCATGAGTAAGCAGCCAAGACCTGCATCAATAAAGATGCAATCATACCAACAGAAAGAGTTGACCCTGAGAGAATGCATTAAAAATTTGATACAGCAGAGTGTTTATGGAAAATGATTACTCACCAAGCATCAGGGAGAAGTGAAGCAAATTTATCCCAGCAATTAGGGAATGTCGAGAGACGGGTGTGAGCTTCAATGTGCTGCATAAGGATATCATCACAGTATTTTTCTCCTACAGGATCAAAGACATTTTTTTATGCAGAACAAGCTACGGAGGAAATAAAAAAAAGATCCAACAAAAAGAAAGCCAGCAAGCAGAAGGGGACTCTGCTTCTCATTTTCTGACAATAAAGTTCAGAGACAGACTTTCCCAGTGAAACCTTTCCAATATTCCAAAGGACAGTACTTGAGAGACAGAAAAAGCACAGGAATTGTCTACAAGTATCATTAGTATCTTTGACTTGAAATAAGGTCTAGTGTTGGGAGATGGCGATGATTGGGACACTGAAATCACTCAATAAATGTGAGATTATAAAGCATCAATCACTTTTCTGAAATATTGCTTTGCAAATAAAACTGGCTGATAAAAGACTGGACTTCTGCTGACTTTGTTAAACTTGTAGTTAGACTGTAAAGCATATATCCAACATTAATGCTTAGAAGGACAATAAAGGGAAAAAAAGGAGGTAACTATATGAAATGTTGGGAGTTGTGAGGAAACTGAATGGCTGTAAGATCGGACTTGTGTATATTATGTCTGAGATGCCATTTCTAGGAATTTTCTCTTTTCTCCACGGTATGGCAATTTCAGTGTTGGTATATATATATATATTTATATATATATATATATATATATATATATATATATATATATATATATATATATATATATATATATATATATGTATATATAAAGTTAGGTGGGTGTGGGAATGCAGTGGGAGCTTGCCCCCTGCATAAAAGAAGGAGAACAGCAATTTTTTTGAGATTCATTCTTCTCTTGTGTTTTCAGCTTTTCGGCACTCGACATTTCAACAGGAAGCCAAAAAAAGTAGTAGCTGTAACTAAAACAATTTTTGTTCTTATTAGTGTTTGTATAAAACATTTCATGTTATAAACTGCATGTCATATTGTAATGCACTTTGTACAGTGTGCAGACAGTAGTATTTTACATGAGAGTGGGGTAGTATTTCAGTGATTGCTGTTATGTGTTAAAGATATTAAAGTTAAATACTTTTTTTAGTTGTAGGAAATATAGATTTTATAGTCTAAACAAGAGAAGAAAGGCTAAACAAAAGCAAGTTTAAATTAGTGCTGTGATCAGAGCTGCTGTGGTGGGGGAAGTGTATAAAAGTGTACTTATCATATCACACATGGAACTAAGATGACAATTATCCTTGTTTTTTCAAGGGTGAATGTCTACATTAATGTCTTTAGCTAAAGCTATGAACAAGTTTTTTTTTTGGAAAGAAATAGGCTTGAAAAATAAGACAAATTGATAAAAGCCATGAAAATGCGAATCTTCTTGCATCCATGAAGATATTAGCTTGTCTTTTTCCATTAGCAAATGTCCAGAGACAAAAGTTTTCAGCTGAAGGCAGTTAGCCATGGGAATTCCACACATCTGTTCTAAGCAAAATGTACAGAGACTGCTTCAAGCACCAGAAAGTTATTAGCTATTTTCCACTGCTGACTGCGTTTACATGGAGATAGCTATCTGCAGGTCCAAGCAATTATTGAAGGAAATGCAGAAATTTATAGGTACAATGGCAAGCAATTTAGTGAAAAATAAAGACTGAAATTATGGCAAGTGAATACGAGATAGTAGCCTCCTTAGCATCCTTAATACTGTAATGCATTTAATAGAATTGTGCATAATTTAGCATTTAAATTCCACAATACATTGATAATGTTAATCAGGAAGACAGAAGAAGGACCCGATGCAACAATTAGAAAGTGGGAGGGTTCTTCTCTGATAAGTTGTTTTTGAACAGGGGGATAAGGCAGGAGTGTCCCCTTTCCAATTTATTTGCTTTATATTTAGAGCCATTGGCAAAGAAAACAAGGGTCTCTGGAATTCAAGGAATCGCTTGGTATGGTAATCAATAAAAGTTGGGTTTATTTGCAAATTATATTATTTTGTACTTGATAAATCCAGAAAAGGACATATCAGTGTTTTGAAACAGTTTCAAGTCTGTTCAGGATATAAACTTAAATTAGATAAAATAAAGGCTATAGATGTAAATTATGAAACTGCTCATGACTTGGTTTAGCAATACCCATATTTATGGGGACATGATAAGATGAAGTATTTAGGAGTATGGATTAAAAAGTCTTCTGTTACTGTAGCTAAGGATATGTCTGAAGAAATTAAAGAAAGTATAATACAAAAACTGAGAAACTGGAAGCTTTTACTTATGAACACGGACAGTAAGATGCAAGCAGTGAAAATGTTTTACTCCCTGTAGTTTTATATACAGGTCAGGCATATTTTTATCAACCTGAGGAAAAGTTGTTTATAGTTATTAATAAAGGGTTTAAGGAATTTATCTGGGAGATGATGAGGGCATGGGTTAAGTGGGATAAGCTGATTGTCTCACTAGAACCAGGGGGTTTAGAATTACCTGATTTGAAGGGATATTTTAGAGATACACAGTTAAGGTTCATATACATAACATAAGCAGAAGGTTATAATTCAAAGTGGAAAAGAATGATGAAGCAGGAGGGGAGTTCAACAAATAAGGCGAAAGAAGCTAGAATTCACTGCAGAAAAATGACAAAGGAATCACGGCATTGGGAGCAAATAACTAGAGGAGGCAAAGGTAATGGAGTGAGATGAGGCCAAAAAGTTGTTTAGACTGCAGGTTTGAGACTACCTTTCCTGTCAAGGACTGATATAGAGTATAGGCAAACAGAAGGAGACAGGGGAGTCCTAAGTGAAAGACTTGCTCTAGTAAAGTTTTTAGTCAAATCTAAAACAGAAGCTGCTATTAAAAGGGGATAATTAGTAGGATATATAAAATATTACATGGTAACTATAAGAATCAATTAGAGGAGGTTAGACAAGATTGGGAAGAGAGATTGGAAAAGCAATTTACAAGGGAACAAAGGGAGGATATATCTATGGCTCCCAGGTATACAACAAAATTGAGATAGTTTAGGATTTTTGCTTGTAAGTGCCTACATATGTATTTGTATTCCCCAATCAGATGCCAAAGTTTTTTTTCCCTCAGGTAGATGGCAAATTTTGGACGTTTGATAGGGAAGAAATAAGTAATTGGGAACGTGTGTTTTGAGAGTGTAATGAGTGGGCAGATTTTAAAATACCTCCATACAGGGTCAGTCCATCCATCCACAACCCCTTTTTCCCACATGGGTTGGACTGTCACTTCACCAGTGACAATCATCTAGAGCCAAGGTGTAAATAAAAAAAAAAACTCCCTACAGAGTATTTTGTCAGAATTGTTGGAGGTGAAAATGTCTTGTTACTAAGGAAATGATTCTTGTAACCTGGGACAGAGGATATGAACTGCACAGACATAATAAGGCCTTATTATTTTTAATTCTGTTGGCTGTCAAAAAAAGCAATTACTAGAAAATGGAAATCAAAATCTAAACCAACTATATTACAAGTACTGAATATTGTAAAAAGAGATAAAATAACTGGAAGAGGGATTTTTAGAAATGGGAAGGAAAAAATTACATAGAAATAAATGGAATTTTTTGAGAAAGATATGTACAGACTAATGTTCAGGAGAAGGAGTGAGGTTTAAGGGAAAGCAAGCAGTGACTGATTTGTGTAATGCAGGACTGAAAGACAGTTGTTATAAAGAAAGAGAAGATGTAATGCATAATGTTTGTAAAAGGAAAATGTTAATATGTTTTTTCTTTTCTATTAATGTTTGTGTGTCTATGTGTTAACTCATTTTTTAATGAAAGTGTTAAAAAACAGAACAACACTGAAGCTCCCCCACCTGTTCTAAGGCCAGGACTAGTATCTGATACAAGTGAAAAGCCTGTTTAATAAAACTAGAAGGTTAGAAGTCATCTTTAAGTCATGTTGAAGTCACAACTAGGATATGTGGCTGTTTAGCTAGAAGCCAGGCTTCCAGCAAGGACTGTATGTTATTAATATTACTTATATTCCTTTAAAGATGTCCGTCCAGGTTTGTGTGATTAGCTTCCATTATGGGAATGTGTTGTTCTGGTTTGGAGTTAAAGTAGATTATTTCTAGGGAAAAGGGGAATAACTGAGTTAAGATTTTTAGAGGAAAATGCCACAATGGAACTCAAAAATATGTGTTTTTCCATTACACTTGTTGAACTATTTTAAATAATTAAAAATCACTTTATTTATTTTATTATTTATTGACATTTGTTGACCGGGAAAGTCCACTGGTCAAGTAGCCCATTTTCAGTGGAGGCCTTGGGAGAAAAGCTGCAACAATACAGTGATTTTATAAAAACGTCAATATTTAGAGAGAGAGAGTCAAAACATCATTATATACATTATACAACAGTAGCAGAGTTACAGTAGCATTTACAATGGTAGCAGAGCTACATAAGAACATTTCTTAATCCAGTGATGTAATGAAGAAGTCATTCTACTTATACATTCAGAGTAGTATAATTAGGAGTGTATAAGTTAGAATTGTAATATAAGGACAAACAGAGGGGAAGAAAACAGCAAGCAGTTAAAGTATTTGTTGGGGGTAGTAGCCAACAGTATCTTTAAGGTGGTTTAGTCATGGAATTACTGTGACAAACATGATTTTTGAGATAGGGTTCTTTCAGTGCTGATTTGAAAGTTTTAGTAGAGTGTATCTGGGTGATAGTGTGAGGTACAGCATTCCATAGTTTAGCAATGGCATGAGAATAAAGGCATTGTCCAGCTCTTTTGTTGGGGTTGTTTACAGCTAGGAGTTGTTTGTTAGAGGACCAGAGATTCTTAGTTGGGGTGTGAGTTTGTATAAAAGCTTGAAGGTTTGGGCAGTAGTTACGGCTAAAAAGCAATTTGTGGGTAAGAATAAGTTGGGTATAGTAAAGGTAGTGAGGGAACACTAGCCAGTTTAAAGTATTAATTGCCAGGCAGTGATATGTGCGAGTAGGCATACTGGAGACAAACTTAGCTATTTTGTAATAGCATGATTGTAATTTGTTCATGAGAGATGTGTGCAGGTTAGTGAAAATGGGGCTACCATAGAGTAGGGAAGTGAGAAGTATACTATTTGCTAATTTTAACCTGGTGGACTTGTCCAAATAGAGTTTATGTCTATAAAGCTTACCAAGTTTAAAATGGGTCTTTTTGATTGCACTGAGTATATGATATTCGAAAATGAGCTTATCATCAATTGTGATGCCAAGAAGTTTTGATGTTTTTACAATTTCAATTTCGGTATTGTTTTGTGAGAAACTTTTAAAGTCTAGTGTTAGAGGTTTTGATGAGTAAAGTAAAAGTTTAGATTTTTTGGGATTAAGTAGCAGTTGAACCTCATTAAACCAGGATTCAATAGAAGTAAAGGTGGTTTGTGTTAGCTTTAGGAGATTTGGTATGTTGTTAGCAGCTGTGATTGTCTAATCATCAGCATACTGAATGATAGTACTTTGTAGGGATGCTTTATGGAGGTTGTTGATAAATATATTAAAAGGTAACAGCCCAAGAATAGACCCTTGGGGGACCCCAGTGTTGTTGATTAGGTATTCAGATTGTTTGCCTTGCCATTTGATGAACTTTTTTCTGTTTTGAAGATAACTGTAGAACCAGTTTAGAGTATGTGGGGAGCAGTTTATGGATTCAGGTTGTGAAATTAGTTTGGAGTGGGACACCTTATCAAAAGCTATTGAGAGATCTAGTAGTATGAATGAAGTTAGGAGACCAGTATCAAGAGCTCTGTTTACAGTATCAGTAAATGAAAGTAGGGCAGTAGCTGTGCTGTGTGATGGCCGAAAACTGTGCTGGGTAGGTGACAGTAAGTTATTGTCTAAAAGATGTTATAGCAGTTGAGAATGAATACACTTCCAGGATTTTAGACAGATGTGAAAGCATGGAGATGGGCCGGTAGTTGAATAAATCACTGGTACTACCAACTTTATGTAGGGGAGTAATAATAGCTTTTTTTCCATAGTTGTGGGACATATGATTCTGAGATAGCTCGAGTAGTAAGAATACTAACTGGGAATGCTATCGAATCTGCTGAAAGTTTAAGGTATTCTGCTGGTAGGCCATCGGAGGAAGGGGAGCATGGGTTTAATTTTGAAAGCAGTTTACACACTAGACAGGTGGATATAGGCCGAATTGTAAAAGGAGATGTAGTTGGGATGTTTTCATGGTTGGACTTTTTGAAGGGAGAGATGAGCTTTGAGAGAGGGTTAGAGGGGTTATTGTTGTTGTCCCTACAATTTGTAGTTTTGTTAGTCTGTGAAGCAAAGTCATAATTTTTTGGATAGTTTCAATGAAGTGAGTGTTGAAAATTTGGGCAATTTCTTGTGGGTCTTTGTTAGGAGATGGTGTAGGGTTATGCTGAGTGCCAGGATTTAGAAGAGAGGAAACAGAGTTCCAGAACATTTTGTGGTTATTTTGATGGGTTGAGAGTTTGGCGGAGAAATATATTCTCTTGTCTGTAACGATCTGTTTTTTGGCATTGTTGCGCAGTTGCTTACATTTCAGTTCATATTGTGGGGTTTTATTTCTACGCCATTCTTTCCAGGCTTTATCCCTAAAAGTAAGTAACTGTTTAGTTTGTTTTGTTAGCCAGGGGGTGTGGTTAAGCTTTGTTCTTTTGGTACGTGTGAGGGCGAGACTGTTTAGTGTGTCAAGAAAAATTTGGTTGAAATTGTTTATTGCTTCGTCTACAGGGAGGAGTATAGTAGGGTACCAGTCATGGGTTTTTAGAGTATCTAGAAATATTTGTTGACTGAAGTGGGTGCGATTTCTGGTTATTCTTAGGGAAAGTGGTTTGTCTATGTGTGTTTGGGTTCTATGGGTATATACAGGTAGATGGTCACTAAAGGTATCAGGAAGGGTTCCTGCTTTGGTGGATTTAAGAGGGTGTGAGACGAGTATCCAGTCTAAGGTTGACTCAGTTTGTTTATTCACCCTACGTGTAGTATCTGTGATGAGCTGAGCAAACTTATGTAAATGTATACTACTTAGTGGAGAGTTGGTGAGGAGTGTTTTCCAATTTATGTTAGTGTCTCCAAGAATGATGATTTCATTTAATATATTAAAGGTTGCCAAGTATAGCAGATCCTCCAGGGTAGGTATATTTTGACCAGGGGGAATATAAAGTACAGCAATACATAAGTGTTTTCTGCTGTTGATGTGGAGGTTTGCTAGCAATAATTCCATATTTCCAAATGTTGGTGTAGGTTTGGAATATGGAGTAATAGTTAAAGTGTCTTGGTAGATTAATCCAATGCCTCCACCTTTTTTATGGAACCGGTCATTTCTTAGGATGTTATATCCAGGAGGGATTACTTCAGTATTAGATATGTGTGGTATTAACCAGGTCTCAGTGACTGCTACTATATCTGGGGAGTAGTGTGAGAGCTAGGCATGGAAGTCTGTGGTTTTGTTACAAATACTACGTACATTTACTGTTGTTATGCAAAGATTTTTGGCACTGGGAGAAAGGTTATGGGTTGAGCAGTTAATTAGTCCTGGATTGGGGTGAATATCACCACATAGTGATAGGGCCTGGTAATGATATGTAAGTATGAATGGAAGTTGGGTTAAAAAAAAGGAGGAGGTAATTGAAAAATTATATGAAATCTTCTTGTTGTTTTTTTGCTGTTACTTACATTTACATGCAAGCATACCAAAGTATATTTACCTACTTATTGTGATCAGCTAGTCTTATTTCTGTATTGTACTAAGTACAATAATTACACTGAGACATTGCTTCAGTTAATACGTTTTCTATTACATTTTTCTTTTGGATCTACAAGCATGCAACACAAATGCTGTCAGCTCTCTATGGCAAATTCCCAAAGCTTGTTTACTATTACACTCATATTTATACCAAAACGCCAGATTTTTTTCTCAGAGTCTGATGTATAACAGCTCTTTTTTGTATAACAGGTTTCCTTTGTTCCCTTGTCCTTGGTTCTTTATTGTTTGATGATCCATGCAAATTCAGTCTTGCATTATCTGAAACGTGCTGTTCCAGCACTATCTGAAACTTGATGTTACATCTCTTTACTTTGTTGATGTCCTTCCAGCTGACATCTGCGCAGTTATTTTTACAGACTTTGTTTTTCAATAACACACGCCTTTACATGGATGCCAAAATCTAAGCTATGCCAGCACACTTACTACTACTTATTTTTCAGCATTTTATACTATTTCTAAATTAACCCTTTATATTTCATATCATTCTTGCAGCTTTTTATTCAAGCTAATAATCATGCGAGCAACAGTTTAAATGGAGACAGAATACTATTTTCTTTCAGTAATAAGTTAATTTTTGTTTTTCTGATTACAAGGTATCTTTAATTTTGCTGGGTGATAAGTATGGTAATTGAATAGTGAAGGGGTGATTTCGGAAAAGCTGTTGGTATTAGAGTGGGATGATATGGGTATTGTGGGAGATACAGTTGTTGGGGGATGAAAATTAGTGAAGGAGGTGGTGTGGGACAGAAAGAAAAGAGTGATGGTAAGGGTGAGTATTGTAACATAGGGTTGTAAGCTAGGGACCATTTTAGGAGAAATACTGGTGCTTTAGATAACAGAGAGGAAGGAGGTGGATTCTGGAAAGAATCTTCTTTCTTTCAGAAATTTCTGGAAAGAATTTCTGAGTACTTCTTATAAAATTTTAATATGTTTTTCCACAAAATGTTTTTTATAGTACACCTGTCATATTCATGTCATCTTGTTTTATTGATTTCATGCCTCCTTCCCAGAATCCAGTTCAAGTTCCCTTTATATAAGTTATACTACACATTAAGTGCCCACTGGCATATAATTGCAGTAGTGGGAGTCGCAGGCACTTTATATACATTCAGAATCAATATTGTTTTCATTTTTCCTAGAATGGCCCTCATGCACGTTTCTCTCCAAGCTTGGTTTAATCAATTCACAGCAGTTGTATAACTCCATCCAATGAAAGAAGCTACATTGCAGACTTTTATTACAGTGTTATTGTCTAGTACTTCAGGTACTGCCAGACCTTGCCCCAAACTCTTCCTGAGGTACCAAAACTCTGACTGTAGTGAATAAACCTTGCTGGATAATGTGGGACAGACAACTAGTACTGGAAAAGAAGACACTTGAAAATAATTATGTATTTTTCTAATGTCCATAGTGGAAGATCTGTGTTCTTCTCCTACATGCAGTACAAAGATAAATGTGTTCTGCTAGTTCCAAAGCACATTATGTTTATACCTCTTGTCAAGTTCTTTTTTCTCTTACAATGCACTGATGTCCTGCAATTATGCATCAAAACAGGGTCAAACATTCTATTCTTCAATTTGTGTTATCACGAGAATTTTTAACTTTGGTACAAATGTTTTCCTACATTACATGCTCTCATTTCTGCAGCTGTATGGCGTTATTCTTGATTTGTTACATAGCATCATACTCACTTTTCAGCCAAATACTACTCAGTAAGCATAACAAAGTCTTGCTTAATTCACTGCATTTTACTTAGGACTGAAATACTTTTCATTGTATTTTTGCAGTGAAGCCACACTCCTGAGTGTTATGCTCATCAGCAAAATTGATGGTATGCAATTTTAAAGTTGTGTAAATATATTTATCATAGATGCTAGAATTCCTAATCTAAATGAATTACATCCTGCAAGGATATGACCACTGGCTTTTATTCAAAGTTTTAGGGCACCTTCCATGTACTCAAGCAGAGATGCATAAAATAAAGAAGTCATATACTTACCATAACATTCCATCAGTGTTGTCCATTTTCATTCTTCCTCAACTGAAGGGTTGGGATCCAATCCTTGAATGGGGAGTAGCCCAAGTTGCTGCTGCACATATGTCATCCATGGACACTCTGGATAGGAAACTGATGAAGCTGCCATGCACCTAGTTGAATGAGTTTGTACCAGTTGTGGTAAAGTAATACCCAGTCTGTTATAAGTAAATGAAATACAATCAGTTAGCCATCTGGCTAAAGTTACTTATGGCAACTGGTTTTCCCAATTTCATTTCTGCAAAGGAAACAAACAATTGGTCTGTTTTTTTCTGATGTTTTTTGTTCTATGCAGGTAAAAATATAATTATCTGTGAGCATCCAATAAATGTAACATGTGTTTTCCCTTGTTTGCAAAATTAGGAAAGAAAATTGGCAAATTAATGGATTGATTGATATTAGATTTTGACTCCACCTTGGGAAGGAAGGAGACATTTGTTCATAGCGTCACGCTATCCTTGTGAAAGATCAAGTATGGAGGTTTGGAAGACAATACTTGAGTCTCTGAAATTCTTCTAGCAGAGGTAATGGTTACTAGAAAAACAGTTTTCCAAGTAAGATATTTAAGGTCACATTTAGCTGCTGGTTCAAAGGGGGAATGTATTAGTGCCTGCAGTACCAGACTGAGACCTCATGGGATATAGAGTCCTTAAAAAGAAGTCTCAAAAGGACAGTGCTTCACAAGAAAACTCTGCACAACTTAGGAGAGGCTACTGAAGAACCTTCAAATCCAATATGAAAGTCTGATATTGCTGCTAACTGAACTTTAATGGTTGGAGAACTAGCCCCTTCTTTAAAAAGAAGGGCTAAAAACTCAAGCAAGTTATGTATCGCAGATAAGAAAAGGTTCAATATGACTTTGTTGGGCCCAGTAAACAAATCTTTTCCATTTACCTAAGTAGAGTTTTCGTGTTGAAGGTTTATGGGAAGGTAAAAGTATATATTGGACAGGGGAAGAGAGCATAGGTTGTCTGGCTATTAATGAAACTGGAGAAACCATGTCATCAGCCTGAGGTTTGATATGTCGGGATGGATCATGCCTTTCGGGTGAGACAGGAGGTCTGGAGTCAGATCCAGAATTCAAGGTTGTTGAAGTAAGACCAAAGGAAGGGAAACCAAATCTGTTGAGGTCAGTAAGGTGCAATGAAGATGACTTTGCTCTTCAACCTGACAACTTTCTGCAGAAATTTTGAAATTAATGGGATTGGTGGGTGGGCATAAAGTAGACCGGAGGGCCAATTGTTAAGTACAGCATCCCTCAGTGATTCCCTCTCTGCAGGGATTAGGACAAAGTAGCTGCTGTATTTGTTGTTTAGGGGAGAAGCAAAAAGATCTTAGCAAGGCTGGCCCCATCGATGAAAAAATCATTTCCGCCTCATTCTTGTTGAGAGACCACTCATGAGGTAGAAGAATGCACCTGCTTAATTTGTCTGCTATCACACTGGACTTCCCTGGAATGTGTGCTGCTATGAGAAAGTGGTTGGATGAGAACACCCATTGCCACACTCTGAGCACGTCTCGACACAAGGGGTAAAGATCTGGTCCCTTGTTTGTTGATGTATCAAACTACGGACAAACTGTCCATTTGGACTGCAATTGTCCCTAAAGGGACAGCATCCTGGACAGCCTGCAACCCTAAAAGCACTGCTCACATCTCTACGACATTGATATACAAGTTGGCCTCTTCAGGGGACCAAATGCCTTGGACTGCTTTCCTCAGAAATCCCCCCCCCCCCCAACTGGGAAGTGTCCATAGTCACTATGGCCTTGGGCTGAGGGGGGATGAATGGATGGCCTTGTAGAACCTGATCTGACTGAATGCACCACCTGAGATCTCTCTTGCATGTCTGAGTGATCTGTATTTGGGTTAATATGGATTGGTAAAGTACTGACCATTGACATGATAACATCCACTGGAGAATCCTCATATAAAATCTGGCTAAAGGTACTAGTTTTATTGCCACTGACATTGATCCTAGAGCTTGAAGGACCAAGCGGGCTGAAATCTTGGCACTGCAGATTATTTTTCTGACCTGTGATCATAAAGTTTGTACTCTTGATGAAGGCAGTGAAGCTATCATTGACTTTGTGTTGAAAACTGCTTCTGTGAATTCCAAATTTTGAGTTGGTTCCAGGTGAGACTTGTCGCAGTTTATGGTTATTCCCAGATGAGAACAAGTCTGGAGAAACTGATTTCTTGCCCTTATCAATTAATGCCTGGATAGGGCAGTAATGAGCCAGTTGTCTAAATATGGAAATACCCTGAATTCCTCCAGTCTCAAGTGAGCTGCTACTACTGCCATGCATTTGGTGAACACCCTGAGGGCTGTGGTGAGACCAAAGCGCATAACACTGAACTGGTAGTGACTGGCTCTCAGGTGGAAGCGTTAAGTACCTTCTGGATCATCTGTTCATCTTTATGTGACAGTACGCATCCTGAAGGTCTATCGAGTCATTCTTGCCCAGAAAAGGGAGAATGGTCTGAGTGATCTGTATTTGGGTTAATATGGATTGGTAAAGTACTGACCATTGACATGATAACATCCACTGGAGAATCCTCATATAAAATCTGGCTAAAGGTACTAGTTTTATTGCCACTGACATTGATCCTAGAGCTTGAAGGACCAAGCGGGCTGAAATCTTGGCACTGCAGATTATTTTTCTGACCTGTGATCATAAAGTTTGTACTCTTGATGAAGGCAGTGAAGCTATCATTGACTTTGTGTTGAAAACTGCTTCTGTGAATTCCAAATTTTGAGTTGGTTCCAGGTGAGACTTGTCGCAGTTTATGGTTATTCCCAGATGAGAACAAGTCTGGAGAAACTGATTTCTTGCCCTTATCAATTAATGCCTGGATAGGGCAGTAATGAGCCAGTTGTCTAAATATGGAAATACCCTGAATTCCTCCAGTCTCAAGTGAGCTGCTACTACTGCCATGCATTTGGTGAACACCCTGAGGGCTGTGGTGAGACCAAAGCGCATAACACTGAACTGGTAGTGACTGGCTCTCAGGTGGAAGCGTTAAGTACCTTCTGGATCATCTGTTCATCTTTATGTGACAGTACGCATCCTGAAGGTCTATCGAGTCATTCTTGCCCAGAAAAGGGAGAATGGACTGAACTGTGACCATCTGAAATGTAGTATCTCGAACTGACTTGTTCAAGTTGCTGAGATCCAAAACTGATCTCCAGTCCCCTGTCTTCTTTGGCACTAAAAAGAACCTTGAGTAAGTTCTGGATTTTACTTGGTCTGGTGGGACCTCTTGGATGACTCTTTTTTTGTAGTAGCTTTTGTATTTGAATTGCTGCTTCTTTCCTCTGACTGGGTGGAACATCAGGGATTTTTCTTGAGATTGGAGGCTGAAGGGAAAAGGGTATTATATAGCCTCTGGATATAATCTTCAGCACTCAAGTATCTTTAGTTATGTCTAGCCAGGCTCTCTGGTGCAGGGATAATCGACTCCCAATTGCCTCCAGAGGTGTGTAATTGGGCATCCTTTCAAGCGCACTGGCAGGGTCTCTACAAAAAAGAATATCTGGATCCTTGGCTATGTTGGCCTTCTCTGCCACAGGGGCAGTGTCAACCATTGGATTTCCCCCCTCTGTCCCTGGGGAAGTTACTCCATATGTGTCCTAGAAAAGACCCTGGGATTTCCTGAACCACACCTTTTTGACAATCTCATTGATTCATTGATAATGTCTTTGAGGGATCAAAAAATGTACGTCCACTGCAGACAGGGTCTTTCCATCCTTCTCAAACCTGGATAAAGTTTCTTTCACTGTGGAGCTGAACAAGGAAGTGCCGTCAAAAGGAACGTTGATAAATAATGGCTTGAAGGCCTCCACAAAAATCACATAAGCACATCCAGGCATGTCTCCTGATGGAAATATCTGAACCCGCCACCCTTGAGGTTCCTTCAGCTATACGTAAAATAAGCCTAATTGTTGAATTTGAAATAGATTGCAGGTAGCCAACTGAGAAGCTACAGATGCTTGAACTGCTGCAGAAACAGATCTTGAGATGGTATTTGAAAGTTCCTTGATCAAATCCCTCAGTAACCTAATAATTCAGCGACCTTAGGGCAACAGTGGCTGAAGCACAGACATGCTTTTCAAACCTGTCCATAGCCCTAGACTCCCTATTAGGGGGATGAAAAGTGAAACTCTGTGGCCACCACTACAACCATGGCATCAGTGGGCATCTCAATAGCTCAAAACCCTTTCCCCAAAGGTGGTGTCTGAATCTTGTCTGGTCTTCTGGGTATGGGTTCAACTATGTCAGGTTCCTTCCATGCCCGACAAGGTAGACGGGCCAGCACGAAAGCCTCCAGGAATACTGACTCCTCAAATGAAGGGATATTGGTGGTCCAACCACCTCCCTGTCTTAGGACTGCAAGGATGTCTCCAAATAAGATATCTTCTGGAGGTGATCATGGGGACCTTCACCTTCATCGAAGTCTGTATCCTCCGTGACCAACTCTTGTGGACAGTCCAAGTGCTTCCTGTTACATTTCTTCTTCCTAGGGACCTACTCAGTGGGGTGTTGCAGGGAGATATTGGAAGCGGTTGTAATACCCTGCTAGGAAGCCTGGGGGTCTCGGACTGGCTGCCCCTGTGGTAAAGAATGAAGAGGCTGTAAGTGCAGAGGCATCAGGGTAGAAGGTTGAGGACCCAAGGGGGTTAGAGTTGTCCTTCCTGTTAAAGCAGAGAATACCTTCTTCTTCACCTCAAAAGCCAATCACTCTGGAGAGAAAGAAGACCCAGCACCGAGAAGGCAAGCATCTGGACTGCTGTCCTCCCCTGCTCCAAAGGCAATCTCCCCAAAGAGGAAACCGGAGTTGAGCTGTTCAGTGCTGAGGCTCCTGGGGGCAGAGACGGCACCAACAACTTTGGAGTCAACTCCAACATCTCGGATTCTGACAGGAAAGCTCCAGTTCTGACAGTCATCTGGATCCGAAGAAATCTGAACCAGAGCACTCAAAGTAAGCTTTGGATCCAACGATAAAGCTATCTTTGGATCCGAGCCAGACGGATCCAGGCAGCTTGCATCCAGGGACTCTGAAACCAATGAAGGGATCACAAGAGGAGGTTGCAGTGGGAGTATAGTTGATGGATGGGTCTCCTTACTCAAGGAGGTAGGAGCTGGCAGGACACCCATCTGGATCTGCACCAAGAGCATCATTCTTTCCATATTTTCTTCCATCAGACTTCTGGACAAATGAGTCAAGGCAAGAGAAGGTGACTTGAACTGGTGCCATTCCAAAAAGGAAGGCACAGTGTTAATGGAAGGAGAGTACTTGGTCCTGCGGAGAACTATAGGACTCGAGGCAGTCTGACCCAATTGTTTCTTCGTCAGATCTCAGAAAGTTGGATCCATGGCTTTTTTCTTCTTTGGATCTGAGGGCGAAGAACTTTGGGACCTTCTTGCATCCAGTTTAGGTCTTTTCTTAGATGGATCTGAAGTTGAGGTAGATGAAGTAGATGGCTTCGGAGATGAAAGCTTTGTCTGTTTAGCCTTACCTTGAGAGCTTCTTTTAGCTTCTCTAAAGGAAGATGGCAATAAACCTTTTAATATTAACTTGTTTTTTCTCTCAACTAATGTCCTAGGCTTGAAAGTATGGCAGATCAAGCAATCTTCTTGCAAATGTTGAGGCCCAAGGCAGTAAACACATAGTGTGTAGGCATCTGATAATGGAAGCTTGTGCCCACACTTGACACACTTTTTAAATACAGCAGGGCCTTTTTCCCATCATTGTAGCAGAACTACTGAAAAGAAAAAAAGATAAGTAATACAGGCTTTTTTTTTTGTTTGGAATAGACAGGGTAAGGAAAAAATGCCAACTATGGTATTAAGGACTACACAACAATGTAGAAGGTAAAGGAATAGAGAAAAGAGAAATCACCAATGAAGAAATTTCCAACAAAGATAATATGAAGAGATATGAAAAATGAAAGAGGGTAAGGGATACATAACAGAATATCAGAAAACATTAGAAATATTAGAAATTTTTTTTTTTTAACAATCAAAAGTCACACTTATCTGAGAAAGCTTGAGAGCTAGACTGAACACGTAGTTTTAGGAAAGTGGCAAACGAGATCTGAGTTAACTTATGGTTGGTGCATTATGGGTGAGGGAGAAGCTCAAGAGTTTTTGGTTACCATGAGTTTTAGTAATGGCCAAGTTGGACAGAATGAAAATTGACAACATCAGATCAGTTGTTAGGGTGCCAAAGCTTGACAGCTTTCTTTCCTCAAGAAAAGAAGTTAAACACCTGACACAAAAAGAGGGATGAAGGGAAGGTCTGGCTACTATGCAGCAATGATCTACTCTGCTAAGGTAAGTTTATTTACACAGTTGTATTATCAGTTACACTAGCCTAACTTGTATGGGTAGACTGCCACAGATTATTATTACAGTGAGGTGGAAGAAGTTTGAGAATTTATGAAGCCCTGGAAAATAAACCAAGCAAAATCTGTTCTGGGCCATGAAAAGGAATCCAGTTTGCAACTTTTTATCGAAGTATGCACAGAGGGCCAAGTTGCTGCCTCCCGGACACTTTTGTAGTCCACCCCTTTCCAAAAAGCTGCAGAAGAAGCCAAAGCCCTAGTACAGTGAGTCCTGACCTTGACTGGAAGTAAATTGTTATGATGAGAATAGCAGCAAGAACTAGCACGAGACAACCATCTTGAAACTGACTACTTTGACACTGGTTGCCCTTCTTTCTTGCCTTCATAGGAAATAGCTAAATGGCCTTCTGAAGGATTTTGATCTAAGAAGTATCCGAGTTGTGTGAGAACATCAGGTATGCAAAACTCTTTCTCCCTTATTTTTATTTTATTTACTTATTTAACATTTGTTTACCAGGAAAGTCCAACTGGGATAGAGCCCATTATCAGTAGAGCCTCAGGGAGAAAAGCTCCATACACGTCTCTGGAATGCAGGAGGAAACCCACACAAACTCAGGAAGGACATGCAGACTCCACACAGAAGGCACCCCAGCCAAGAATCAAACCGGAGAACCTCTTGCTTGCAACAATGCTAACCACTGCACCACTGTGCTGCCCACATTTTTTAACAAGAAGCATCTTTATTAAATTATCACTTATGACATAGATAATCATACATTTATATAAATGAAACTTGACGTAGTCCGAATTGCAAGTATTTTACATCACAGATTATACTGACATAATTTTAGTTGCAAACATTATACACCACTTAATAATCTACCCAATCATTATCAGTCAAACATGAAAAAGCTCATTCAAATTCTGGCTTCCTTTATACCTCATTCCTCCCCTGTATGTATTGTTCCCACAGTTCCCATTTCTTCCTATGTAATATGCTCCTACCCTTTTCTAAAGATCTCAGGTTTCAGTTGCAGTTGTTTTATCTCTGTTTCTATATTCACTATTTCTAATACAGTTGATTTAGACTTTGATTTCCATTTTCTAGTTATTGCTTTTTTGGCAGCCACCATAATTAGACTCAGCAAAGCATTACTATGTCTTGGCAAATCCGATTCTATACCATAGGTCAGAAACATCATTTCCATAGCAACACCAGTTTGCTCACCCAGTAGCTCTGATAGAGTAGTCTGCAGAGAATCTTTAAAGTCTGCCATCTCATTACACTCCCAGAAAATATGTTCCCATTTATCTACTTCTCCCTGTCACGCCGCCAACATTTGTTGTCTATCTGATTCTCTGGAGTCTACTTGGGGTATAGAAATATCTATGGAAACATTACTAAGCAAAAATCCTAAATCTTCTAAATTTTGTTGCATATTTGGGAGACAAACCTATTTCTCCCATTGTTTCTCTGTGAACTGCTTATCCAATCTCTTGTCCCAATCCTTCTAACCTCCTCTGACTGATTCTTACAGTGTTCATGTAATATTTTGTATGCTCTACTAATTATTCCTTTTTAACAGCTACTTCTCTTCTAGATTTTACTAAAATCTCTACCAGTGCTGATCTTTCATTTAGGACCCCCCCCCCAATTTCTTTCTCTTTGCCTATATTCTGATATCAAAACTTGATATGGAAAGTAATCTCTAGCCTGCAGTCCAAATAAATTATTGGCATCTTCCCATTCTATTGCCTTTTCATCTCTAGTTATTTGCTCCCAATATGTTGGTTCCTTTACCAGTTTTCTCCAATAAATTCCATCTCCCTTTTGCCTACTGTCTGTATCCCTAGTTGCAGTCATCCCAGTGAGGAAAACGTAAACCTAAGCTGTTGGATAGATTTAAAGGACTGTCAAGGTGGAAGGGAGAATCTTGATAGGACAGTCATTCATGTACTGTCTTTGACCCTGGGAGCCTTCCCTATTCTTTTTGAGCTTCTTTATTATTTTTTTTTTACTCTGCTTGCTTGTACTTTGTTAAAGCAGTTTATTTTTATTTCCTGTAAAAGGGTCCTGGACTGGAAAGAATGCTCTTACCAAACTTAGAAAAAGAGGACTGAAAGATCTGAATCAACTTTCCTCATTTCAACAAATCATAAAATGACCTCAGCAGCAGAGGAGCCAAAAAAAAAAACTTTGTCAAGGAGAGAGTTTAAAAATGCCTCATTTAAAATATTTTTGTAAATTTTGAAAACAAAACCTAGCAAACCTTCTCATGATTGATCCAGTAGCAGCTGTTCTGGATATAGTATCAGCAGAAAAATAAATGTATTTCAGAGTGTCTGATTACCTGAGAAGCAGAAACTATTAAATAATTTACAGATGTTTTAACCTCTTGAGAAGGAAGGTTAACTGTTAACTTCATGATCTGAAATCTATCAAAAGCATCCCCTCCTTTTCAAAAAGGAACAGGGCTAGCCAATACATGTTTGACAACAGATGGCTTTGATAAGGAAATAACTGCAGAATCTGATTTGGGATTAGAAAGCTATTTATGTGTCTGAAGTACACTGTATAACCTATTAAACTTTTTAGGGATAGGAGACTAACTGGTAAAAAACAGAAATTAGTGGTCTTTCGTTGATGACCTCAGTCACATTAATTTCCAAAATCATGAAAACCAGGCAGTGTTCCAAAGCAACAAGCATTTACTTGTCACAGACAAGCAATCCTAAGTAATAAAAATCAGAAATGCTAGACTGACTAACTGGCAGGCAACTGTAGTCTGTTAAGAAAACACCCCCTTATGCTGGTAAAACAGGAGGAACATCTGCAGGCAGAAGAAAATCCAGTCATACTACTTTTGCTGGGAGACTGAGATTTCATTCAGTTCCCACTGAAATAATTCTGTTATTTTAGTTAAGGATTCAGAAAAAGACAACTGTTCTGGAGGGAAAATGAAATACCACTTACTTCAGAATCTGAAACTTCAGCTCAAGGAGAATTTACTGAAGAAAACACACTTCTTCCAGTCTCTGCACTTCTGACTAGGACTCAATGTTAGAAAGAGAGGGAACTTTATTTCTTTCTTTTAAACCTCAGAGAAGAAATAGGGTTTAAAAAAACTGAAGACTTGGAATAAACCTTTAAGAAAAGCTCAGCAAGTCTTCTCTGTCCATAGTGAGAGAAACGGGAGACGCTACATGCTTAACTTTTGTTTCCTTTTCCTAGGGGTCCTTAGTAGCTTATAGAGGAGCTTTACCAGTAGGATCAAGACACAATGACAGCAGGCCGAAGAAGCAGGTCTGGCTGTATTAGAGTCAGTCATCAGTGGCTGATACAGTGAGTGATTTCCTAGAAATTTTCTTCTTCTGCTTGTGAATGGAGGAAGGAAGATCTGTAGGGCCAGCCACAAAACAACCTGATACACAGAACCTCCTGACAGACATTTCATTGTTATGAGGACACACACACACACACACACTATGCCAACCCCAAAGCTAATATTTCTACCATCTAGAAACACATTAGTATATAAAACAGCAGATTTAAAAACACACAAGTATTTTTGTACAGTTTTCTTTACAGGAAAATCCTCTTTCTGGTAGAAAATATCAAGTGGTAGTCCAAAAAGACACATTTCCTAGCATAAATAAATAATTTTCGTTGTAACGAAAACAGTGTTTTTGTTGGAAATATTGATGAAATGGAAACTTTTCCCAAAAATGGTATTTTTCTGAACAGCCCTGAAGGAGTGCTAGTTGGCCATCAGTTCCAAGATGTACCTACTGGACGTAAGCCCATGACTAGCCCCAGAAACAAACCAGCCTGATGGTATCCCAAATTAAACATGATATACAATAAAAAGGAAAAAAATAAGGCAAAAATCAGAAAGGGTAATTCCCATAAAGATAATAACTCTCTCATCAAAGTAAACATCCACAAAGATTCCTTGCAAAAAGAATACAGTGAGTAAACACAGTGCCCTATGCTAATTGACTCAATGCTCTGTCTCTTTACTCAGTATCATACAGACTTCTGAGAGGTGATCTTTGCCTAGCATACAAGGTATCCCTGGACCCTGTTTTGATGAACCTTTTACACATCCACAAAACAAACAGCATCAGAACTACTTGATTAAAAGACCTGCATTTTTCTTGCATCATAAATAGTACATGTTGGACAGACAGATATGTTTCTCACAGAATTCCCATTCTCTGGAACAGGCTTCACTTCCATGGGAAGCAGAATTCCTCCATATCCTGACTTAAGCGCAACTTGATAGGTAATTGGAAATTCACCACTGATCTTGCGCCTATAACTCTGATGGAGAGAGGCAGTCAGCAAATCACCCTCTACAAAACAAATATAAATCATATTTGTGGGTCACATTTGGGGGTTGCATGGCTAGGCTTATAAGAGCCTTAGTTGTCATTAGCCTAGTATACACCTATGAACCTATAAAGAAGTCCGCAGGGTCAACATACTTCTGCATCAAGAAAGTTCTGAAGCATTGGCATCCTAACCACTGATTTTATGCAGTGTTCCTTGAGCTCCACAGCAGTTCGGGAGCATGTAAGTTGCCTTAAAACTTTGAATACAGGCCAGTGATTATAATCTTGGTGATCTAATGATGAGCATCAACACATTCATGTTCCATAAACTGAACCTGTGCTATGTATCTTTTCTTTTACTCTTTTGTGTCAGTATTAGGTGCTATGTAGGCATCACCACTATCACATTACTGCTTCTGTGTTAGGCTTGTTCAGTTTCTAAGTAGCTCCTGTGACAGTGAGATTTCCCACTAACTGTTGCATCCATACTACATGCACTATATGTACATATAGCATATATGCATACATAGTTCTTAAACTCTCAGCACCAGAATAAGGGATGGGATGGGATGAAGCCAAAAATAATAAGGGACAAATGTCCCAAATAAGGAACACTTTTAAAATATTAATATCACTGACTAAGAATATTAAAGTAAGAAGACATGATCCAAAATGCAGTTTCTGATGTAAAAAAGTCAGTAACTGTTGTAAATGTAATTCATTATAACTCACCACATTTTCTCATAGTGTCACCAATTTTAGGAAGAATGCAACAAGATTTTGAGCATAAACCAGAAACAGTTGAGAGGTATGCTGGGATGCACAGCATTGCATTTGCATTTTCACTTGTCCTGGAATGATGTTCTTCCAGTTTTTTCTACTGAAATGCATACAAATGTTTTGCATAACAATGCATATCTCCTTCAAATACAGTGTTTGATGTAGCATTCTGCAACTTGCTGTATGTTATAAGCCACTAAGGAATACTTATTACAAATAGCATGACAGCAGGATACATTTTAAAAACTAATCAGTCACACGGTAAATGTTCATCAGGCAAAGGACTGACAAGGGGCAAAGGTGATGGGCACAGGGTACTGTTAGTACAGACAAATAGCCTCACATCTGTCCAAACATGCTTTTATTCATGTGGAAGACTGAGTTGAGTTAGTTAAAAAAAGTGATTATATTCATTGTGCAACAGGGAATTCAATTCAGTATTTAACATCCTACTGGTAATGGTTACAGTGGATGACATGACTGGACATGAATGGACGGGAGACAAAATATCACATCCCCTTCTACAACATAGTATTCAGGCTTATGTTCTCATTCTACCATCAATCAGTTAAGTGTCTTCACCCATAAAAAGATAAAGCCACTGCCATGCATTCCTTATATGACATTATCTGCCTAATGTCTATCCATGGTGCAGTGACTGCATGCATGCTACAATATCTACTGTTTTTTGGTTTATTGCAATAGAATTTCTTCAGAATGGGATTGACTGAGCCATACATGGTCAGTTTCCTAGGCAATGATCTACAAAGTTATTTGGCTTAATGGAGATGACCAAGATGGGATGGATATTCTGACTAGGTATGTTGTATGGTAGGATTAAAAGTGGTCAGGTATCTGGAAGGAAGACGAAGACAAAGTATTAGACTGCAGATTGTTTGCTGCAGTATTAATGACTAAGAATTATGGGGAGCACTCTGCAAAATTATTAAATCACAGATAAAAACTATTTTAGAGCTTCTGAAAAAATATGAACAGTAATTCACAGGGCAGAAAAACGCATGCAGATAAAGGGCTTTATTAGATCAAATTAAAAAAACTGAGCCTTCTAAAGAATGTAAGACAATAATAAAAAAATGAAAAAATATAAATATAAAAAAATAACAGAAATAAAAATGAAAACCAATGGCAATAACAAAAAGCCTTATCAGTACATAAGCAATGATAAAAATGAATTATTCTTCTTCTTTTGGCTTTTCCCAGTTAGGGGGTCGCCACAGCGGATCACTTGTCCACTCATGATTGATAGTGGAGTTTTACAGTGTCGAGTTGCCAGCCCGGCACCCAACCTTCCACAGAAGGCACACACTCACACCTAGGGCCAGTTTAGAGTGTCCAATCCACCTACAGCATGTCTTTGGGATGTGGGAGGAAACCGGAGCACTCGAAGGAAACCCACGTGGCTACAGGGAGGACATGCAGACTCCACACAGAAGGCACCCCAGCCGAGGATCGAACCAGAGAACCTCTTGTTGTGAGGCGACAATGCTAACTGCTGCACCACCGTGGGTGCCCTAATGATAAAAATTAATTAAATACCAAAAATAAATATCAAAATAAACAAAACTCACAGAACTAAACCAATATACAAATATAAGAGAAATAAAAATGACAGAAGATAAAAGAAACAATGAAAATAAAAAAAAAATGAAATGAAAATTCATAAAAAATAAACCAAATATAAAAACATATATGTATGTGTGTGTAAAACATAAAACTAAACTAAAAACAAAAGTAATAATAAAACGCCACTTTAATAAAATAAAAAGTCAATTTAACTACAAACATACAACTGAGGAATCAGCAAATGATGACATTATGAAATCCAAAAAACAATAAAATAACAGTAATATGTCCAAGCCAGGAGACACAAAGTCCCAAATCTCTTTTTCTAAATAACAGTACAATATTTGCAAAACATTTTGTGATCCAGTTTCTTGAGCTGAAAGAGGGTCTTGATAGAACATGCAGCATTCAGCTGAATATGCCATTCAGGCTCCTGAATAGCACTGTAGTTTCCCTCTGTAGGACCCATCTTAAGAACGCCCAAAATGTGAAACAAAAAATATGGGTGACTGTGGGCTCAAATTCTAACCTTTGCAAGAGAATTATTTATTAAATGGTTTCTAATCTCAGAATTTTGCTGGGCAATCCTTCTTTTCAGCTTAGAAATAGTTTTCCCCATATTAAAAAAAAAAATGGAACATTTGGAGCACTAGGGTCTGTACACAGCCGTCTCAATGTTACATTTCTTCCCCGAGCTAGGGCAAATGAAAAAATCTCTGCAGCTCATAAATTCACAAAATGTACATAAAGGGGGACACATTTAAAAGTACCAAGAATCTCACTACTGTCTAAATTCACAAAATGTACATAAAGGGGGACACATTTAAAAGTACCAAGAATCTCACTACTGTCTTTGTTAACTGTGCCTTATAAAGAAGTTCTAATGCTCCTGCCTATTTTAACAACAGGGTAGAAAATCTTACTCACCACAGTCTGTTACTAGACTGAATAGACTAATTGTCATGAATAACTTTATTAAGCTTATGGGCATCTTTGCCAAAAGAAAGGGTAGTGCTTTTTTAAAGCTTTCTTTACTTTAATTAGTGTAGAGAAACCCAAACTTATATAATCATCTTCTCTGGGATTCGGTAAAGGGTTCAGAATGTTACTCTGGGCATGAATGGAAGGAAGATTCTGGATATATGGAATTTAGTGTCAATCTGAATTCTGGAAATGAGTACTAAGGACCGTGTCCTAAGATTTTTAGGGTTTTAAGTAGAAAACAAAGAAATGGACAAGAAGGCTGGGTCGTAGGAGTAATGTAAATACTACTGGCCACCTAGTGCATGGACAGAATATAGAGGATGGAGTGAGTAACAGCAGTAGACCAAAACACATACACACATGACATTATCTCACTTAACTACAAAGTGAAGTGCTGCAAATGTCTTGGAGATATGGAAAGTACAGTTGTGTAAGTAAACATACCATAAAATTAGATGTTCGAATGATCTGCTGCAGTAGCCTTAGCTACATGGGTTATATCCTACCAAGAATATAACCATCTGCCAGCTTTCAAAGCTTCAGGGCATCTTCCACACACCCAAACTGTCAGGAAAAAAAAAAAACTTTCAAAAACATTTGACATGAGATTGCACTGAAAGAGGAGGATTCATGGGCAGACATGCTGAAATGGCCGACAAATGAAACATGATAGTGGAATAAAAAAAAGGCTATAGGATAGTAACTCGCACAAATATTGTAAAACCAGGGAACAACCAGCTCTGAATAGGTGCTGGTTATGTTGCTGACAACAACTAGAAAACCTTTTCAGTCTGCTAATATATGATTTTCCAGTAGCAGACTTTCTTGCCTCCATTTGTACCTGCTGCACATCCTCAGTAAAGAAGTGCCAACAGAAAATTAAGACCCTATCATCCAGGTAGTCAACTCGAGTTGATTGGTACTGGGGTGTTTCAAACAACATTGTTCTTGTGTGAGCAAATCCAGTCTGTGAGGAAGCTTGTGGTAATTGCCCCTGGCCATTTTCAAAAGAAGAGGGAACTATACTTGCCTGGGCCAAAAGGGAGTCATCACAATGATCTTAGGGGATTCCTTCTGAATTTTCAGAAGTACTCTGGATGTTAGTGAGAAGGGTGGAAAAGCATACAGCAACATCTCTGTCCAAGGAAAAGAAAAGGCATCTCTCTTCCAGGTCTTCTTGCATGGAGTTCTGGGACACAATCTTGCCAGTTGATTGTTCAGGGAAGAGGCAAAGAGATCTAATTGAGGAAGTCCCCACAGATGGATAAAATCTTGGAAGACCCCCTGATCTAGTTTCCATCTGTGAAAGTCTGTCCTGGTCCTGCTCAGCTCATCTGCCAAACCATTTTGCTTTGATGGAATGTAGGATGCCTACAAACTGAGACTGTGCTATGAAGCTATATCCCAACCTAATATGGCTAGTCTGCAAAGGGTTATGACATGGTGCCCCCCCCCCCCGGCTATATATTGGGAATTCAGACAGAGTATCTAACAGTCTTTTCATCCATAATAGTGTAGACACCGCATCACGCAGTGCAGGTACTAGTAGACAGTTTCAAAATGAACAAGATTACTGATGGTATCAGTCAGGCAGTATTTGCTAGTTGGGTGACTACTTTCAGTACAAAAAAGGATAATCATCCAAGCAGGAGAAAAATATTATTCGTCCAACTTGCTGGGATATGCGGGAAAGCAGCATCACTGCATTGACAATCTGACAACGCCAGAGAAATCCCCCATATCACCAGACTACAATCATTTTTTTGCCCTCTGTCTTTGTAAACGGAGCCAGGTACTGGGAAAATGGACGCTATGTGACGGGATTTGCTATGCTACCAGAAAAGGAAGATTTTGGGGTTCCAGAGCTGGTGCAGCTCCCGGGTCACGTCAGCTCAGAGAGAGGCTGAATTAGAAGCAGTACTGTACATATTACAGCACTACAATCCTGTCAATATTTACTCCGACAGTGCATATGTGGTAAACTCATTGCGTTTACACATGACAGTTTGGGCTCGTAAAGGTTTTGTAGACAGTGCAGGTAAACCACTAAAACATGCAGACATTTTACAAAATATATGAAAAACCATACGGCAAAAGAATTTACAAGGGCAATTCAGTATTTTAAAGGTAAAGCCCACCAGAAACGAACTTCACAAGTGTTCAAATTGAATGCAAAAGCAGATACCTTAGCCAAACAGGCAGCAAAGACAGGATGACAGCTACATCCTAATTTAAAATCATCTGAAGCAATACAGCAAGTTAGTGTAGTAGATAAGGACAGGGATATCACTGAAGACTTGGTCTGAATTCAAAGGCAACGAGGTTTGTAAGAGGAGACTAGTCAATGTATGATAAAAGGGGTCCCACCAAGAGAATTCTGGGTTTATCTCACTACAAAAGGATTAAAATTACCTTTTGCATCATATCAGCTAGCAAAACAGTTGGCAAAATACAATCATCAAGTGCTAGGGCATGTAGGTACTGAAAAGTTATAGCCACTGATCAAAGAAAAGTATTGGAATCCAGCTTTAAAAAGGTTGTGTCGACTAGTTTCAGAAGAATGCTTGATCTGTTTACAGGTTAATGCCAAAAGTAAAAAGCCTCAGTTACACAGGGTCATGCCAGCAGATGGACCATGGTATGTGGTTCAAATAGATTATGCAGGACCATTACCACCAGCAAAAGGAGGATATCACTACTTGTTAGTAGTGGTAGATGTAATTTCAAAATGGGTAAAAGCAATCCCTACCAAAAAGACAACTGCTAAGGCAACAGCAGACGCTTTATGGAAAAACATTTTTTGCCATTGGGGATGGCTACGAGTTAACAAATCTGATAATGGGCCACAATTTGTCAGTCAGCTAATCAAACAAATGTGTAATTTGTTAGGAATACAACAAAGATTTCATGTACCCTACCATCCACAGTCCAATGGATGCCAGACACACTTGTTATAGGTGACTCCATAGTCAGACACACTGACGTCCCACTCACCAGACTGAACAAGGAAAAGATCACAGTAAGCTGCCTGTCAGGCGCTAGAATCCGCCACATAACACAAGCACTCAGGTCACTCCACAGCAAGTACAAGTATGACTCAGTCATTGTCCATGCCGGTGTGAACGACCTGAGACGTACCTCCCTGGACTACATGAAAAGAGACATAGAGGAGCTCTCAGATTATGTAGCCCAGGCCGGTATGACCCTGACCCTGAGCAGTATCCTACCCTCACCAAGAATGATGCCACAATACAGAGACAAAATGATCAGCTTTAATAATTGGCTTAATTACTGGTATCATTCTAAGGGGATCCAATGTCTGTCTGCCTGGGATGACATGCTTGACAAGCCACGCTGCTTCGCAAGGGACGGCTTGCACCTGTCACCCCGGGCTTCCGGATATTGGCAAAGGCTCTTGCCACCCCCATAGTGCCTTTTTTAGGCAAGGCTCAAATGATAACTCTACCGCCCTAGAAAACAAAAATGGAGAAAAACTAAGGGTAATACTGCTCAATGCCAGAAGTCTAAACCTCAAGATGCATGCCCTCGAAGCCCTCCTCAGTATGGAGAACATCGATGTCTGTGCTGTGACTGAAACCTGGTTCAAGGCTCCTGAGAGCACCCCAGCACTATCAGATTATACCTCATATCATGCGTTCCGGCCCCAAAATCCGGACCGAACCACAAAAGGAGGGGGAGTATCCATATTCATAAAGGATACCCACACCTCCAGGTTAGTGGCAACGCACGAAGCATCGGAGACCATCCAGGTGCAATTAACCATAGGTAAAACTGCCCTACAGTTTGTAACATGCTACAGACCACCTTCTCAAACTCAGGAAACCCACACAGCCTTCCTGAAGACACTGGAGAGTATGAATGTCTCTCCAAACACCATCATATTGGGTGACTTCAACTACCCAAACATAGACTGGGAACATTACTCAAGCCCCAACACCCTAGCCCAAAGGTTCCTTGAGTTCATAAACTCAAATGCTATGGAACAACTAGTCACCATTCCCAGCAGAAAATATACTAGACCTGATCATCACAAACATGGGGACAAAATGCTCCACACCGGAAGTATATCCCTCATTGGTGAGATCAGACCATAAATTAATCTCACTGGAGATCCACATCCCGCCCCCACCCCCAGCAAAAAAGACCACAGTGAAGAACTTCTCAAAAGCAAACTTCACACTTCTTAAGACTGGAGTGGTATCCTTCAAGGCCCCCAAGCCAGTGGAAACCACAACCCACGCTGCTGAAACCCTTACAAATGCCTTCTACGAGCACCTCCAGGAATGTATGGATCAAGCAATCCCTAATAAAATCAAGACCCTTTCCACCAAAGGCAGGCGCCCGGTCTGGTGGACACCAGCCATAAACAAACTCTACAACAAGAGGAGAAAGCTACTACATGACAGAGCAAAATCCCTAAAAGGGAAGGTATTTCTGATCAATACTAGCAAAAAACTATGATCACTCATAAAATCATCCAAGGCCAACTTTGAGAGAAAAATCGCTAATGACACAAAAGACAATCATAAAGCCTTCTTTAGCTATGTTAGAAACCTGGGTGGAAACTCACAGATATGCTCAGAATTAGTCCAAAATGATAAAAAAATCACTGAACCCACAGACATTGCCAACATACTGGCAGACAGGTTCAGTGCAAATTTCTCCCTCCCTCCCCCAAAAGGAGAAATATCTATCCCACCAGAGTCTAGCCTCCCAAACATCTCAGATGCCCAGGTGAGAGCTGCTCTCTCTAAAGCAAAAACACAGCATCAATGGGACCGGACGGTGTCCCCGGCTGTGTGCTACACGAACTCAATGAGGAACTAAACCCACACATAAGGCTGCTGTTTAATCTTAGCCTTACTACAGGATACGCACCCAAAGAATGGCGACGGCAACTGTGGTCCCACTCCACAAAGGTGGTGCTTCTACGGACCCTGGAAATTACCGCCCCATAAGCTTGACGAGCCTTGTCTGCAAAGCTATGGAGAGGATCATAATGGAACTCATAAATAAAGACATTGGGGACCTACAGACACTGGATCCTACCCAATTTGGCTTTGTCAAGGGCAGATCCTGCCTCTTGAACTTGGTCGACTTTTTCGAAACAGTCACTAAGGCCATTGATGAGGGTAAGGCAGTTCACACAGCCTACCTTGACCTAGCAAAAGTGTTCGACACAATACCCCACTCGGGCATCATAGAAAAGCTCACCAGCTTAGATGTAAACCCATATGTCACAAGATGGGTTGCAAACTGGCTCAAGGACAGAACACACAGGGTTAGAGTTGCTGGTGCCATGTCAGATTCTAAGCCGGTCACGAGCGGTGTCCCACAGGGCTCAGTCCTGGGCCCCCTCTTGTTCGGCATTTATTTTTCAGAAGTGCAGGCAAACATAGGAGGATTGTGGCTGACAAAATTTGCAGATGACTGCAAACTGGGCACCATAATTGACACTCCATTAGACAGACATCCTCCAGAAAGGTCTCATAGAAATGGATAACTGGTGCCAGAGCCATGGCCTTAAGCTAAATGCCAAAAAATGTATAGTCATACCCTTTGGGAAAAACAAGGTAACCCCTAATTACCACATAGGTGGTAATCCATTAAACACGGAAGAAGTTATCAGGGACCTGGGGACCCAAGTTGATAGTAACCTCTCTTTTGACACTCACATTGCCAAAGTGGTTAGGAAGACCTTCTACATTGCCCACCTGATCATGAAGGGATTCACATCCAGATCAGGAGAGGTCATTGTACCCCTGTACTCTTCACTTATCAGACCAATGATTGAGTACAACGCCCCACTCGGAATGTACCTTATCCGACACCTGCAGCAGTTGGAAAGACCCCAAAAGTTCCTCACCAAAAGGATAAAGGGGCTCAAACATATGTCATATGATGCCCGACTGAAGAAACTCCAGCTCTATTCAGTCGCATACCGTCTGCTCAGAGATGATCTGTGCCTGACATACAAGGCCATGTCCAACCCAGAATTAATGGACATGCTCCACCTCAAAAAATCCAAATCCACCAGAGCCACGAGAGCAAGAGACTTAAACCTCAACACGGATATAAATAAGATGTGCTGGAGGGACAGATTAATCACCCAGAGACTCCCTACACTATGGAACAGAATCCCAGTCCATGTGAGGCAGAGCCCCTCACTGACTCTGTTCAAGAGAAATCTTGACGAGTGGATGGGTGATCGTAGGCTTACCCCGGAATCATCTCTGTATCACTGCTGGACAGAGGCACAGCAAACTAATGGGTATAGTATTCTCATCCTAAGGGGTGGTGAAAGCCACACACACTCTGGCTAGGCTTATAAATGCCCTAGGGCAGATAGCCTAGTATGAACCTATGAACCTATGGAATAGTTGAGAGAATGAACAGAACCATTAAGGAAAGACAAAAAAGGCATATTTAGAAAAGGGATGGGACTGGGTGCAACACTTGCCAGGAGTTTTGCTAGGGGTAAGAGCTACCCCAAACAGCAAGACAGGGATTTCACCATTTGAAATAATGACAGGCAGGAGAATGTCCACACAACTATCTTTTGATCCAGAGAATGGACATAACAGACCTTTGTTAGAGGTAGCACAACATCAAAAATGGTTAAAAGACATCACAGAACTGTGTGATTACTTGGCAAGGGAGCAAGCATTCCATTTATGGAAAAAGGTCCCCATAATGCCACAGGAACCTTCCCTCTGGAACAAAGGTATTAGTTAAAATGTTTCAGATGGACTGTCCATGGGACAGTAATTGGCAAGGACCTTTTGAAGTAACGGAACAAATAGGACCTTTGGTTTATATATAAGGTCAAACAAAGCAAAAAGAACAAACTCTTGCTAGTTCACAGGGATCAAATGAGAGTCATTGTTTACAGTGATCAGCAGCAAAATGCATTGCCTTTACAAAAAGGGAAAACAAATGCTCAATAAAGTTTGTGTTTCTGTTTTTCAGAAAAAAACGTACAAGACTGAATGCCAAGAATTGTGCAAAGTTTTTTTAAAAGTACTCCCAAAGAGGTTATTAGGACAAACAAGTTTTAATAAAAATTACAAACGTGACTGTTATTGTAAGTATTGTACTCCGTAGATTCCTTTTGGTAGAATGCCAAACAGAGGGAATCAAGGTTGTTTATTATAATGTTTCACGAATAAGGTTTGTTTGGGAAAATCCTACATGAAATAGAACACAGGGTAATTTCAGTTGTAAAATTTAAACAAACTGTACTTTTGGGAGCATAACATTTAACACAAATATATCAGCATGGTTAGCTAAACAAAGTCAGGCATACAAAAAAGTAGAAGAAGAGTCAAAGATTAATATAAACATTACAGTAAACAGTTCAGTTTCTATTAGATGTTGCACATTCCCTCCTGAAGATGTAACAAAGTGGACAAGGCAAAATATCAGACAAAATGTCACAGTGTGTAGATAATAACACAAAGATAAAAATAAATTTAACAGGGAAAGAAATGAGTATGATTACTATTAATACTCTGTTTATTTGCACAAATAGTACAAAAATACAAGGAAAAGGACCATGGGTCGGAATACTTACCATTCTGGGTAACAAACAAGTACTTCATACGGATCAAATGGTAAAAATACCATCCATTTGTACCATGATAGGACAGCAATACCAGAAAACAATACTGTACTTCAAAATCATGTTTCCAAGTTTTAAACAAACTAAAACAATAAGGGAGAAGGTCACTGATAAAACAATCAGCAGGGCCGGTGCTAGCATTTTGGGGGCCCCCAGCAAGTTTCAAGTTGGGGGCCCTATCCAGGAGAATACAAAATGTGTGACCATATTGCCGTCATGCCGCCTTCCCTATAATGCTCATGCAGCACCACTTAACAATCATTGTATAGTGTTACTACATTCAGACCATTAAAAAGACTTGAAATGTCAGGGTACACACTGACTGGTATTTAGTACCAATGTTGTGTTATGGCAAGCCCCTGTACCACAGCAGGGTAGCCACTCATAATGCTACACACACACACACACACTGACTGAGACTGCGCAGTGGTGCAGCTGTTAACACTGTCACCCCTTAGCAAGAGGTTCTCTGGTTTGATTCTCAGTTGGGGTGCATTCATTCGCATGGGTTTCTTCCCACATTCCAAAGACATGCTTCTGCAACATTTCTCCCTGGGCCTCGGCTGAAAATTGGCTCTGTCCTAGTCAGACTTTCCCAGAAAACAAATGTTAC
Source organism: Protopterus annectens (assembly GCF_019279795.1). NCBI lineage: Eukaryota > Metazoa > Chordata > Ceratodontiformes > Protopteridae > Protopterus > Protopterus annectens. The sequence continues at coordinate 1,748,263,299 of NC_056735.1, forward strand.
ATAAATAAAATAAAATTTAGTACCAATAAATTATGACAAGCCCCTGTACCACAGCAAGGTAGCTACACACATAGCTTCACACACTGACTGGCATTTAGTACCAATGTTACATTACAAGCCCCTGTACCACTGCAAGGTAGCCACTCACAGATGTACACACACACACTGACTGGCATTTAGTAGTAATGTTATTACATTATGGCAAGCCTCTGTACTGCATCAAGGTAGCCAGTCCCTCAGAGGTGCACAAAAACACCCACACAGGCTCTCTCACACAGGACAGACACACAAGACACAATGAATACAACAACGAACCACAAGCGTCCAACAAAGGACAAAAACATCAACACAACACTCCACAGCACAGCTTCCAAAAATAACAGCAGGCAGGGTAAATTTTCCACCATTTATTCTTCTCTGGTACCTCGGTTTTTCGCCTTCAAAGGAATAAATTAACTCCACAAAAACCCCACCTTATATACCATTCAAACACACTTAATTAAACAATAAATTCATTATCCAATAAATTCATTCTCCAATAAATATATTTTTTCCATAAATTCTGCAGTACTGAGTACTCAAAAAGAATTATTTTGTTTAAAGCATCATTTTAAAACATTAAAATTTAGAGATCCATAGAAACATTATAAACAATTAATCAAATGTAAACATTTACCTTATTAAATGTTTTTAACATTTAAGCATTTAAATGATCTTATACTTTAAACAATTTTAACATTAAATGCATAATGCCTATCTAACCCAAGTGAGTTATTTTATAAGATTAAATTACTATCAATATTCATACCACGTGGTTGAAGTGTTCTATAGTTAATAATGAATCTACATTCCAACTTATCCAACTCATTTTTAAAACTACCTCCATATTCCATAAATGGACGTGCTAGAACACTAAAAAATAAACTCTTAGAACAACCCCCATGTGCAGATGCAAAATGATCACCTACTGGACAGACAGCTACACAGACTTGCGCACAAGACATAGACACCCACACATGATGAAGACAGCACTACAGTAAGACTGATCATTAAGAACTTAAAATACTGGGATTATGAACTAATGATGATGCTAGAATAAGCATGTACTGTGTGACCCCACATTTTTGATGAACAGACCAAAACTAACAAACATCTGGACATTGTGTAACATTCTCACAGCCCCTACCAACCTCCTAACCTCTCAGCATAATTCCAAAGATGAAAATAACTGCAGAATAAAGGTGTAACATCAAGGATAGTTGCAAACATTGCTAAGATAAACTTAGAAAGATATTAGAATAACAGGGATTGTCTTCTTCTTTTTCTTTGGGCTGGTCCCATTAGGGGTCGCCACAGAAGATCATCTTTTTCCATTTCTTCCTGTCCTCTGCATCTTGCTCCGTCACACCAACCACCTACATGTCCTCTCTCACCACATCCATAAACCTCATCTTAGGCCTTCCTCTTTTCCTCTTACCTGGTAGCTTCATCCTTAGCATCTTTTTCCCAATATACTCTGCATTCCTCCTCAGTACGTCCAAACCAACGTAATCTTCACTCTCTGGCTTTGTCTCCAAACCTTCCAACCTGGGTTGACCCTCTAATATACTTATTCCTAATCCTGTCCACCCTCATCACACCCAGTGCAAATCTTAACATCTTTAACTCTGCCACGTCCAGCTCTGACTCCTGCCTTTTTGTCAAAGCTACCGTCTCCAACCCATATAACATAGCTGGTCTCACTGCCCTCTTGTAGACCTTCCCTTTCACTCTGACTGGTACCAGTCTGTCACAAATCACTCCTGACACTCTTCTCCACCCACTCCACCCTGCCTGTACTCTCTGATTCATCTCTCTTCCACACTCACCATTACTCTGAACTGTTGATCCCAAGTATGTACACTCATCCACCTTCGCCAACTCTACTCCCTGCATCCTCACCATTCCTCTATCCTCCCTCTCATTCACACACATATATCCTGTCTTAGTCCTGCTGACCTTCATTCCTCTACTCTCTAGAGCATATCTCCACCTCTCCAGGGTCTCCTCAACCTGGTCCCTACTCTCACTACAGATCAGAATATCATCTGCAAATATGTGGACAACAACGGATTGTATTAGCATTCATTAAAATAATCAGTACATTCTGCAGAAATCTCATAGTCCCCCCCCAAAAAAAAAGTATCGGCACAGTTCTACAGCAGGTAAAAATAAAAGAAACATTTTTTTAAAAAGACAAGGACGAAGCATTAGGGATTTAAAACACTGGGTTTATGAACTAATAAAGAATAACACATTTTTCCAGTAGCATGCATTGTGTGAATCCACATTTTTGATGAGTAAAAACACAGATCAAACATCTAAACATTGTGCAACATTCTCACAGCCCCTACCCCTCTCCTAACCTCTCAGTGTAACAATTACAGACAAAGCCTCCCCCCAAAAAATGGCAGAACAAAGGTGTAACATCAGGGATAGCTTGAAACTTTGCTATGATCAACTTCAATAGTAGAACAGGGTTTGCACTGGCACACATTAAGACATCAGTACATTCTGCAGAATTCTCACAGCCCCCCCCCCCCCCCCCCCCAGTGTCTCAGCACAATAAATCTGGATGAAATGAAAGCAAAATAAAAACACAAAGGCATAACATTAAAAAACAATGTGTTTATGAGTAAACAAAGATGCTGGAATAACAGATTTTGCAGTAAAATGCATTGCGTAACCCACATGTTTTAATAAAAAGAGGCAAATACTAGGCAAACATCTGAATATTGTGCAACTTTCTCACAGCCCGTAACCCCCCCTACCAACCTGTCAGCACAATAACTCCAGACAATGCAAAAAAACGATCATAGATCAAAGGCGTACCATCAGGGATAGTTGTAAACATACACAATATTAGTATAACAGGGTTTGCATTAGTATATATTAAAACAACAGCTGTACATTCTGCAGCATTCTCAAAGCCGCTAACTCCCCTCTCAACCACTCAGCACAATAATTGTGGACAGAGCAAAAAATTATCATAAAACAAAAGTGTAGCATCAGGCATAGTTGTAAACATTGCCGTTATGCATAAAACATACTAGTAGAGCAGGGTTTGCATTGGTATACATTAAAAGATCTGTACATTCTGCAGCATTCTCACAGCCACAGCCACAACCCCCCCCCCCCTACCAATATTTCAGCACAATTGTACGCAAAACAAAAATGCATTAATGAATATTCTTATGTAAAACTAGCTAAAAAACTACTTCAGATCTGAACATTAATTATAGACAAGCCTTCCCTCCTCAATCTCTTAGCAGAAGAATTCTGGCCAAAGGTAAAATAAAACTGTTACAACCACACGTCTACCCCCACCCCCCAAAAAAAATCATCTTAGCATAAGAACTCTGCAGAAAAAAAGCTATACAATCCTCTCTATAGGTTCCCTTACCACCCACCAGCAAAAAATAAAGTTAAAAATAAACCCAGCAACTTACCTTTTCTGCAGTTGATACAAGGCTGGTATTAATCCTCCTCTTACTTCTCCTACACACAGACCAGACCAGTTCAGCCCCTTTAAAATTTCCCTCAAAAGGACAGATTCTCAGATCTTTTAGAAATTGCCCTTACAAGGGCAGTTAAAATACAGCTGCTTTGCTGGTCCCACAGTCTTTCCAGAAAAACTTGCATTCTCCATCCATCCTCACAACACACCTCTCAACCTCTTAGTATGAAAAATCTGGACAAAGCCAAAACTAATGAGGGTACAAAGGCTTAAAAATAGGGACACTTTTTAAATATTACTCATATAAAGTTACAAACTTGCTTTCAGGCTTTGCTTTAGCCTGCATTTTCTGAAGGATATAAACTCTGAAACATAAATGTTTGCCATTATTTAGTGAAGAAAACTACAAATTTAATGAAGAACAAACTAAAAATATGAAGCAAAAATGTGGGCATTATGAAAAAAACTGGGCAGTTCAGAGGTATGCCTAATGCCGATAATCCATAGAATTGACCCACCAGACCACAGATTACAGCAAAGCCGATCAGAAAACTGGAACTTGCGTCTTTGACTGCTGCAGCCAATCAGGTCACTAGCTTCACTGAAGTGGACCTGATTGAGTGCAGCTTTCAAGTGAAGCAAGGAACCTGACTGGCTGCAGCAGTCAAGGAAACAAGTTCTTTAAAAAAAAAAAAAAAAAAAAAAAAAAATGGAATCGCGTGACAACGTTAAATGAACAAGGCAAGGAGCAGAACAGATGGAGAAACCTGTGGCTGCTTAATGTGGGGGCCCTCACATGCGGGGAGATAATCGGGGGCTCCCCACAACCACAGGTTTGGCGGATGCCTAACGCCGGCTATGCCAATCAGTAAAAACAAAATGAAAACTCCAGCAAAGCTAGAACTTCAATTAGCTGAAACACCTGATATCCATAAGGGTCATTTGCATATATCCCATGTGCCTCTGATACAAGAGGTTTGGAGGTCACACATTGGAAGTTCTAGCTTTTCTGGAGTTTTCATTTCATCTTGATTCTCTTTAGGAAAAGCATTATCCCTCTTTCTTTTACCAGAAACTACTTTACAAGAAGGATCAAGAGCCTGAATTAAACCCTAAGCCAGACACAGTAAACTCCTGTCCAAAGGATATTTGAGGAGGAGTAGTCACATGGTAAGTTTTCTGTTTCTTTTTGACAGAAAAAATGGAGCCAAGTATGTTACTAATGGCAGCTGCAGCTTCCCCAATAGCATTTTCACACAACAGGTAAGCTATCACTGTTCTTTCTCCCAGGACCAGCAAAAGAGGCTCTCCCTTGCCCACTGTAGGGACGCCAACACAGGCAGAGGACATGGCTAACCCCCAGTCCATAGTGGCTGTAGGTGCTATACGCCAGGGATCCAGGGCAAAAGAAGAGTGATCTGAGGTACAACAAATGGTCACAGCAGAGCCAACCAGCTGCAGCTGACACAATGCTAGCCTGCTGTGGTGGCAAAGGTTATTTGCTTAACTTTTTCTTTTTCTGACTGAAAGAAGGATCATCCATGGGACCGGTAGTTTGTTCCATGGTCAAGCTAAAAACAGTGCCTCTTTCTCAGGGAAGACAAGCGACAAATACTGGTAAAAAAGAAGTTAAGTACTCACCATAACGTTCCATTTTTGTGGTCCATCTCGCCATTCATTCTAACTTGGATGGGTTCGGAGCCGATCTTCGGCTCAGATTCGGCTGAATACACCAGCTAGAAGTCTCAAACTTGGCTTGTGGCAAGGTAGGTAATCCCATGATGCAGTGGTGCAACTCTCCAGATCTTGTTTGTTGCTAACAGTAATAAGGACTAATATAATGGTATGACCCCATGTCAAGGAGAAAAAACAAACAGTCAAAGGAGCTCATGTATAAGAGAAAAGATCACCACCAGGTCCTCTAGGAGTCCTTGGATGGGGGAAGGCAGGGGGGGGGGGTTGTAAGAATGAATGGCGAGATGGACAACAAACATCGAACGTTATGGTGAGTACATAACTTCTTTATGTTATGTTGTCCTATCTTGCCTTCATTCTTACTTGGATGGGACAGTGTCCCTAGCATCTTTTTCCCGGGTGGCTCACGGGAGTATGCCTTTGAGCACAGTGGAACCAAAGGAGGCCCTGTCCCTGGAGCCAAATCAACTTTGTAATGAGTGATAAATGTGTGAGGATTGGGCCACATAGCGGAAGCACAAATACTGTCCATAGAGATTCTGGTCTGGAAAGCAGAGGATGTTGCTAATGCTCTGGTTGAGTGACCTCTAATTCTGAATGGTACCTTTCTATTATTGGAGGTGTATATAAAGGTGATACAACTTGAAAGCCAATTTGAAAGGGTGACTTTAGACACTGGCATACCTATTTTTGCCTCAGAGAAAGAGATGAATAATTAGTCAGATTTCCTGAAATCTTTGGTTCTATGCAAATAGAATTTGAGCTGTCTATGCACATCCAATTGGTGGAGTTTATACTCTGCCTTGTTGCTATGACTGGGAAAAAACACCGGGAGCTCAATAGATTGATTCAAACTGGATTGAAAGCAAGCCTTAGGTATAAAGGATGGATTAGTTTGTAGCAATATCCTATCCTTATGGAAAATCAGATATGGTGGTCTGATTGATAGTGCTTGCAACTCTGGAACTATTCTGGCAGATGTTACAGCTACTAGAAGGATGGTCTTCCAGGAAAGAAATGGGAGGTCACAAGATGAAGAAGGTGCGAATGGTGGCAATGTTAGTCAAGACAGGACAAAATTTAAATCCCAAGGAGAGAGTGGTTCTTTAAAAAGAGGTCTCAATAAGGAAGTGCCTTTTAAAAATGCTTTACACAACCTGTGTGACATTAGGTTAGGAGTATGCTCACCAATGTGGAAATTCAAAATTGCAGCCAGCTGAACTCTAATAGTTGCTGCAGCTGAGCCTTGCTGGAAGAGTTCTGCAAGAAATTCTAAAATGGATTGAGTTGGAGCAGAAAATGGGTCAATGTTTCTAGTTTGTGCCCAGTGAGAGAACCTCTTCCACTTGCTAGTATATAGTTTTCTAGTAGATTCTTTATTAGAGGATATCAATAAGTGTTTGACTGCTGGAGTGAAGTTTTGAAGCCTGAGTAAGTTGGGAAGTGGAGCAGCCATGCTGTCAAGTTGAAGATGTGGACAGAAGGATAAAGTCTTCCTGACATATGTCAGAAGGTCTGGAACTGGGTCCAGAACGCACGGCTTCTCCCGCAGATGAGGCCAGAGGAAGGGGAATCAAATCTGACGAGGCTAATATGGGGCAGTGAGAATCAGCCTGCTTCCCAAGGATTTTGCTTTCTGGATGACTTTGGGTATGAGGGGAAATGGGGGAAAGGCATAAAGAAGTCCCGAGGGCCAATCGTGAACATCTGCGTCTCTCTGTGTCTCTCCCAGAGTGGGAATTAGGGCAAAGTAGCTGCTGCACTTGGCATTCATGGGAGTGGCAAAAAGACCACAGCAAGGCCGGCCCCATTTCTGGAAAATCTCTTCCGCTATGTTCTGGTTTAGAGACCACTCATGATGCATTAATATTGCCCTGCTGAGCTTGTCCGCTATCACATTGGATTTCCTCAGGATGTGCATTGCTACTAGAAAGTGTTGGGAAGATATTGCCCATTGTCAAACTCTCAGAGCCTCTCAAAAAACTGGGTATGATCTGGTTCCTCCTTGTTTATGTACCATACCACCGACATATTGTCTGACTGTATTGCAATTGTCCCTAGTGGAAGAGAATCATGGATTGCTTGCAACCCCAGAAGCACTGCTCTCATCTCTAGAACACTGATGTGCAAATGGGCCTCGTGGTCTTGCCATATACCTTGGACTGTCCTTCCCAGAGAATGCCCACACCAACCCTATCTGGGAAGCGTCCGTGGTCACTGTAGCAACAGGTTGTTGTGGAATAAAGGGTCTCCCAATGGTCACATGATTGGACTGAGTCCACCACCGTAGAGCCTTCTTGCATGACTCCATTATTCTGATCAGATGGGACATAGGAAGTTCTTGAAGCGACCACTGGGAAAATAAGAGCCATTGAAGGATTCTCATATGCATTGTGGCGACAGGAACTAGAGTTATGGTTGAACCCATTGTTCCTAGAAGTTTCAGAAATACCTTTGCCTTTACCTTGTCCTTGGGAAGAAGGTGAAGTATTTGCTGTCTGAGGACAGAAATTCTGTCGGGTGGAAGACGTGCCATCATAGAAACAGTGTCTAGGTTTGCACCTATGAAGGTAATATGTTGATAGGGCAACAAGGTAGATTTTTGTAAATTGACTGTTATGCCTAGCAGAGCACAAATTTCCAATGTCACGTCCCTGGCTTGTTGGAGTAGATGCCTGGTGGTGGCAGTTAGGAGCCAGTCGTCCAGATATGGAAACACTTGGAATCCAAGACATCTCAAGTGAGCCGTTACTACTGCCATGCATTTGGTGAACACTCTGGGGGCTGTAGTGAGACCAAAGGGCAGAGCTCGGAACTGATAATGACTGGCTCCCAGCTGGAAGCGTAAATGACTCCTTGATGCTCTGTCCATTTTTATGTGGTAGTACAGTTTCCTATTAGCTGATCAAAGACGCATTCGAAAGAATGCGTCTTGATCGAACTTTATAGCACAAAACAGCAAAATACCGAAGCGGCATATAAGCAAATTCTTTCCCTGGGAAAGAAATCACTTGGCCGCCTTCAGTATTTTGCCTTCTTCGTTACTGTAGTATGGTCTCAGGGTTGGTATATTTAAGGAGGGGGGTGTGGGGGGCCCAGCGCCCCACTTCGGGTGGTGTGGGGGTGAAGCCCCCCCTCATTAGAAATAGTTTGTGGTGTACATGTGATGTGTGTGTGTGTGTTTCTTTGAACAGCAATTTTTTTCCCTGGGAAAAAAAATCGCTGTTCTGAGTGTTCACGATCGTAAGCTTTCCCTTGCAAGGGGTCGATGAATCAGTGTTCGCTTTTCTAAGCGTTCAGTGATTCAATGTAGACCCAGTAGTACGCATCTTGGAGGTCTATTGAGCCCATCCAATCATCTTTCCCTAAGAAGGGAAGTATTGACTGCAGTGTCACCATTCAGAACTTTGACTTTTTGACAGATTCATACAATTTGCTGAGATCCAATATGGGTCTCCAGTCCCCTGTTCTTTTTGGCACCAAAAAGAATCTTGAGTAAGTTCCGAATCCTATTTGGTCTGCAGAGACTTTTTGGATGACTCTCTTGTCTAGCAACTTTTGGATTTCTATAGTTGCTTGCTCCCTTAGATTGGGTGGAACATCTGGGATTGTTCTGATGTGTGGGACAGGATGGCAAAAGAGAATGGAATATATTCTGGATATTATACTTTGTACCCACTTGTCTTTTGTGATATTTTTGCCAGGCTTCTGGGTACAAAGATAAACTTCCCCTGACTGCCTCCAGAGTAGAGCAGACAGGCCTCCTTTCAGGAGTGCTGGTAGGGATGTCTGCGAAAGGAATCACGGTCACCCTGGTTTTGCGGAAACCCCCTTGCCTGTAGGACGTCTACCATTGTTGCCTCCCCCTCTGCCCCTGGGGAAGGATTCACCTTGTGCATCTTAAAAAGCTCCCTGGGATCTTTTAAACCACATTTTCCCACTCTTCTGACCTTTAGGGTAAGGTCTTGAAGGTGCTGAAAAACATACTCCAATGGCAGAGAGAGTTTTCCCTTCCTAGTCGCCTAGTCACATCTGGTGAGTGTGTCTTTAACTTTGGGTCCAAAAAGTGAGGAACCATCAATAGGGGTGTTAGAAAGGTAGACTTAAAAGGTTCCACAAAATTACACAAGCACATCCAGGAGTGTCTCCTCAGGGAAACTCCTGAACCCGCTGCCCTACTCGCTCCATCCGCTGCATATATCAGTCTCATGGAGGAGTTGACAATGGAATTTAAGGTGGACAGCTGGAAGGAGTCTTTTTCAGTCACCCCCACAGCCAATGAACCTTGTAAAGTATCTCCTAGCTCCTTCAGGAGATCTCTTTGTAGCCCTGTAAAGTGTGGGAGGTAGTTCAGCGATCTGAGTGTAAAAGTCACTGACGAAAAGATACGCTTCCCGTATCTGTCCATCGTTCGAGAATCTTTGTTTGGAGGATGAACAGATGAGGATGTCTCAGAAAGTTCCTGCTTGGTGGCTGCTGCCACCACCATAGCATCTGCAGGCACACCTTTTGTAAGAAAATCTTTTCCAGTGTGGACTGACAAAAACTTGTTTGCCCACCAAGGGACTGGTTCCATAGTTTCAGGTGACTCCTATGCCTTTCGTCTGACTAACTCCATTAGCTCATCAAAAGGCAGAGACACTCAGGAGGTTGAAGGTTGAGATTCAAAGGCCTTCAGGTACACCGACTCCTCATCAGAAGGGGTGATGGTTTTCCAGCTGCCTCTCTGTTTTAGGATCTCAAGGATATCTGCAAATGAGATATCTTCAGAGGATAACCATGGGGACCCTTCTGACTCCTAGAGCTCAGTGTCTGAGGTGACAGACTCATCAGGGGAGTCTGTATGCTTCCTCTTGCATGTCCTCTTCTGAGGGGGCTCCTAAGAAGGGTATTCTGGGGAGGCCTCGGAAGAGAGAAGTTCACCCAACGGAGGTTCCTGAGGCTCTGAATCTCTGCTGTCCTGTGGATGGGATGGTGCAGAAACAGTAGCCAGTGCTTTGGGGGGACAAATGCCAGTATCCTTGTGTAGAGCTGTAGGGGGGGGGGGACAGCACACTCCTCATCAGCTCGAAAGCAGAACTCACTGGTTCCGAGGATACCTCCGACTCCAAGGAAAGAGAGGACACCCCCGGCCCCAGATAGACCAGCTCTGAAGCTGATGTAGGAGCCGATCTCACCCGAGCCGACTCACTGAGGGATAGACTCTGAACCGAAGAAACTCTGGTCCAAGCGTCCCCCTTGGGGGCAACTGGAGAACTTCGGCACCCAGACATCCCGGATGGCACAGAGCGTGTTGGAGCAGAGATCGGTTCCGTAATCTCCGAAGGGGGTCCCAGAACAGACAGGTCTACAGCAAGTGGTACTTGGCACTCTGGCTCCAAAGATCCAGCTTGTCTCGGAGTAGGAATAACAGTGGATGTAACAGTCTTAGAAGGCTCAAAAACCTGTTGGGTCGGAGCTGAGAACAATTTTGCCAGTGCTGGTGACTTCAATAGTCTGCACACCACCCACTCCACATCATCATCGGATAGGCTCCTAGAAGACCGGGAGGATAGAGTTCATGAATGATCTCTCCAGAATGGGAGATCTCAAAGTAGGGGAGACCGGTGTAATTTTGATGGACTGGCTCTGAGACACATTTTCTTTCGATTCTGAAGACCTTGGAGCCAAAGAACCAGGTTTGTCAATAATTATCTCCATCAGTTAAGAAGCCTGTGGAGCCGAGGAGGTTGATGGTTGGGAAATTTTTGACAATTTTTCAGGAGGCTCTGACTGAGCCAAAGAGACAGGAGATGGGTTTTTGGTTGGTTTGTCCCAATTAGAAGAAGAACAGGACGAAGAAGAAGCACTCTGTACAGCTTCCTCAAAGGTCGGTTTCAAGAGTCCTCTGACAATCAATTTATTTTTCCTTTCCTGCAACACACGTGCGCTAAAGGAGTGGCAGAAAGTGCAATTTTCCTGGAGATGGATAGCTCCTAAACAATAAACACAAATGCTATGTCCATCTGTAATAGACATTTTTTGGGTGCCCGAAAGCTTATGTTCTTTTTCCCTAGTCTCTTTGGACATGTTAGGAAAGAAAAAAGTCCTATAACAATTATAAACACTAAGCAAAAAATCACACCACTTCTAGAAACAATATAAACATGCTAATTTAACACATACAGCACATCTAGTGAATATAAATAGAAATAGATTTGCTCTAACTAAAACGAACACTAGGACCTCTAATTTAAATGGCCCTAGTAAGCTATAATAAAAGGAGAGAGAGAATACACTAATACTACTAGCCCTCTAACTAAAACGGGCAATTAGCTCTCTAACTTAAACTAGCTAATGAACTAACCAAGCTAATTAACTAAGTGACTAGAATGCACACACACACACACACACACACACACACACACACACACACACACACACACACACACACACACACACACACACACACACACACACACACACACACACACACACACACACACACACACAACACTACAGGCAATTTTAAGAGCACCACTACAGCAAAATATACTACGAGATGCTGCACAGTACAGGCCTGCAAAAAATGACAGCCAAGAAGTAGCACACAACAGCGAAAAAAGGAGATAAACTTAAACTACACACTAAAGCTAAGCTTTAAAAGGGTCACAACACTCAGTAAACTAACTAAACTCTAAATTCTAACTAGTTTTAATTACTAGAAGGCAAAAGACAAAAAACTTAGCCACGGCCAAGAAGAGAACATCCAACCTCGTAAAGCGGCAAACGAGATCTGGAGAGTTGCACCACTGCATCATGGGATACGTACCTTGCCATGAGCCACGTTTGAGACTTCCAGCTGGTGTATTCGGCCGAGATGGAGCCAAGGATCGGCTACGAACCCATCCAAGTAAGAATGAAGGTGAGATAGGATAACATAACATCAAGTCTTTAAAAGTCAGATTTTTCACAGAAAAACACAGTAAAACTCACTTTAAAACACTTTGCCATCCCCAAAAAAGTAAAATAAACACAATTTCTCCATAGAAAATGTTTTTCAGTTTCTGTACACAACTTTTAAATTGACAGGAAAAAAGAACGCTCCGATTTAAAAGCATGATGCAGTCTTGTGACAGTCCATTAAAACACAAAACTACTAGCTTTAAAATAACTTTCTTGAAAAGGAAAGTGATAAAACACAAACAATATTTAGACAATGGAAGGTTTTTACCCCAAAATAACTCATCTGCCCAGCAAAGGAACAGCACCAAGCCAAATGTCAGTCCTCAAAAGCCTTAGAGAAGTGCACTCTTTGGCAGAAGTATAGCTCTGAAGGTCTTGGCGCACCAACTTGTTGTTTGGTCAGCTCAGATCAAGCTGCCAGGCAGTTTGTGCATGAGGAAAGTGCCCTGAAGCTTTGGAAGGTAGACGGTTGTTATATCATTGGCAGGATATAAATCATATAGTTAAAAATATTGCAGCAGTGATCAATATGACATGCATATGGAAACACATGAATTTATGCAACTTGGAATTGTTAGCATTTTCTTCAAACGTCTCACTACAGTGAAGCTATATATATATATATATATATATATATATATATATATATATATATGTCTGTGTGTGTGTATATATATATATATATATATATATATACACACACACACACACATATATATACATACATACAAACAAACAAATATTTTAATCACAGGCATTAGTGCGCCCTTCTAGCCTGTCAATATACCAAAACAGTTGTTCCCGTGATAAGTATCCGGGTTGTTCTTAAAAAATATCTAAAACAGTGCTTGCTTTAATGTAATTTGGTAGTCTATTCCATGTATCAGCTGCTCTCTCAGAAAACAAATTAGTCCACTTCTCATTCATGCAGAATCTTCTACATAGTTTATCTGATGATTCTCTACTACTTTATGATAAACCAAACATTCCCAGTGGTAGTTGTCACTAAATGCCGTATATACAGTACCTGAATAAGGTCTTCTCTTAAACATCTACATGAGACACTGTACAAGCTCGGATGTTTTAGTGTTTCATAATAACTTAAATTTTCACATGCATTGATGCTCTTGGTATACTTCTGTTGTACTCTTTCGAGTTTACTCATGCTTGTTTTGTTATAACGTTTCCATATTGTTATTCCATACTCAAGTTTTGGTCTAATATAACTAACAGACAATGACTTCATCATCTCTGATCTCCTAGGCTTTATAAATCTTTTTATGCAAGCTATAGTTATGTAACTATCACATGATTGGAAAAACTCAAAGTGGAACTACCCATATAACCAAGTCCTTATATGAATCTACAGTTTCAATCACTGAGTGCTGTATTAAATACTTATATCTCTAGCTAGTGAAATCTAAGCTGAAACATTCTAAATTGTACTCTTGAAAAGCAACCTGTTTTTGAATGACACTGTCATATTACTTATTAAAAGATAAAGTAGCTTCATCTCCCTTTGGCTGCCCTCAAAGTAAGTATGACGAGAGTTGTAGATGAGGCTGCATTTGACAAAAATGACTGCAATAATGTCTTCTGGTGTATGAAAATAACTGGCACATATTATATTATATTATATCATAGAAAGTTACTAGGCTATTGGCCCTGAGACCCTTACAAACCTAGCCAAGTATTTAGCCCATGTTCCGATAAGTCAGCACCCGATGCCCCTGTCCAGCAGGGACACAGGTGAAATCCCAAGGGTGTATTTCCTGTTCCCATCCAGTTATCCAGGTTGCGCTTAAAAAGGGTTGATGAGGTTCTCTGTTTGACATGGAGCAGGAGTCTATTCCACAGAAAGGGGAGTCTCTGGGACACAAATCTGTCCCGCCAACAAGCCCTATTGATGTCACAAACCAGGTTGAGGTCGCGCGTGTGGGTTACTCGAGTGGAACTTGACTTGCAGATATGCAGCAGTCCCATCACGGCAGGGTCTGAGATTGCTTTGTATGCCAGACAGAGGTCATCTCTGAGGAGTCTGTAGGAGACAGGGCCTTTACCTATATGTGTAGTGTAAATGTCTGCGGCCCTGGTTTCTCCTGGTGAGGAATCTCTGTGGTCTCTCCATCTGTTGCATGTGCTTTGTCAGGTACATTGTACTCAATAATGGGTGTTAAAATGGCAGAATAAAGGAATATTACTTCTTTTGGAACAATAATTTTTTAATTAATTGATTTTTATCATATTAACAAGCATTTTCAAATTATACATCTAAAACAGTCAACAGAAATGCCAAATACTTTCTTGAAGGGTTTCATTTGTAGAACTGGTATATGAAAAATATGGCTCAAAGTTACATGAAATGTTAAAACCTTTTGATTATACATCGTTAACTGTCAAGGTAAAACAGCACTTACTTTGAATGGTCCTCTTCAGTTAAATCTTCTTCCAGCTGCAAAAATGCATGAATCTGCAAAGAACAAGAAACATATTTAATGAGGAGGGTGCTGTCTAATAAGCCAGTGTGACTGTTACAGACTCTACCATCTACAAAAATCTTTATTAGCTCGATTAGTGAGCCATAAATTGGGTATTATGAATATGGCCACATTCTGCTGTCCTCCTCCTCTCATCGCTTGCTGCAAACATTAAAGTCAATTTATTTAGGTGCTTATTCACTAACAACAACAATAAAACCCATTTAAGAAAACACGTACATGAAATATAAACAATAATGTATGACCAATAAAACTGTAATAATTGTTCATTTGGTCATCACTACACACACACAGGATGAAATAAATAAAACGTAAGGAAGCTCCTGAATGAGACTACAGTACTACACTTTCTAAGCTATTGAGATACTAGATTCCAAAGGAACAGGGCCTGATAAGTAAATGACCAAACTCCACATTTCTTTAGCCATTCTCAACGAATTGTTAATACACCCAAGATGGCAGACCGCAAAACAAAGAAGTGGGCAATTAGGAAAAATAACTTCATTTAAAAGGTACCAAGGTCAGAAAGGAAAATTAAAAACACCACCAGAATGTAAAAAAAATAGTGTCTTATCTGGTAAGAAGCAAGTGTAATTTTTGCACAAGAATAGTAAGCTGGTAACAATAAACACAGTTAAGTAACCATGTAGTGGAATTTTGCACTGTTTGCAACTAATCAATTCTGGTGTCACAAAATTCAAGGTAAAGGGCATTACAACAGTCCAGATAAGAAGACACCAATGCAGGAATGGCTACTGAAAGAAGAAAGCTAAGTGACTAACACTGCTGATCATTCAAGATGACACTGAAATTATGCATCTCTGATACAGACTCCATCTTATTACCACCGCAGCTAATGAATGATGGGAATGGCAAAGTGGAAGAATCTCTCAAGGTTCCATGTAAAGCCAAGGAATCAATTGCGGCTATATTTCAGTTCAACATATTATTCTAAAACTAATGACACAGGGTCTTCAAATTACCTGCATGGGAGTTCGCACTTGCCACATGTTTCTGAAGTAAGAAGAGTTACCTGCATAACTATGGAATGATAATCCTCTCTTATTAATCAGTCTCCAAAGGTGAAAAGCACGCAGTGGATTCATGTTGACTCACAGAAGGTAGTTTTGTCGAAGGCAAAAAGATTGAAAATCATTTGTCAAAATTACCTTCGGCAAACATAGGTGGAAATTTTCTTTTGCAGGTGGGCAAGCACCCCTGCATTCCCCACCCCCAGAACTTATATATACCAACTTTGGGGTCACACAAAAGTGGAGAAAAAAGCAAACCACTGTTCACAAAAGTAGTTTCTGTGAACAGTGTTCTATCTTCTTGCATTTGCCAGAACTACCTTTGGTGACCTGACACACTCCCAACACACTGAATAATAATGGTACGAAGATCAAATCTTGCAGTCTGCCACACTCTATACAGCTGGAGTTAGAGGTATTCATTCTTGAAACTGTCTGGGTACATTCAAAATGGTAAGAGGCAAAGCCATCTAAAATTGTAGAGGAAAGACCACAGTAAGACTGTAGACATATGCTCTGATTGCTAAAATCCACAGTATCATATGTCATTCTTCCATATTACTGTTGCAATATTCTTTAAGTAAGGGATCTCCTGCCAAGGATAGCCCAGTGTCCGGCCAATACAGCAAAGCCTTTTGGACTTATGGGTGTTTACATCATACGTATGTTCCTTGCAAAAGGCATAGAGCATAAATGTGATGTATGGATGGACATCCACAGAGCTTCTTTGCCACCAGTCCAAACGCCATTACTAAACATCAGTTTGAACACATTTTTGCTACACTTGTTACCAAGCCATGTTTCACATAAGTGCACCCTTGGGGTTTCTCCTTATCTTTCCTTTTTATTTAGTGCTGGATGATTTCCTGCCATCCTGCAAGGGAAAATATCAGTATGGAAAACAGATTCCCATAAAGACCATCACAACCATTGTTTCTTCTGCTTGAGTGCTTCTCACAAACATATGCAGTATTTTATCTGCCAAGCTTTTGTCCCCAAGACCTTAGGTAGTCATCTCTCCTCTTAATCTATTTACCCTGAAAACCAATGTCTTATGTTGTTGGTCCAAGGTACTATGGAGGAGTCTTCCCATCCCAAGGGTCAGCCCTCAGCCAAGAAAAAGGTCAAAAAACTCAGGGCTGATATGGTTGCTGTCCAGCCTCCCGTGATGTTTCTCTTGAGGCTAGTGAAAGCCCAGATAATCATCCAGTAGTTGCTTCAAACTCCTCTGCTGCAGCTCTTACTGAGGGAGCAGATCCCTACTATGCTTAATGAGTGTCATCAAGGTTCTGCCCTACAAGGATGTTTTGTTTGGATGTCCCGTCGAAATAGACACAAACAAACCCAATCATATTTCCCCTGTAGTTAAGGATACCCAACATGAATGGCAGGATTTTATTCAGGAGTTGTTTAATGCTTTAATGGCTTACAGCCTCCTCCACATTTGTCTGTGCCTGCCCCTCCCTGCTCTTCCACTCCTCTTGAAAGACCCAGGTTCAGAGGAAGAGGGTTCTATTAGTCCAGTTTCCCCACTGGAGGAACTCTACTTTGGGGATACTGCTAAACGTATGATGGAATTCTTTGAGTGTGATTGCTCTCAGGTCTTCGATATCCAAAAAAGTATTAGGAGCTCCTTCCAATGGAGTCTCCTAGACCTTCTGTTCTTCCCCCATTTCTGGCTACCCTCCTGGACATCTTTTCAGCAGCTTCTGTGGCCCATGAATCTCAAACCCCTGCTCCTGAGAAACCTGACAGATTTATAAATGCTCTTCTGCTGATCCTTCTATAATGTCTGTCTCTTCTGACAAGCCCTCCAAGTTGTTGCCCTCTACCAAACTGCTTCCTTGATATAAGTATAGTAGGGCCATGGAGTGGCTGGGCAAAAAAGGTTTATACTGCTGCCACTTTATCTTTTCAGGCCATTAACCACCAGACTCATATAACCAGGTATGTTTTGGCCCCCCTTTCTCAGGTTTTGCAAGTGGTTTCTGACCTTCCTGACTCTGTGGGGAAGGCTTATGCCCTTTTCCTGTTGGGTTCTACCTCTCATGTTGACTGCCAGTCTATTATATGCAGATACAATGTGGCTGATGCCTCCCCCAAGGCTACTGTCTTTGGTTCTGAGTTATGAGGTGCTAGTCTTGGCTTCATCTTCAAGCTTTGCCTAATGACATTACAGCCAAACTACTGGATGCTCCCTTGGATAATAAAAATCTTTTTGGTGCTGCTACTGAACTTTTGAAGTCTCTCCAGGATAAGGTAATGCCCTGTAAGAGTTGAAACATACTTTTGTTTCTCATATTCCTATGTTTCTGAGGAACTACCCGTCCAAATCTGCTTTTGTTTGTAGACCGTCTCGCCCTCCAAACAAACTAAAAATGGTTGTAGATGTGTGCTTCCTGCTATGTCTAGTCAAATCCCTACTTCCCAGAAACCTACTGTGATGACCTACCACTAGACCAGTAATCAAGGAGCCTCAATCCTCACCATTGGCAACAGTGGGGGAATGCTCACTGAATGACAGGTACACACACAGTATTTCCAGCTCTCTGCATCAAGTGCAATTTCCCTTAAGAGCACACAGAGACCACAGCCAGACAGGGCCTGTTTCTCACTCTTCCTCCAGATCCCCAATAAGACTTCCCACTGGCACAGCTATACAGCTGAGATCTAAGCTGAGTGACCAAGCCAAGACCTCCAGCACCATCTATGTCCAACCAGTGCTTCGTGTCCCTGCCCAAGTGGCTGACACACACACTCGTTGAGGTTTGATTTATACACACACACACCTGGGAAAGGCACAGGTGTACTAGCTATGCTCCCTTCTGCCCAGACTATGAGGTAGTTTCCACTGCCACCAGTCAACTCCTTATCAGCTACTTTAAGGCCCTTAACAAAGGGTGCCCAGTCTTACTGTGTAATATTAATATTAACACAAATGGTATTTTGACCAAGAGCAAGGTTATTAAGAGTGGCCTACACTGTCACCAAATAAATATGCAAAGAACAAGACACTACTAAATATATATTCACAGTGACACCAGAGTTCAAAACCACAGGAAATATTTAAAACATTATTGCAGGACAGTCTCAAATAAATAAAGAAAAATATCTGAACTAAGCTTCACTACATTCCTGACTGTATCTAAGAGAATTACTATAACCTAACAAGTTACTAATAGAGCGAGGCCGATGTGTGGTGAATGGATCTTGGTGTCAGGTCCAAGACTGCAGAATGCTCTGTCTCACTAAGAGACTTCTCAAATTATTGTCTAAAATATTACTGCTGGGATAGCTTGCAGAATGACATAATTTCAGTTCCCAGGCCAAACCACCATTGATGAAGCTGGCAGTATTTAGCATCTACCTGTAAAAATATACAAACAAGAGCTTCTTCTCAGATCTCTGACATATGCTGGAAGTCATAAAACAATTGCATTCCTTCATGCTTTCATGACTAGTAATTAGTTAACCCTAAAGACAATACAGAAAGTTTCCTAGTAGACATTGTGTCTCTTCCTGCATTGAAAACTGAAAGATACAATATTTTATGGCCTAGCCATAAAGTAATTTAATTTCAGTTATTTTTCTGAAGTTTGCTGGACTGAAGTTAATCTCCTGTATTCCAGTTTCCACTGATAAATATATAAATTTAAACAGTTAAAATAGTGCATGTACATTTCTGTTCTCTTCCATCAGGGCACATAGTTTATCCATTTTAAAAATAAGCATTTTACAAGTACCTTTTGAACACACACACGTCTGTACAAGCAGTTTGATATACACATGACATACAGTTCTAATACATTTGTAACACAAGCATCTTACATAAATCATTTTGATATTCACCAATGACATAATTATTTACAAAGTTCCAGCTAGTTGTGCTAGTGGTACCTTCTTTTGTCAACCCCCCTCAAAGACGTAAGCTAGTTTTTCAAGTGACTCTTGAGAAACGTTGCTTGAGAAGAATGAGCCTATCTGGGAATACATTATCCCATTCCCTGTCTTGGGATTTCAGCTGCCTTGGCATTGCTGACCCCAGTACAGTACTGCACTGTTCTATCATATACCTGCAACCCTAGGCTCCACCATAGTAATTTGGGATTTTGCTGGCTGGCTCCCTGTAGCCATAGATCCCCCTCAAACTCCTCCTGCCTTCTACTGCAAATACTTAGCACAAAGGCCTCCCTATCATGGTAAGGTTTCATACTGTTAACATGGTACAATTTGTGCCCCTGCCTCCTGCCTAGCAGTTCTACCATGTAGTTAACATCACTGACCTTCCTTACCACTTTGAAGGTTCCCTCCCAAGCTGCCTGCAGCTTGTTGTGTCTGACAGGAATGAAAACCATAACCTGCTGGCCCACAGCATACTCTCTAGCTTGAATATTCCTGTCATACCAGACTTTTGTCTGCTCTTGGAATTCTGCCAGGTTATTCTGGGTCAAGCCTATGAATTCCCTGAGCCTTGTCCTGAGATTTAGGACATATGCCACAATAGATTCTTTGTGGGATTCACACTCATCCTCCCACTCATATCACAAATCGAATATAGAGGTCCCCTCAACCTATGCCCATACTGCAACTCAAAGGGTGAAAAACCTGTGGATTCCTGGGACATCTCTCTGTACGCAAACAATAGATGGGGCAAATATTGTCCCGCTCCCTCTTTATTTATTTATTTATGACATTTGTTTACCAGGAAAGTCCACTGGGCTGAACAGATCCCATTTTAAGTGGAGGCCCGGGGAGAAAAGCTCCAATGCAAAAATACAACAAAGGTAATTTCAGTACAGAGGTGGATACAACAAGGTAGTTACAATATTTACAAGAATTGCTAAAATACAAACAAAGGCAATAAAAATTATACAACTTGCAAAACTACAAAATGTAGGAATCAAATGAAGCAAAAAAAAAAAAAATAGGTGAATTTAAATGAAGCAAAAATTGGCAAGTTCAAACAACAAAAAATATCAGGAAGAAAAGCAAAGTCTATCAGTTTACGTGTGGAGTGGCAAAGAGGTTACATGACATTACAGTTAGTAATTAGTATGCATAAAGAGAAGTATAAAAGATTAGTAATGGTTGTTATGGCATCAAAGTCTCTTCATCTGGAGGAAAAGTATGGTTTAGGTGGGTTGGAATGTTAAGAAGAGCAATACTGTGTCTGAGTTTGGGGGAGAGAGAGTTAAGTGACAGCATTAGACAAGGTGGAACAGTTGCAGATCCAGTTGGAGAGAAAGTGTTTTGGAGGGCAGTTTTAAATTTGATAGGATGTTGTTCACAGAGTATGGAGGAGGGGAGATTATTCAAATGTCTGGCCATAGTCCTGGAGTACAGGAGTTTACCTGCTGGTAGGTTTGGTTTGTGGACTTGTAGTAGGTTTTGACTGTATAAGCATAATGATCAAGTGGGGGAGTAAAGGGAAAACAAGGAGCTGAGTGCCGGGCAGTCTTGTGGTTTGTAAATTACTCTGTGAGAGGTAGTTAGCTGAAAGTGTAGGAAGTGTGGGAATTCAAGCCAGTGAGATTTCTTAAGGTTATACAGTGATGGGTTGAATGACAACAGTTAGAAGCAAATTTGGCAATTTTGTTGTAGCAGGATTTTAATTTTAGTTTTAGAGAGGACTGCAGATTAGTTAATAATGGAGCACCGCAGGTTAGAGAAAGCAGCAAAGAGAAGACTGCTAAGGCTTGTTTAGTTGAAGGGGACAGGAATTTATAATGCATGTAGAGGAGGCCAAGTTTTTTTGTGGGTTTTTGAAATATTGGATATGTAGGTCAAATTTTAGATTGCCATCTATTATGACCCCCAAGAGTTTAGAATTAGCTATGAGTTAAATTTTTATTTAATTCAATAAGAAAATGTTAAAGTCTTGAACACTGATAGAGGTATTTTTTTTTTAGGGGGGGGGGGTGGTGAACAACATAAGTTTTTTTTTTTTTGACATTTAAGGACAGGTGATTTTGGTGGAGTCAAGATTCAACAGAAGAGAAAGCTGTTTTGTTCAACTGTTGAAGGATAACAGGGTTGGATGCAGAGCAGACTATGGTCGAGTAGTCTGCATATTGGACTAGAGAAGAATGTAGTAAAGCTTGGTGTAAGTTGTTAATAAATATGTTAAATAGAAGGGGACCAAGAATTGAACCTTGTGGGATGCCAGTAGTGTTGTGGAGATAGGAAGAGATAGAGTGCTGCCATTTGACGGCATGTTGTCTCTTAGAGAGATAGCTTTCAAACCAGTTAAGAGATGGAGAAGACAGCCCAAGGGAAGAAAGCTGAGAGAGAAGGATACAATTGGATATAGTCAAATGCTTTAGATAGATCTAGAAAGAGAGCAGATGCTACATGGCTAGAGTTACGGATTTTGTTAATGGTATCTAAGAAGGATACGAGTGTAGTAGATGTACTGTGCCCAAGGCGGAATTCATGTTGGGTTGGGGAGAGGATGTTGTTGTTTAACAGGTAGTGGACTAGTTCTTTTTGGATACATTTTAGATATAAGGGAAAGAAGAGAAATAGGTCAGAAGTTAGAGCCCCCTTTATGGAGGGGTAGGATAATGGCTTTTTTCCTTAAGGAGGGAACATAAGATTCTTGGATCAATCTGTTGATTAGAATGTTAATAGGATAAGCTGCTGTGTCAGCGGCAATCTTGAGGAATTTGGCAGGAATGTTGTCAGATGAGTTGGAGCAGGGTTTTAGCTTTAGCAAGAGTTTTTTTACACAGGAAATGGGAATAGGGGAGAGATTCAATTCAGTTTGAGAAGGGTGTTTATTCTAGTTTTCTGTGGGTGTATTTAGGGCTGTGGTATTGTGAGGTAGGTGTGAAGAGGAGGGAGAATTGAGGTGATGATTACTAGGTAGAGGGGAGGAAAAGGAGGCTGTAAGATTAGCTATCGTGTCAACTCAAACTGGTCTGCAAATGCCTGTAGCACAGTCTTTAGTGTAGAGTTTAACCTCTCCACCAGATCACTGGTCTGGAGATGGTAGGGGGGGTGGTCTTTATGTGATTCACCCCACAGTGCTTCCACAGACCAGCCCCAGCAGGTCTGACATGAACTTGGCACCTCTGTCAGTCAGTATTTCTTTTGGGAAACCTACCCTGCTGAAAATCTCTAGCAAAGCATTTACCACCTTTTGTGCCTCAATGGAGGGCAGAGCCACCGCCTCAGGGAATCTGGTAGCATAACCTACTATCACTAGGGTATACTTCTTCCCTGTGGAGCCTGGGGTACTCAGAGGCCCCACAATATCCATAGATACCCTCTGAAATGGGTCCTCAATCACAAGCAAAGGCATCAAAGGAGCTTTCACTTTGTCTCCTGCCTTGCCTACTTTTTGGCACTGCTCACAGGTCCTGCAGTACCCTGTTACATCCCTGGAAATCCCATGCCAATAAAAGTTCTGCATAATACATCTCTTGGTATGCTTTATGCCCTTATGACCTGCAAAGGGAATGTTATAGGCTATGGTTAGAAGTGCCAGCAGTAGGCTCTGGCCACTACCAACTACTGTATTCGCTCACCCTCTATCCATCCCTCAGGGGTCCAGTCTCTATATAGTAACCCTTCATCCCAGTATACAACTTCCCCCTTTCCTTGAGAATCAGGGGCCTCCCTGGCTTGTAATGTAGGGTCTGAGAGCTGAGCCCGTCTCAGCTCTCTCTTTGTAACCCTTCTCAGCTTCCCATCCACAGGAAGTCTGGTATCCTCTGACAGCCATGCCTCACTGTCAGCCTGGGTACTACTACTAACCTCTATCATTGCAGTCACTCTGTCCAAGGGAACATCAATACCCACCAGCAGCTGTGGCTCACCTTCAATCTCACTGCTACAGGGTAGCTTCCCCTCTGCAGTAGCCACCTCACCAGTCCTGGTTTCAAGTGTGTGGTACATCTGACACCCCCCAAGGCTACCACACCCACATGCTTGTCTCCAGACCTGGCTGCTTGTAACTGCATGCACGGAAGGTACTGCATTATCAAAATCATTCCCTTTCAGGACATCTGCATGGATATCCTCCAACACACCTACTTGCTTGCTTCCTTTTCTACCTCCCAGTCATGGTGAACTCTAGCTAAAGGTACTTGGAATGGGGTCCCTCCTAACACTCTGGCTGGAGTAGAATGCCCAAGCAAGTAATGCTCCTCTTTAACCATTGTAGAGTTCACAATGGTTAGGTCAGAGGCTGTGTCTCTCTCAGCAGTGGCCTGTTTCCCATCTACTAAGATAAGATATAACCTCTTATGGTAGTTTGGTACCCTTGATGTCTCCAGACAACTTACTGCTGGCATTCTGTCATCCCCTCTTGCTGGCTCTCCTAACTTTAGTTACCAACCCTGCTTCCATGGATATCTTTATACTAGATGGTCTCACTGGTTACATTTAAAACATGTAACTCTTGATCCTGGCTGTGTACCTGAACTAGTGGCTTCTCCTGTTACTGGTGGACTTTGTTAGGATAGTTTAGGCTGCCCACTATGACTTCCCCAAGATCCATGTGCAGCACTGGGTATCCCTTTCTTGTGCAGTGCTGCACTGCTTGCTAGGTATAGATCTCCTTTTTTTCCCAACTCATCTACGGTACTGCTTTCCCTATCTGCCAACCAGATTCTCATGTCCTCAGGCAAAGTGCTAAGGGCTTGTTCCTTCACCAAAAGGTTTGCCAGCCCTTCAAAAGTGGTGATGTGACACCCACTCACCCACCTATGAAAATAAGTGCTTAACTCAGCAATATATTCATACACACACACCTTCATATGCCTTGTGCCTATGCTCATGAAACTTTTTTCTATAAGCTTCAGGTGTTAACTTAAAGCATTCCAATAAACAATTTTTAACTGTATTAGAATTTAAGCAATCAGTATCAGAAAATGTAGAAATAACAGTAATAGCTTTACCAGGGAATAAGGGGTCAGGACCCATACCCAGAGCCCTTAGTCAATATTATAATGTTTACATATCATTTCAAGCATATGAATAAAACTATCAAAATTATCATCCTCTGTAAATTGTGAAAGAAATTTACTGACCTTTATTGCTTCTGGGGTTCGGTTACTCCCTTCCCCATTACATCCATGACCCTGGCAAAGAGTCATCATCTCCTTTTCATGTTGCCTTTGCCTCTCATTTTCTTCAGTTTCCAGACATCTCAGTCTCTCTGCTGATTCTAATTCCATTTGTTTCTGTTTCTCCTTTTCTTTAGCCTCCAAACACTGCAGTTTCTCATTTTCTTCAGCCTCCAAACACTGTAGTTTCTCTGATGATTCTATTTCCAAATGTTTGGCCTCCAGTTCAAGTCTCTTTAATTGATGGATTTTTAAGTCCTCTCAGGCAAAGTTAGCTGTACTGTCCACTTACTGAGAGTTGTACATCCCCACAGCCAGTCTGGTTGTCTTCTTGGTTGCTGGTCTGTGATGCAAAAAACATAGAACAAGACAGTAATACCAAGGCAGGAACTTTATTACTCTCTTGTTCTACGTTTTTTGGATTATACGCTGCTCTTGAAAGTAATTCAACTGGTCTGACTTGTGTCCTTTGTACTGCTGGTCTGTGATGCAGCTGTGACTAAGGCTGCAATCATTTCCACTTTAGTCAGGTTGGCATTCACTAGTCCTTTGGCTTGGCACATCTCAGCCAACTGTCTCTGTCAGCTTGCCATAATCCTCTGTTGACATCCTTGCCTGCTCTCCCTGACTAACTAAACAAATAAAAAATAAATAAAACTATTGTGATATGAAACTCTGAATATCTACCATGTAGCTGCTTGAGAGTAAAAACACCTTGTTTAGTGACCACTATTTACAGGCTACAGGAGTTCAATATCCACACCACTGAATCCCAGTATGTGATGTGGTGATCCCACCACTGCCAACCAGTAATCAAAGAACCTCAGTCCTCCTAATGAACATTTCCCCCACGTTTGCCAGTAGTGAGGATTGAGGCTCCTTGATTACTGGCTGGCAGTGGTGGGTTGTCACACTTACTTCTCAGGATAAGCTGGGATCCATTTGACAATTTGCCTCCCATTTCCCTTGGCCAGGTTCCCTTTTCCCTCCATCTTTACCTATCTCTTCCAAACTGATTAAAGGTCACAAGACTCTTGGGTTTTGTACATTATCCACCGGGGATATTTCATGGTTTGGAAATCCCTTCCTCCCTTTTTGGTCATCCCTCAACCTCCACAGGAATAGCTTCCTCTTTTCCCAGAGATGTTCCATTCTCTTTTGATCCAGGGCACCATTTAAGCTGTGCCTTTTTCCCAAGGTAGGAAGCTTTTTTTATTCCAGAATGTTTTTTGTTCCCACAAAGGAGAGCACATGGAGACCAATTCTGGACCTTTCCCAGCTCAACATCTTTCTTTAGATAGCTTCCTTTCGGATGCTGTCTCTTCAGACTTTATTTCCCTTTCTTCTAGCCCAGGCCTTTCTGGTCTCTCTTGATCTCAAGGATGCCTACCTTCTTAGTCTCATCCATCCCATTTTAAGGAAATGTTTATGCTTCTATGTTTTTAACTTGCATTTTCAGTTCTCTCCTTTGCTCTTTGGCCTCTCTACTGCCTAAAGGGTATTCACTAAATGTCCCATTCCTGTCACGGTGTTTTGCAGGATGAGAGGAGTTCAGAACTTCTCTTATCTGGACGATCTGCTCATTCAAACTTTTTCCTCGATGCTTTGTTTCAGGATCTCCAGTTTACTAGTTCCCTGTTGCAGAGTCTGAAGTTCACCACAAACTTTCAGAAATCAGCTCTGACCCCTTCTCAGGATCATATTTTCTTTGGTTACAGGCTTCAGACCATCCCCATGCCAGCATCTCTGCCTGTCCTCAAGACCCTGTCTCTTACTACTTTTTTCAGTGTCTTCTTCCTCTGGCATCAGTCACAGCCAGGAAATTTCTTAGGATCCTCAGGGTTATAGCTTCCACCATTCTCATGGTCCCTCTGGCCAAGTTCCACATGAGAAGGTTTCAGTGGTACCAAGCCAACCTCTGGACTTTCCAATATCCTTCCTTCCTTGTCTCGAGCTCGAGCTTCAATGGTGTATTCATCAATTTTCTCTCCAGCTGGGGCTTCCTTTCCAAGCTCCAGCCTCAACTCAAGAGCTCTTTGCAAACACCACAGACAGGGGATGGAGGGCCTCTTAAGACTCTCTTGAGGTTCAGTGTCTCTGGCCTCTGCATCACAGGTCAGACCACATCAATATAAGGGAGATGACAGCCCTGCTTTTAGCTCTTCAGGCTTATCATTCCATCTTTCTTCCCAGTCCCCTCAAAATCTTTACAGACAACACTACAGTGATGTAGTATGTCAACAAGCAAGAAGGTACAAGGTCCTATCTTCTTTGCAGACTAGCTCTTCATGTCTGGGATCTAGGTGCCCAATATTAAGTGACTCTTCAGGCAGTTTATATTCCCTCAGTGCACAATCTAGTGGCAGACTCTTTGGGCAGGTCCAGCACACAATTTCACAAATGGTTGCTTCACACAGATGTGTTCCTGGATATTGTGCATCAATGGGGTATTCCTCAAGTAGATCTTTTGCCTGCCTTTAAACAGATACTTCCTCTATTCTGTTCCTGAGTCCCAAGTCCCCTGGCTTGGAAAGTGGCTTTTCCTTGGAAGGGGATGTTTTGGTATGCATTCCTCCCCTTCATCTGCTACTATGAGTCCTGCGGAAGATCAGGCAGGATTCTCCCAAAATATTGCTAATGACTCCACTTTTGGCTCAGAATGCATTGGTTCCCCTTCTTTCTCACTTGGCCAGGGGCAGTCATTACAAGTTACCTCACTGACTGGATTTTCTCACACAAGAAAAGGGGTCTCTCATCCATCCTCACTTGTCCACTCTTCAATTAATGCTGTGGGTGATAGGATTTTGATACCTTTCAGGCACCTCTTTTCTAAGGATGTGCTTCGGGTCTTGCAGGCGGCCAGGAAAGCCACTACTATGAAATCTTACATGTAGAAATGGAAGTGATTTTCTGTCTGGTGCCTCTCTCACCATCAGGATCCCCTACCTGTGGAGGTAGCAATGATTCTTTCTTGTATGCGTGATCTGCTCCATGTTGGGTTAGCATATTCTTCAGTGAAAACTCACCTGTCAGCAATTTCTGCTGGTCTGCCCTTGACTCCTCCTCTGGCCTCTAGATGAGGTCAACCAATTTCTTAAAAGTGTTGTTCTTATCAGGCCTCCCAAAAAGCCAATTCTGTCTTCATGAAAACTCAATGCTGTACTTGAAAAATTGACTCAGGCTCCTTTCGAGACAGATGCTTCAGCTTCCTTGCAACACTATACTTGGAAGACTGTTCTTTTGGCTGTCACTTCAGCTACAAGAGTACCTGAACTTCAAGCATTCATGGCTGTTCCTCCTTTCTTAAGTTATCACAAAGACAGGGTGTCTCTGCATACTAATTCTTCTTTTATCCTCAAGGTGATCAATGGGTTGTCCCGTAGTCAGTCTTTTCATCTTCCTTCCTTTTTTCCTTCTCTGTAGGTGCCAGTGAGAAGGTTTTTCACACCTTGGACTTGCATAGACAGCTCAAATATTATTTGGATAAATAAAGTTAGTCTGGCCCAGTAATCAAGGAGCCTGAATCTCACCACTGGCACTGGATAGGGATGTTCACTTGGGATAAAAATGGTTACACCCAGTATTTCCAAATGCAGCTCTCTGCATCAAGCACAATTTCCATTAAGAGCACACAGGGAACACACTCAGTCCAGGGTCTGGATTTCTCTGTCTCCCTCCAGGTTCACAGTAAGACTCCCCCCTGGCACAGCTATAGATACCTCAGCCGAGTGTCCAAGCCAAGTTCTCCATCACCTTCTCTGCGAAACCAGTGCTTTGTGTCCCTGCTCCAAACGGCTGAGACACACACGCATGTCCCTGCTCCAAACAGCTGACATACACACACACACATTTGATTTTCTCACACATACACCTGGGAAAGGGTGCCACAGATTTACTATCTATGCCCCTTCTGCCCAGACTATAAGGTAGTTACACCACCACCAGACACTCCAAATCCAGCAACTCTAAGATTCTTGCAAGTGTACCCAATTATACTGAGTGAAATTAATATTAACACAAACGGTAGTTTGACCAACAGCAAGGCTTTCAGGAGTGACCAGAGATGTCACCAAATATAAGTACTCTAAGAGATTACAACATTCTCTAAAGGACGAGCCACAATGAAAAGTTTAAAAACATGTAGTAATAAATAATTAAAAAAAATGTGAAAATACTAAATATCTATTTACAATAAACATCAGAATTTCAATCACAGGAAATATTAAAATAACACAGATGAATGGATTCACACAGATACAGAAAAACACTACTTAACTAATCTTGCTAGATTTTCCTGACTGATCTAAAGAATTACTATTCCCTGGTCACTTACTAGAACAAGGCAAGATGAAGTAGGTGAGGGGTCCTTCTTTGTCAGGTTCAAAGAACAGAATGCAATGAGACTTCGGTCTCACCTAGTATTAGAATATAATTTTTAGTGATGGATTACAGAATGACATCACATATATCTGGTCATCTGACTTCTGGTTCCCATGTTACTCCCCCCCCCGGCTAGAAGTTGTCAGGATTTAGCACATATGTGCCAATACACGCACACAGAGCCTTGTTAAGATCTACTGCAGCTCATGGAAGTCGTACAACAATTTCAAGCCTTCACCCTTCCAGAGTAGCAATTAGTTCACTCCAAAGCCAATGCAGAAAGCTTCCTAGTGCAGAATTCTTGTCTCTGGCTGCATTGAGAACTGTAAGATACAATCTTTATGGCCTAAACCAGGTATTTTAATTTCAAACCTTTTTCAAAGTTAGATGTATTGAGATTAACTTCTTCTCTTCCAGTATCCTCTGTTAAAACATATACATTTAAAGAGTTAACAATAATACATGTATATTTATTTTTCTGCCTAGCAGGGCATACTGTTGGTACATTTTTAACACAAGCAGCTTTACAAGTACATTTTGTCAACACAAGCATCTGTACAAATCAGTTTGATAAACAAATGACATATAATTCTTTACAAAATTCCAGCTAGCTGTGCTGGCATATATTACATATCCACTGTCCTACTTCTCCTGGCATACCTCACATCGTCACACTTACCATAACATTCCATATGTGTTTTTTAAACAAGAAAAATATTTATTAAATTATTACATTTGTCACTGGCAATAATACATTTATAAAAATGACAACAAATCATACTGACAATTTTCGTTGCAAACATTCGACATTACAAAACATGTTGACTTAATTCTAGTTGTAAACATTATCTAGTTACTGTCAAACACTACATAGCTCATTCAAAACCTGCCTTCTTTTAAACCTCATTTCTCCTCTGTATGTACTGTTCCCACAATTCACATTTTCCTATGTAATTTGCACCTACCTTTTCTAAAGATCCCAGTTGCAGTTTTACTTCTGTTCTCTATATTCACTATTTCTACTAGAATTGGTTTAGACTCTGATTTCCATTTTCTAGTAATTGCTTTTTGGCAGCCACCATAATTAGATTCATTATTATACCCTTTATAAATATAATATTCTGCATGGTTACTGTTATTCTTCATAAGAATCTGCATCCAAAACTCCAGTCTCTTTGTTTCTTGAGCTTCCCCCTGTTTCATCATCATCATCATCCCTTTCCACTTTGGATTATAGATTTCTGCTTATGCTATGTATAGAAGCGTTAACTGTGTAGCTCTGAAATACCCCTTCAAATCGGGTGATCCAAAACCATCTTGTTCAATTGAAAGAATCAGCTTATCCCGCTTGACTCTTGCCATCTTCCCCTCCCAGATAAAATCCTTCATTTATTTATTAACTGATATCCACAACTTCTCCTCTGGTTGATAAAAATATGCCTGACCTGTGTATAAAACTAAAGGGAGTAAAAACATTTTAATGGCTTGTATTTTGCTATTCATATCTATATAACAAAGCTTCCAATTTCTCCACTTTTTTTATTATCTTTTGTTTAGTCTCTTTCTACTTATCCTTAGCTGCCACACCAGAATCCTTTTTAATCCCTACTCCTAAGTACGTAATTTTACCATGTCCCCATAAATATGGATATTGCTGAATCAATTTGTGTATGGGTACATAATTCACAGCTATTAACTTTGTTTTAGCTTCACTAATTTTTGTATCCAAAAAGGATCTGAAACTGTCTCAAAATGTTCCACAACACTGTAATGTCTTTTCCTTGTTTTATCAGGTATAAAATAATATCATCTGTAAACAGAGACAGCTTTTCTTGACTATCATATCAATTGTAACCTTGAATTTCTGAGTCTCGTATTTTCTTTGCCAATGTTTCTAAATATAGTGGAAACAACAAAGGGGAAAGAGGACAATGATGCCTGATTCATCTGCTGAAACAGAAATTATCAGAGAGCAACCCACCCACTTCAATTTTGCCTCCAATCCCTCATATATCCTCCTAATCAACCCAATAATTTTATCAGGGGAATGCAAATGCTTCCAATGCCCTGCTCATAAACTCCCAGCTTACTCTGTCAAATGTTTTCTCTGCATCAAGACCCACCAACAACAGTGTTATTTTCTCACATTCAGCTTTCCTCTGGATCATCAATGTTCTGTTAATGTTAAATGTTTGCTTCCCCTCCACAAAACCACATGGATCCATGTCTATCAATTTCTTGAATCACCCTTGCCATTCTTTTAGCCATTATAAACATAAATAAATGGACATGTATGAAGCTGGATTTGAATGGGTCTTTACCCCCTTTAGGTATTACAGGCACCACTGCTTTCTTCCAAGATGTTGGTGTTTTCTCCTCTTTTTAAAATACTGTTAAACAAAACCTTCCAGATCTTTATCAGTTTTTCTCCCTCCTAGATTTCAAAGTTCTCAGGAATACCATCGATTCTGGGGAACTTTCCTTTTGATTGGTTATACGTTACCATTTTATCTCATCTCCTCCTAACCTATTAGTAATTGAGCTTCATCTACCTCTAACCTTGGCATATTTAATGCTTCCATAAAAATTTCCATTTGTAACTTTTCTTGATCTCCATATTTCTCTGCTTTATACAGACTTTCATAACATTTTCACAATATTTTAGTACCTCTACAGGATCACTTGTTATCTTCCTTGTTATAGGCTTCCTAAGCCTGGTGACAACCCTTTCTATTTTCTGTTGCCCAAGTCAAAAAAAAAAAACGTTGCTTAACAGCAATCTTTCTCAACTCATGCATACTATGGAGGTAATCCTTTATTTTCTGCTTGGCACTCTGCAATTGCTCTTCTTCTTCTTCTGTGAGATTCACCCATTCTGCAATACTTCAACATTCGTCAGTCCTTCTAAATAATTCTTGTCGCTTCTTAACCATCCCTCTTTTATTTCCACCCTAGTTTTAAACTCCACTTTAATTTTATCCCTCTCTCTTGCCACATTTTCAGTAGAAATTTCTATAACTCCCAAATGATTTCTAACTACCCATTCCTTAAATACCTCTCTTTTCAACACATAGGTGGGAAAGTGCCAGTGTCTCACTTTTATTTCATTAGCCTGCATTTTTATTTTAGTTATTATTGGTGCATGATCTGAAATAGTTATTGGATGCATATCAATAAAATGCACATGTTCCTGTGAAATTTAAGTTCTGCCCAGCCTAGCCCAGTTTTTGTATCTTGGGGAATAATATGTAAATTCTGAAATCCTACTACTGAATTCACATCTTCCATGCCAAATATTTTCATAAATTTCTCCAAAAATCTACCCTCCTTTGTTATATTTTCCCTTCTTGGACCCCAGACACATCTTCACTGCTGCAAATGAAATTCTAGTCCCCACCTCTGAGTAATATTCCCCACTGAAAACTGATTATTTCATCCAGAATTTTCTTAAGCTCCACTACAGCAGTTTTAGGTGGACTATAAATACTTGCCAGTGTAATCCTCCTCCCTTGCCAGTAGCCCCTTAGTACCACATATCTACCATTATTATCTTTTTTCCCCTCTTCTATCACTACTAGAGCTCCTCTTGCAGTTAATACAAATACTCCTCTTTTCCTTTGTCCCAGGTAGTCTGCTGAATAACTGTCCTGAAAACCTTTCTTTATCAAATCCACAAATTCAGTTCTTTCCAAATGTGTCTCCTGCACTCTGCATTTTTAATATAGTTCACTACTCTATTTTTGTATATATCTGTGAGAAAATTAACATTTAAAGATAATATCACAAGGCTTATTATAGTAGAAGATTACCACTAGATTCCAAAGTATCCCAGAGCAAAGTAAAACAGCAAATGAAATCCAAATCAAAACTCCAAGGATACACCACGAGAATGGGAGCAAAAATTATTTCTTTATTCCAAAAAACACATAGAGCAAAAAAGGCTAAGCGCTTTCGCGTGCGCTATGCACGCTTCATCAAAGGCTTATTATGTTAAAAAGTTATTATTCTCACCTTTTATTTTTAATATTTTATTTAAGTATCTAGTTCCAGCTTTTGCGTTACCTGCACACAAATGTTTGGCAGGTTGAACTTTTATGCAGTTGTTTCTTGCCATATCCATTCGAACCTTTGGCAAATCTTACAAAACATTTTGTTTTACTGAAAGTCCTCAAACAAAAAACAAATACACATGCAATGCACCTCAAAACCTATTAACGTAATATTAACACCCAAAACTATGTGCAACTCCAAACATTCCAAGTATTAAAGTTTTACCTTCCTAATAGGAACAATTGTCTCAAACTGACAACCCCACTCACAGATTTGGACTACCTACAAGGAAGGTTGTCCATGCTAAGATACATGGTACAGCTTGTGCTTCTAAGTGCTTTCTGGTTTTGTTTTACCTTTACTGCTGTCCCAGAATGAGAAAACACTTGAATGCTTTCAGAAAACATCAACTCCTAGCCATTGAAAGAAAGGCATTAAAATAAAGTATTCTATTTTTATTGGTCTTTTTCAGATCATCTCCATGGAGATATGAGAACCAGATACACATATTTATTTATTTATTTATCTGCCAAAATTCCACAGCATTGCAGAAAAGAAAGCCAGTAAAGGTTCTGATGAAGTTTCCATGGGTGAAACGAAAGTGCTTATTTATCTGGTGTGGATATTTTGTATTAAACTTTATACCATATTGGTTTGGCTTGGCTTTGTGACCAAAAAACAAATCTTTTCCATTTACTTTTGTAATTTTTTTTCTGGTGGAAGCTTTGTAGGATGATAAAAGGATGTGATGGACAGGTGAGAAGAGACTGGACTGTCTAGCAACTAATGGAAATACAGAAACCATGCAGTCAACCTGAGGCCTGAAATACCTGGATAAGTCATGTCTGTCAGGTGAGACAGTAGGTCTGAAGTTGGATCCAGAATCCAAGGTGGGTGTACAAGATAAGGCCAAAGGAAGGGAAACCAGATGTGATGAGGCCAGTAAGGTGCAATGAGGATAACTGGGCTCTTCAATCGAGATGCTTTCTGGAGAATTTTGAAAATGAGGGGCAATGGGGGGGTGAGCATAAAGGAGACCAGAGGACCAAACGTGAAGTAGACTGTCTTTCAGGGACTCCCCCACTGGGGACCTGCTGCACTTATTGTTGAGGGGAAATGCAAACAGATGGCTGGTCCTATTGACAGAAAATCCTCTTCACAAACTTCATGTTGTGAGACCACTTGTGAGGCATTAGAACAGACATGCTTAACTTGTCTGCAATTACACTGGACTTCCCTGGGATGTGCACTGCTATCAGAAAGTGATTTGATGAGATTGCCCATTGCAATACTCTCTCAGCTTCTTGACAAAAAGGGCAAAATCTGGTTCCCTCTTGTTTGCTGATGTACCAGACTACTGACATACTGTCTGTCTGAATCTCAATAGTACCGGTTGGGAGAGTGCCTTGGAAGGCTTGAAACACTAACAGGACAACTCTCATTTCCAGGACACTGATATGTGTGTTGGCCTCTGGGAGACCATGTGCCTTAGACCATTCTTCCCAAGAAGTGCCTCCCCCACCTGATCTGAGAAGCATCTGTGGACACTGTGGCCTTGGGTTGAAGAAGAAAAAAGAAACAGTGAATGGAAAAGATCCACCACAGAAGGCAATTTTTGCAAGCTTGCATTATTTTGACATGACTGGCTAATAGTTGTTGGAGGAAGGAATCAATGAGTTAAGAGTGTCCACTGAAGGATCCTCATATGGTACTCTGCCAGCTGTGCTACAGTGATTGCCGCTAACATGGATCCCAATGTTTGAAGGATCAAACGAGTTGAAAGAGAAGAACTTTGAATGAACTTTTTGACTTGGAAATGAATTGTTTGAACCCGGGACAGTGGGAGAGAATCTATTTGAGTGACTGTATTGAACATAGCAGAGCAGAATTCCAATATCTGAGTTTCTCTGAGCTGAGATTTGTTGTAACTGACAAAAATCCCCAGATGACAGCATAGCTGGAGTAAGTAGTCTTGAGCTTGAATTAGATGATGCCTGGTTGGAACAGTTATAAGCCAGTCGTAAAGACATGGAAACACCCGGAATTCCTGGAGTCTCATCTACTACCATATACTTGGTAAACACCCTGGGAGCTGTGGTGAGATCAAAGGGCAGTGCTCTGAATTGGTAATGACTGGCTCCTAATTGGGAACGTAGATATTTCCTGGACCACCTGTTCATTTTTATATGATAGTACACATCCTGAATATCTATCGAGCATATCCAATTATCCTTGTGCAGAAAAGGCAGACTAGACTGAACTGTGACCATCCAGAACTTTGCATACTGAACTGATCAATTTAGTTTGCTGAGATCCAACATTGCACTCCAGTCCCCTGTTTTCTTTGGCACTAGAAACAATCTTGAATAAGTTCTGGACTCTTTCCGGACTGGCGGGTCCTTTTGGAGGACTCTTTTTTTTTTCTAGCAGCTTAATTCTAGTACTGCTGCTTCCCTCTGATTGCGTGGAACATCAGGGATTTTGTTTAATGCTAGTGGGGATGGATGGGAAAATGGTATTATACAACCACTGGATATTATCCTCCACACCCAAGAATCTTTTATAATTTCTAGCCAGGCTCTCTGGTGCAGAGATAAATTACCCCTGACTGCCTCCAGAGATGAACAGTCAGGCCTCCTTTCAGGAGTTCTGAAAGGATCTTTTATGGAAATTATCCTCAGATCCCTAGTTTTCAGGACCACTTCTATTGCAGGGACGGTGTCTTCCATTACAGTTATCCCCTCTGCTCCTGGGGGAACTGTCTTCAAGTGGATCGTAGAAGGAATCCTGCAATTTTTGGAACCACATTTTTCATCCATCGCACTGGTTCCTAGAAAAGGTCTCTTGAGGGGTTGAAAAAAAGTATGCCACAGCAAACAGGGTGTTTCCTTCCTGCTCACACTCAGAGAGTGTGCCTTTAACTTTGAGTCCAAATAAGGAAATTCTGTCAAAAGGAGCACTGATGAAGGAAGATTTGAAGGGTTCAGCAAAGTCAAACAAAGCGCATCCAGGCATGTCTTCTGATGGAAATGCCTGAACCTGCCTCCCATGAGTTACCTTCAGCTGCATGGGAGATAAATCTCATGGACGTGTTTGAAATGGACAGAAGTTATAGGTTCATAGGTAGGTACTAGGCTATCTGCCCGAGGGAATTTATAAGCCTAGCCAGAGTGTGTCGGCTTTCGCTGCCCCAGTGATTAATTAACTGAGCCTCTGTCAAGCAGAGCCAATGAAGTGATCCCAGGGTTGTATTTTCTGTTACCCATCCACTTGTCAAGGTTTCTCTTGAAGAGTGTTAGTGAGGGGCTCTGTCTAATGTAGTTAGGAATTTTGTTCCTAAGCATGGGGAGTCTCTGTGACAGGACTCTATCCCTCCAGCATGTTCTAATTATTGTTGTGGCGAGGTTTAGCTCACTAGAGCGCGTGGCTCGCAGTGACTTCGATTTCTTTAGGTGGAGCATGTCCATGAATTCTGAGTTGGACTTGGCTTTGTAAGTCAGGTAGAGATCACCTCTGAGTAAGCGATATGCCACTGAGTACAGCCGGAGTTTTTTCAGTCAGGCTGCATAGGACATATGTTTGAGGCCAGTAATCCTCTTGGTGAGGTACTTTTGTGGTCTTTCCAGCTGTTGGAAGTGTCTTGTGAGGTACATCCCAAATGAGGCATTGTACTCTATGATGGGTTTGATGAGTGACGAGTAGAGGGGCACTATAACCTCTTTATTTATAGATGCGAACCCTTTAGTAATTAGATGGGCCACATAGAAGGATTTCCTAACTACTTTGGCAATATGATTGTCAAAGAAGAGATTACTATCTAGCTGGGTCCCCAGATCTCTTATTACCGCCTCTGTATTAAGGGGGCTGCACCTATGTGGTAATTTGTAGGTGTTTTGTTTTTCCCAAACTGGATGACTATGTACTTTTTGGCATTTAGCTTGAGGCCATTACTTTGACACCAGGTGTCCGTGTCAGTAAGGCCTTTTTGGAGGATGTCCGTGTCAGGTGGAGAGTCAATTATGGCTCCCAGTTTGCAGTCATTGGCGAACTTGTTTAGCCACAGTCTTCCTGTGTTTGCCTGTACTTCTGAGAAGTATATGCTGAACAGTAGGGGCCCCAGGACCGAGCCTTGCGGGACACCACTTGTGAGTGGTTTAGAGTCGGACCTGGAGCCTGCTATTTTTACCGTGTGAGTTCTGTCTGTAAGCTAGTTGGCAACCCATCTTGTGACGTAGGGGTTTATGTTCAGGCTGGTGAGTTTTTCTATAATACCCGAGTGATGAATGGTGTTGAATGCCTTGACGAGGCCAAGGTAGGCTGTGTGAACCACCTTTTCCTCATCTATGACCTTGGTGACTGTCTCAAAGAAGTCAACCAGGTTTAGTAAGCATGATCTGCCCTTAACAAAGCCGAACTGAGTCGGGTCAAGTGTTTGGAGGTTCCCAATGTCTTTGTTAATGTGTTCCATGATGATGCGCTCCATAGCCTTGCAGACCAGGCTAGTCAGGCTTATGGAGCAATAATTACCAGGGTCAGTTGTTGCTCCTCCTTTGTGGAGCAGAATAACCATTGCTATGTGCCATTTTATGGGCACGTAGCCTGTGCAGAGGCTGAGGTTGAACAGCATGTTTAGGTGGGGGGTTAGTTTGTTCTGTAGTTCATGCAAGAGGCATCCTGGGAAGTGTAGCCAACTGTAAGGAAACAGTGTTCTCTACCTTGGAGGATGTGGTCCCAAAGAGGGATTTGGAAAGTTCTTTATTCAAACCCCTCTGAAGTCTTGTAAAATGTGCCAAGTAATTCAGTGACCTAAGAGTGAAGGTCACTGAAGTAAAGCCATGCTTCCCAAATCTGTCCAGCTCCCTAAACTCCCTGTTCTACCAGTTCCTTCTTAGTGGCCACCGCTATAACAATGGCATCAATGGGTACTTTCTTACTCCAATATGTTCTATCCTTATGTGGTACACAATCTTGTCTATCTCTTAGGGATAGACTTAATCATGTTAGATTCCTTCCATGCCTGCCAAGAGATTAAATCAATGAGCATATCAGCAGGTAGAGTCACCCAGGAGGTAGACAGGACAGTGCCAAAGGCCTCCAGGAATACCGACTCCTCTTGGGAAAAGTTATTGGGTGACCAACCACCCCTTTGTATCAGCAGTTCTAAGATGTTGCCAAATGAGACGTCATTGGGTGGTA
The DNA here is from genome assembly GCF_019279795.1 of Protopterus annectens. Classification (NCBI taxonomy): domain Eukaryota; kingdom Metazoa; phylum Chordata; order Ceratodontiformes; family Protopteridae; genus Protopterus; species Protopterus annectens. Next base: position 1,748,301,661 of record NC_056735.1, read on the forward strand.
ATCTGGGGGACCCTTCTCCTTTATCAAAGTCAGTGTCCTCTGTGACAGACTCTTGTGGAAAGTCTAAATGCCTGCTTTTACACTTCCTCTTCCTAGAGACTTCCTCGATGGGATGCTCCGGTAGTGTGTCAGAAAAGATTAATATATCCTGCTGGGTTGTCTGTAGACTGGTTTGGGCTGGCTGTCGTAGTTGAGCAGATGATTGAGGCTATGGATGCAGAATTGAATGGAACTGTGTGGTCAGAGCCGAAGAAGGAAGAGAAATCTAAATTCTGGAAACAGAGAAAGATCTCTCCACTACCTTGAAGGCAGAATGCCTTGGAGAAAAGGATACCAGTGGATCCAATAAGAGAAGCTTACTGACTGTTGCTGCCCTTCGCCTTGAAGACAAACTACTCGAGGAAGGAGTCAGAGTGAGCTGTCTGGCACCAAAGCTCCAAGGAGCAGAAATAGCTCCAACAACTTTGGAGTCGAGTCCAATACCATGGAGCTGAAGCTATGGCTCCAAGAGTTGTCCAGCTCTGAAGTACTCTGTGCCAAACCACTCAGAGACACCATCTGAAATGAAGATGCCAACATCTTCGGATCCGAGACAGATGACTCCAGGATTTCCAGATCTAATGGTTTCAAAATCAAAGGTCAGATTGGAGAAGGACCTATTAATGAAGGAGTGGTACTGACAAGGATCTCTGGACCCAATAGGGTCAAAGCCAGGACAACTCCCATTTGTATCTGTGTCCTGAGGAACTTCATCATCATCCTCCTCCCTCCCTTCCTGCCCATTCTGCTCTAGCCTTGTTCTTTCCTGCCCTCCTGGCAGAGGGGCTCCTTTCCTTTTTCTCCTTCTGGATGCACGTTTCTCCTTGTCCCTAGGGTAATTCTGTTCCTCTTGGGGCTTTTCCACTTTTGAGTGTGTTTGTCTGTACATCACCTTTATGCTCTATGCCTTGCACAGGGAGCATATGTGTGATGTACAATGCCTATAAGTGCTAAAGGCTTTGGTATATTAGCTGGACATTGGGCTATCCTTGGCAGGAGATCCCTTATGTAAGGAATATTGCAACAGTGAAGAGAAGGACATCTACTGTTATGGTAAGATTTTACATAACTGCACTTTGCCTTGAGATCAGACAAGACCAGCACATAAAAGAGATACTGATCTCTGGCCAAAAGATCATTAACTACTACAATAAGGGCAGTTTCTGCATTATGGTAAGTGCAGTCACTAGACTGGTTGGGATCCATGAGCTCACAAACCCTTGATGCAATTTTAGTTGTGCATAAATAACTTTTTCAATAACTTTCTCCTGAAACAGCATGTTTGACACAGTGATTATTAAGATTGTGTCAGTCCAAATCTGATTTCTTTAGAATTATGATAACAAAAGCCTATTTTAAAAGAGGAAAGCAAAATCCCAGAACTGAAAAAGGGCACCAAATTTTCATAAATAACTGGTACTAGGACATCCATGCTAAGGAGGGCAAGGATCTAGGTTGCAGGTAGTAAAGCATGCACCCACAATTACACACAATAGTTCAGCTTAATCTGGAACAACAAATTCAGCCCAAGAAGAGTTGCTCACAGCTTTAACTAGAGAACAGTCCAGGGAGTCTGGAGAAGACAGTGCAGATATTTTTTTCAAACATCTTTATTGAATTATTACCTGTGGCATAGGCACACTTACATTCATATAAAAGTAATCAAACTATAATAACAAACATCATACTTAACATATATTGCTATACATCATATAACCTAAGCAGTATTACATAAATTATTCAATTCCTACCTTTTTTTAAAACAAGACACATCTTTATTAAACCATCAGTTAACTACATAGGCAATCATACATTTATATAAATGAAAACAGACCACACCGTCACAATCCTAGTTGCAAGCATTTTACATCACAAACCATCCTGACACACTCCCATTTGCAAACATTATAAATCACTTATAATCTTCCCAGTCTTTCTCACTCAAACATTACATAGCTCATTTAAGTCCTGCCACCTTTTAAACCTCATACCATTGTTCCCCAAATTCCCATTTTTCCTATGTAGTTTGCTCCTACCCTTTTCTGAAGATTTCAATTTCAAACCTAATGGTTAAGGTGTTTGCCTTACAAACACAAGGTACTGGGTTTGAATCTCACAGGAGATAACTGGCTAGGCTTAAAATGGCTCACAAGGGCAGTTAGCCTAGTACTAACCTATGATAAATTCTATGATAAATTCCTATGAATTGTTTTATCTCTGTTACTATATTCACTACTTCCAGTACAGTTGGTTTAGCTTTTGATTTCCATTTTCTAGTAATTGCTTTTTTGGCAACCACCATCATTAGACACAGCAAGGCCTTACCATGTCTAGGCAATTCCGATTCTGTATCATAGCTCAGAAAAATCATCTCCCTCATCAGACCAATCTGCCCACCCAGCATCTCCTACAGTGCATCCCACAGGGAATCCCTAAAGTCCGTCAACTCACCCACTCCCAGAAAATATTTTCCTAATTACGGCTTTCTTCCCTTTCCTACCTCCAACATTTGCTGTCTGCCCGAGGAAAAATTCTCTGGAGTCTACTTGGGGTATAAAAATATCTAAATAAACATTTCCAGACAAAAATCCTAAATCTAGATGTTGTTGCATATTTGGGAGACATAACATATACGCTCCCATTGTTTCTTTGTGAATTGTTTATCCAGTCTCTCTTCCCAAGCCTTTCTAACCTCCTCTGATTGATTCTTATAGTTATCATGCAATATTTTATATGTTCTACTAATTATTCCTTTTCTAATGGTAGCTTCTGTTCTAGATTCTATTAAAAACTCTACCAGCGCTGGTCTTTCATTTAGAACCCCTTATTTCTTTCTCTTTTCCTATACTCTGATATCGATCCCTGATAGGGAAGGCAATCTCTAACCTGCAGTCCAAATAAATTCTTGGCGTCTTCCCATTCTATCTTCTTTCCCTCTCTAGTTATTTGCTCCCAATACCCCAGTTCCTTTGCCAGTCTTCTCCAATAAATTCCAGCCCCCCCCCCTCTTGCCTACTGTCTGTATCCCTAATTGCAGTCATCCCTATCGGCAGAATCTCGTTTCTCCATTCCTGTGTTGGTTTAGTTCTTAGAATACTTTCTGCTACTTTATGGATATAATATTCTGTATGATTGTTGTCATTCTCTTTAAAGGCCTGGATCCAAAATTTCAGTCTCCCCTTGTTTCTTGAGCTTCCCCCATGTCATCATAATCCCTTTCCACTTTGAATTATAGTTCAAATTGGGTAGTCCCAATCTGCCGTGTTCTGGAAGAATCATTTTGAGAAGACAGTACAGATATGATGCTGAAAACCCTGACAGCGAAAAATTGAGCAGCAACCTCATGCTGCTGGGATGTAAAGGCCTTATAGGTGGTAAAACATACAAAGCTGCATAACATATCCACTACATGAAACGACCTGCTGAGATCTCTTTGTACAAAGCATTTTATTTCTTTCAAGAGATCTCAGGCAAAAAGAATAATTGTTGATTCAGCCCAAATTTGTCACTCCAAAGAATGGTATACCTCCAACAATTTCCAGCTTTTACCTTTCAAGTTTCAAAGCACAGCGCTCAGCCTCAAACCATGGCTCATGGGCTACAAACAAGACATGTATGAGTGGTAATCAAATCCAAGACAGAGACTGATGACTTATTATAGGGGGAAACCAAGATCTGGACTTCCAGCATGTCCTGATGGATTGTAGATAAAAAGAAACAAGACAAACTTTAAGAAAGATTATGGACTGCATGTTCAGGACTTGCTGTCTAGTAAAGGGATGTTTTAAAGTAAAGTGGACCAGGAAGAAGTGGTCATAGCAAGAGACTGGCTTTAGCACCAAGTCACAGGTCATCACACATAGCTGGAACTCTAAGTTATGTCCTATATGGTGAGTTGCAGAGGTAATTACCTAAACCAAAATTGCATCACAATTACACAGGAATTAGCTCAAATTATCTCATATAACCCAATGACACACTCAAAGACCCACATGCTGAAGTTAACTAAAGCCAGAAGGCAAACAGAAGTGTCATTCTGCCTTTAGCTATCACTGCATATGATGGGCACTGTGACCTACTCCACTCTTCCCTCCTGTGTGACATATGTGGGAATGTCTGAAGCACAGTGTGACCTGACCATGCACTAATCAGCATAACCTGTTTGCATACTTGTTCTGTGTAAAACCATGTTTTCACTGTTTGCTTATTATAGCTGGTAGTTCCAGATGAAACATCACTATTTTGCCAGAGCTGCCATGTACTGTGCCTATCCCTGCCTGGGGGATGGCTGTGCATTTGCCACTTGCTAGCGTTCTGTCTCATTGCCCGCAGACTATGTTGCAGTTATACCTACTATGCTGGCCATGTGGATGCATGATCTAAATGAGGGGCTACCCTGCCTTCTTCCTTACCAGAATGCTACATAGCATGTAACATGCTTAAGTACCATCAATACACTTTGGCAGGGTCATATTAGACTGCTCCCCCAGACAGACCAAGGCAGGGGAAGGAGGCTCTGAGTAGGCCAAACACATATTCAGTTATACTGTGGGTTTTTTAAGTGTGAGGTTTTGTACTGCAGTTTGGTCATGTTCTGTAATTCTAAAAAGCTTCATTAGCCAGAGCTCTTACTGGTATCCAGCATCACCTGAAACACAGAATCAACATATGTATGTGATTACTACATTTGAACATACTATAAATGCAGCCATTTCGATTAACATTAACAAAACTCTGTAGATGTCCTTGTGGAATGTCACCATACACCCATCCATCCACCCACAACCCATTTTTCCCCATTTTTGCACATGGGTCGGCGTATGTCACTTCAACAATGACAATCATGTAGACCCAAGGCTTACACCGCCAGGTGACTAGCCCTGTCGTGTCACCATACACAACACAGTGATATAGCTCATATGTATTACACATGTGAATCATGTGACTGTCTGGGCACTGTGTAGACACAGTCATCATGATACTACATGCATTACACACCACATAGCACTTCACAGAATGGGAGTTCTTCTTATTGTGACTGTGAGCCATGTGGGACCTTTATTGTTACATGCATGCACTCTATATCACCCAGCACATCAATTAAGTTGGTGACACAATAGAAGGCGTATACGGTAGGAACTCTGTCCAATGTCTTAGTAAACCATACACCCATGCACATGTCATTATATGACTGTTTGCCTATACTTTCTGCAGTGTGTTTGTTCTCCCTGCATTACAGAACAACATGCGACAATGAAGTGCTACTAGCTTATGTGTGGACAATTCCTGCACAATTACATGACGTACATGGCTAACCTTTTTAGTGAAGCTTGGCCTCTATCAATGACTTAGAAAGTTTAAACACCTGTAAATTTAAGCCATAACATTTACAGTCTATTAGAAGTTCTGCCATGATAAGACAATCCAAATAACTGTGAAGCAGAATTTTCAGGGTCTACCTGTACAAACTGAGGAGAGTAATTTTGTGAAGAGTAGAAGTAATCCTCTTTCTAACATGAAACAGAGAAAGGCTACTTTTTTTTTTTTGCTCTTGTTGATTTGGCCTAAATTTGGACAAATGTTGGTTCCCAAAATGCGCTAATATCAGTCCTGTTGGTTGTTCTACAGTTTCCTTTGCCAGTTAATAAAGGGTACATGAGAGACCATGTAGATGTGGCCTTTTAGGCTATGTAAGAATGAGCTTTTGCATGTGGTACAGCAGAAGGCCTCGTCTATCACAGAAAAGAGTGGCTGTGTGAAGGATCACTTACCACAACAGCAGATCTTTACATAGTGGCCATTGTGACAGTAAATCAAAACATTTGGGTTTTATCTGCTTTATTTGCTTTCATTTGTGGTCAAAAGTTTCACAAGTTGTACATCTATCTCTATGAAGACTAGTGCTAGTCTTTTGTCAACATTCCTTCAAACCAAGACTGGTGCACAGGGCTCCCATATAAAGTCAGCACAACCAAAGGCTTTCTTCAGTTCTTCAAACCTAATACTGCCCTCTTACTCCGTTCTGACTATAGTAGGATATTCCCTAAACTAACAACTTAAACTTAATTACAACAAAAAAAATAACTATGCAAAAGCACAAGAACAGGAAAGATGACTATTTGACCTGTTCTGGGGATATGGAAATACTGCTGTGGGAAGTATACTTGCATACAATTGCACTACCTTCTTTGGACAGGGTTGCTGTAACAGCAAGTTAAATAGGACCCTCTAACCACAGCCATGGCAAAAACTATCATATCCTGGACCTGATATCCAAATTATAGAGTCTGGCAAAGGTATAAGCAGTAGACCATGATGCAGCTTCTGAAATAATCTTGTGTAGAAACATTCTTGAAATATGCTGCTGAGGATGCTACCATGCTAGCAGAATTATCTTTGCTGTGTTTACGTTCACCTTGAAAAGAGTTACTGAAGTGTCATGGCAAAAGACAATACAATAAGCCAACCACACAGAAATTCTTTTTATTTACCGACAGGTCTTCTTTTCCTTGCTAAATGTTATAAACAGTGGACCAGTGTTTAGGAAATCATAAGTCCTTGTATAGCATCTCAGCTGTCTGTGACCATCAAACAGATACAATTGGTGCTCTCTATTTTGACAATTTGTAAAGAACACTGTTGAATGATTGGACTGAGTACGAGTTACTCTGGAAACTATGTCTGACATGAAGGATAGACTTTGAGCTGAGAGTGCTTTTCAGCATTTTGAAAGTTTGGAAACAATACTGCAAACTGAACATAATAATTACAAGTCACAGCAAAAATTATTTCTGACATGAAGAATTGATTTTTTTTGTGCCATCTTCTCACTGTGAAATGCTAAAGTAAGGTGGTTTAGACAACAAAAGCTATTAACTCTGGAATCCCACCAAAAGTAAGAGTAACCAGGACAGGGCTTTGGGGATAGATTATTCAATTCAGATGAATCTGCTGATTCAGAAGGTGTAAAGTTATCTTCTCCAAAAAAGTTCAAATCCCAAGGAGTAGAGATAATGACTTCTTTGAGATCTTAAACTGAAGGACTGTTTTAACAAAGGCCTTTAATAGAAGATTGAGCTGCTATCTATGAGATACCTGAAAGACAGGCAAATATTGTAGAAACATGAATTTTAAACGAAGAATAAACCATGCTTGAATCAAATACATAGCTAAAAGGTTTAAATATTCTGGTATACAACATGGTAAATGATCTATTCCTTATGGCACAGTCCAAGAAATAACTCTCTTCAACCTTTATATGTAAAGCCAAACAATAAAATGTATGAATATTGTGTATTTACCATAAAGTTAGATCAATGTTGTCTGATTTTCATCCAGTTCAACTATGGGTTATTGGATCCGACTGGATCCAACCACGGCACAGATCCTGAAGCTCTTCAGTTTCAGGGCTCTGACTCCTCCCCTACCCATAATTCCCTGAACTCCAACTCACTACCTCAGATAGAGTTTGCCCCCATTAGATACATATATATATATATATATATATATCCATACTAATATATGCAGATATTAATCATGCAAGCCCTCTTCAAAAATAACCCCAGAAAATAGAAGAGAAAAATGGCAGGGGTATGAGAAGCAGGTAGTAAGGACTACTCACAAACAGGGTATGCCAGGGGAAACCTGGTAATCAGAAACCTACATGTGACAATTTGGAAGGGAGTAGATGGGAGGGAAGTTGTACCAGATGAAAATCAGACAACATCAATCTTTTGCTAATGGTAAGTACATAACTTTTGTATACAGTGTTGCCTATTTTCATCCGATTCAACTATAGGACAGGTTCCCAAGCATATAAACCTGAGTGGCATCAAGGAAGGACATTCCTGTGGATAGTGGAACCAATGAGGAATGTGAAGTAGATTGTTGATCAAGCTTGTAATGAGAAACAAAGATATGATTTACTGACCAAGGAGCTGCTGCACAGATATCATCAATAGGTAGTCTACTGGTAAAGAATGTTGACATGGCCACTGCCCTTGTGGAATGGGCCTTGGGTTTAGAATGCAAAGACAAGCCCTTTTTATCACAAATAAAGGAAATGCATTCAGATACCATCTAGACAGAGTAACTTTATCCATTGCTTTGTCAAATTTATGTTTTGAGAATGCCATAAAAAATGATCTGACTTCCTGAATGGTTTGGTCCTATGAAGACAGAACCTAAGCTGGCGATGAAAGTTTAGCATATGTAGCATGCATTCACATTTGTTTGAAAAATCTCACAAAAAAGATGGGTAGATCTATTGACTGAATTAAGTTCGTTTTGGATGCCACCTTACGAAGGAAAGATGCATTAGTCCTTAAGGAGACTTTGTCTTTGTGAAAGACAAAATAGGGAGGCTTGCATCTTTGAAATCTGTTTGGCTGAAGTAATTGCCACCAGAAAAAAAAATGTTTTTCTAAGAGAAGAACTTCAAATCAACTGATGCAGCCAGCTTGAAGCGTAGTTGAGTCAAAGCTTGTAACATGATGGCAATGTCCCATGGGGATACCGGGACCATACCTCTCAACCTGGAAACATCAATAATCTGGACAAAGGCCCATAAAAAATAGGTACAAATCTGTATGGTGATTAACATAAATTTACATACATAATTATGTAACCACACCCACACAGTGGAATTGTGGGATACCAACTTTCAAACGAAACCTGAAGAACAGACAACCAAAACATGGCCACAGAGTCCCCCACAGCTATTCCAATGTCCCATTACTTGGTTATTTTGCCTCATTTACCATAAAAACCGTAATGTGCATACTGCTTTACTTCTACAATGATTATTTGGATTTCATTTAAAACTTTTATTTTACATTTTATAGCACAAACACTAAATGACATCTGCTAAACAGAGCAATACAGTCTCACAATGAAAACAGACTTAGCATTAAAATGTTTTCAAATCATAGGCCCCTTGCACACGAGACATACATGTGTTCTTTGATACACCTTCCTGATTGTATTAAATTATATTCCTTATATAATACAGCACACTTGTTAGAGCATGTTTTAAATTTATTGTTTTGAACATTTTTCCAGTAAGCAATGAAACAAAATGCATGAACTAATAATAACAAAACTGCCCAATTCAAAACATTTCCTCATAAAAGTCTACTCAAACTTCTACAACCCACCAGTATGAGTAAATATGCACAGTCTCTGCAGAAGTAAAAGTAATCTAAATAATTCCACATTAACGAGATCTGTAACTAATGAATAGGTTGCTGCTAGCAAACAACTTTATATTTCATTGTTCCATCTACAAATAAAGTGCCTGTTGTCCTTGAGGAATAAATTGCCTATATTGCATTAAAAAAAGATAAGCTAATAATGTTGCAATAGGGAATGGATGACAAATTGATAACAAGTTCATAGTTACTAGGTATCTCCACCAGAGGACATTCTCAGGACTGCAGCATCCACCCCCTTTAAAAGTACAACTCAGTACAGTATCAGCAATCCATCTACGTATTGTGGGAGCAGAATCCACAGCCTTCTGCATCAAAAGCAAGTATACTACCTGTTGTGCTACTAATAATGCAAACAGACTTGACTTAAGCAGCACTAAACTTCTCTTTCCCTGAAGAACTTTGCAGCACAAGAAATCTGGAAAAAGCCAAAATTTATTGGGGGGAGGGACAAAGGCCCAAAACCAGGGAGTGGGGCACATTTTAAACACTGCTTGTGTAATCTTAGAAAGTTGCTTGTTTGGTGTTACCATGCATTTCCTGAAAGATAAGAAGACTTTAACTTAAATGGCTATAATTATTTAGTGAATTCAGTTCTCACTGATTTGCCAGAAAACCACAAATGTTAAGAGAAACACAGACCAAAAATATGAGCCAAACATTCCATATACTCTGTGAAACTTTGGATAGTTAAGATTTAAGGGCTTAACTCTTTGAATCACAAGTGGTGGTATGGGTAGAGAATTCAGGCTCTTGCCCCTTGTACCCAAGGTACAGGGTATGAGCCTGGGTACCCCTAACCACAAGTTACATGTAATTGGGGCATTTTACACACACACACACACACACACACACACACACACACACACACACACACACACACACACACACACACACACACACACACACACACACACATACACACACACACACACACACACACACACTCTCTCTCTCTCTCTCTCAACTGAACTTGCACCACGGCTAACTTGCCTCGTTTCCAGTTTAAATGCAAAAGTAGCACATAATGGATTACCGTGGATCAGAAGAAAACTATTCTCAAAGAAGATCACAGCAGCTAAAATTATTCCATTCTTAATAGTCCCTTTTATTTTGTGTTGGATTGAGGGACCACACATGAGGCATCAAGTTAAATCTGCTCAATTTATCCGCCAGTACACTGGATGATCCCAGGATATGTGTTGCTTTTAGAAAGCAGTGAGAAGATAGTGCCCATTGCCAAACTCTCACAGCTTCTAGACACACAGGATAGGAGCTTGTTCTTCCCTGTTTGTTGATGTAACAAAACACTGACATATTGTCTGTCTGCACAGATATCACACCCCTGAGGAGGACATCCTGAAGGGCTTGCAATGCTAGGAGGACTGCTGTAATCTCCAGGACACTGATGTGAAAGTTGACCTCTGAATGTGACCCAGTGCCCTGGACTGTCTTCCCTTCAAAATGCCCCCACCCTAGAACAGATGTGTCCATCTTCACTAGCATCACAGGGGGTTCCGTAAGGAATGGATACCCTCCTATCAGTGAATGAGATGATATCCACCAGTATATCTTCTGCCTGAAAATTTGTGTGAGACGATTCTTTGCATGAAGTGGATGGCAAAATCAGGACCACTGCACTGCTACATTCCAATGAAGCATTCTCATGTAAAATCTTGCTAAAGGCACCACAAGGATAATGGAAGCCATTAGGCCTAGAAGGGGAAGAATTAGTCTCGGTGGTGGGGATGGAAAACTTGAGCAGCATGAAGAGCATTTTGGAGTTGGGAAGTCGGGCAACCTGCAAGCTTGTGGCCAGGTGGCATCTAATAAATTCTATCTGTGGAGTACGCATAAGATGACTTTTTTAGACTGACCATGATCCTTAGATCTTGTATGAGCTTCAGCAAAATGTCATGATGGTGTATCAACAGGCTGATGGAAGCAGCAATCAGAAGCCAATTGTTGAGGTGTGGGAAACCATGGATCCCTAGCAGGTGAAGACATGCTGCCACCACTGCCATCATCTTGGTGAACACCCTGGAGGCTGTGGTGAGAATGAACAGCAGGACTCTGAATGGACAGTGATTGGCTCTCAGCCAGAAATGGAGAAATCACCTTGTACACTCCTCTATCCTCACATGGTAGTAAGCATCTTTGAGATCTATGCAGTATATCCAATCATACTTCCTCAGCAGAGGCAAACATCCATCCTGACTTTTGTCTTTCTGACATATTGATTTAAATGGATTAGATCCAGCATGGGTCTGGGGTCTGATGTTTTCCTGGGTACTAAAAAGAACCTCAAGTAGACTTCGGATTCAGGTCTGTTGATGCTGCTAGAATCCTATCAGGTTTCTTTGAGATGGGTACTACCACATCAGGGTCCTTCCATGCCTGTTGAGCCATCAAATCAATGAGTGGGTCAACAGGTGGTACCACCCAGGATGAAGATGAGCCAGAATCAAAGGCTTCCAGGAACACAGACCTGTCTGGAGAAGGGTTATCAGTGGACTAGCCCCTCTAGAGTTCATCAATTCAAGCATCTTGCCAAAGGTGACCTCTTCTGAGGAGAAGTAAGGGGAGCCTTCACCTTCCTCCAAGTCTGTGTCTTCTATTACAGACACTGGAGAAGAGTCTAAGTGTTTCCCATTGAACACCTGATTCCTGTGAATCGGTTCTGGGGGGTTGGAATCAGAATGGAAGCTAATAGAGCAAGTAGCCTTGGAAGCCTGTGGAAGTGACTGTTGCAGTCTGACAAGAAGATGTGAAGTAGAAGCTTATTCTAGCCAGGATTTGGAAAGAACTAAATGGGATGGATGCATCTTTTTCCTTGCCATCTAAAGGACCTGCTCAAAAGCCTCGAAGGCTGAGGATGCTACTGGCTCCACCAGTACCCTCATGGCCACAGATGGAAAAGAAGCTTTGGAATTGAGAGACCTTGACCCTGAGGCCAACCTCAAGAGCCAAGACACTGAGGAGAAGAGACGGCTCCACCAACTTCAATGTTCAGTCACCCCCTGGAGCCATGGCACCAAAGCTTTGGTTCTGAGTCTCTTCTGGAACTGAACATATCGGAGCTGAAAGACTAAGGGAATCTGTTGGAGTTGAAGTCACTTGAGCTGTCAGCTCCAACAAGGGTGATCGGGGACAGATCAGATCCAAGACAGCTGTGTCCAAGGGGTGGACAAGGACTGGATAAGAAAGAGGAGGAGGGATAGATGGCCCAGCAATAGGTATATTCTTAGAAGACGATACAGAGAGAACCACAAGCTGAATTTGGATACTGAGGAACTTTCTCATCATCCTGTCAACATCTTGTTTAGTCAGGCTTCTTGATGACTGGGTCAGCAACACTACTGATGATGGTCTCAAGTACCTACTTTCCTGAAGGATTGCTGAGTGTAGCCTGGGACTTAGTGTGGCTGGAAGAATCGGGACAGAAGAGGTGAGAGATAATCTGAGGAATGGTCAGCTATGAATGTCGCGGTACCTTGGGATACAAACTGGACAAGAGAGTTGGATCTGGGAGCACTTACAGGATTCTCTAAGTCCTGTTTCTCCTCTTCCTTAATCTTCTCTTTGCCTTTTTGCTCATCATTTTTGGCTTCTTTCTCTTTCTGTTTTTTTCTTCTGTTTCTGCCTGTCTTTGGATCTGTTATCTTTGCTTGTAGGAGAAGAGACAGCAGAGGAAGTGGAAGGCACGACAGACCCTGTTGGTGGGGAAGGAGGTCTTTCACTATCAATTTCTCCCTCCTAGTTTGAACAGCCTGGGAGCTAAAAGAGGAGCAGAAATGACACTGTTTGTCAAGATAGGCATCACCCAAACAGTAGACAAACAAGAAGTGTGGGTCCTGAGGAGGGAGCTTGTGACCCTACTCTGTACGTTTTTTAAATCTCTGTTCATCAGCCATTACTAGGACCTTGTAAAAGGTAAACATACACACACAGGCAAAACTTATCCCAGCATAAAAACTTCTATGTTAACTAGGGTTCCAAACCACAAGATATGTAAAGATATAAATCTAATCAAACATCTACTGATAATACATATAACTATTTACTTAAATTACTAACAGTAAACACACTAACTAGTAAGCAAAAAACTCTCCATAAGACCATCCTACTCTAAACTACTTAACAGTAAGAAATACAAACTCTAATAATTGTTATAAAGCTAACTGGAGGGAAAGAATTTCTCTTGATAGAGGGAGGAGAAAGGGTAACAGTAATATTAGCCAGAAATCCATTATAAAGGATGTCAAAACCTGAAGCCCTTGATAACGAGACCGAACACTTGAGGAGACAAATTAGATCTGAGGTATTGAGCTGGAGTACAGGGAACTACAGGTAGGGGAGGAGTCAGAGCTCTGGAAATGAAGAGCTTAAGGATCGCTGCTGAGGTTGGAGCCAATCAGATCTGACAACAAACAGCTGAATCGGATGAAAATGGACAACGTTGGCTCACTGGTGGTTCTGGTACATCCACCTCACAACCGGAACCCCTGTGTATATCTAAAAGAGTCACAGGATGAACAATTACAAAAACAAAAACAGGGATATAAGGAGAATAGCTGACTCCAGCATAAATGTAGCCAGCAGTCTGCAATTCTTTTTTCCAAAATCACAGCAGTCACTTAAACTTTGACCATTCATCAAGAATTTACAGCAGTCCCAAACTTCAGCAAGAATAATTTAGTTTTACAAACTAATAAAAATCAGAGCTGATCACCAAAAAAACTCAGTTTTATTCAGTCATGATAAGCACTTTCATCCACAAACTGGACAAGCAGATTTTATTTTTGCAACTTTTAAATGCAAAAGTTTCTACTGTAACGCTTTTTAATGTATTTTTATTATATCAGCACTTGTACATAAAAGGAACTGCAACTACAAATCAAAATTCACTCCTTGAAGGCTTTTTCAGCTGAGACGTCAGAGAGAGAAGAGATGTATTTTGTACTGAGTAATAAATCTGCTTGGAATCTCTGGCTGGTCGTATTTTATTTACAAATCAATATTTTGTCCACTATGCTGGCAGGCTTAGACTTTTTTTTTTACATTGGGAAGTAGATCTCTGTCCTCTTTGTCCTATGTAGAATAGTATTCAGTTGACACATGTATGAGACAATTACAAATGTTTTTTTTCCTTCATTCTTCTGCAAGTTTTTCCTATTTGCCATCTAGATCCTTACATTATTATTCTCCCTATATTCTCTTGGGTTCTAGGCAACCAGGGAGGAAGGTAAGAATAAAAAATGAATATTTTTGCTTCACAAAAATGGAATTGTTAGAATTTAATTTAAATTACTGTTGCCACTAGTTTGTTGGTCATGTAGTGTGGTTTTCCATGTAGCAGACAGCTTCAAAAATCACATGTGATAAGGGAGATTGAGAAAATTGTGTGAAGGGGTAAATCAAGCCTGAAAATAGGGCTATAACTCAAAAAAATAGGGATATCCTAAATCAGTCCTGAAAACAGGAATGTTCCTTCAAAATAGGAACAGCTGGCAGGTCTAGAGGAAGTACATTTTCAAGTGGTTATTGAGGCCCAAAACAGACCAATCGGTCCAGATGCATCCTGCAACAAGTATAAAGCTTTTAATAATCCTGAGAACAGCACTGTGACTAATATAACTCTTGTTCACTTAAATTATGGCAGCCCTGCATAAAGCACACCGGTCATGTTCTGTCCAACATGAAAAACAGGGCGACACTGAATTCCTACTTCCAAATGATATAAATACACCTAAAATATCTTGGCTGAAGTGATAATTCAGAAAACAAGTTTATTTACAGCCTTGCTTAGTCTTCCTAACACATCACATTCGGTATCCACTACAACAGTGTACTGAGACTGAAATAGGTCCAACGGGATAAGTACTCTACTCCAGTTAACAAATTCAAAACAAATAAATACATTTCCATTCACTGGCATGTTCTTAAGCAAAACTAAGTAGTTATGTTTGGCAGGTGAAGTCCAGTAATCTCAAGTTTTCATAGGAAGCTTCTAGGCTAATGACCCTAGGGCCCTTACAAGCCTAGCCAAGTTCTACCCTTATTTCCATGATTAGCACCTATTGCTCCTATGCAAGAGAGACACACATGTGGGACCCCCGGGATGAATATATGGTTACCCACCCAATTGTCCAGATTGCATTTGAAGAGGGTCAATGAGCTGCTCTGCTTGATATGAGATGGGAGTCTGTTCCAAAGGTGTGGTAACCTCTGGGAGACAAATCTGTCCCTCCAGCAGGTTCTATTAATGCCACATACCAGGTTAAGGTCTTTAAAGTGAGTAACCCGTGTACCATTTGACTTGCGGATATAAAGCAGGGTCAGAGATAGTCTTATATGCAAAGCAGAGATCACCTCTGAGTAGTCTGTGTGAAACAGAATAAAGTGATAGTGATTTCAGATGATCCACATAAGACAGATGCTGAAAACCTTGAATTTTCCTTCTGAGGAGCCTTTGTGGTCTCTCCAATTGCTGCAGGAGCTTGGAAAAGTACATAGCAAAAGGGGCATTGTACTCAATTACTGGTCTGATGAGGGAAGAGTACAGGGAGGTTATAACTTCTTTTTTTCTGGAGGCAATACCCTTACTTATGAGATGAGCAATACAGAATGCCCTTCTTACCACTGTGGAGACATGGTGATCAAAGGTAAGGTTGCTGTCAACCTGTGTTCCCAGGTCTCTCACCACTGAGTGCGTACTTAGGGTGTTGCTACTGATATGGTAGTTAGTAGCAACATCATTCTTGCCAAAAGGGATGATAACATATTTTTTGCATTGAGTTTAAGGCCATGACTTGGCTCCAATCATTTGTTTGTGTAAGACCCTCTTGTAGGATGTTGACATCGTTTGGAGATTCTATGACCACTCTTGGTTTACAGTCATCAGCAAACATTGTCAGTCACAGACCTTTAGTTTTTGCTTGTACTTCAGAGAAATTTTCATAAAATTACATAAAATCTTTACATTTTGTGGCGATTCTTACTCTTTTGTAATCACAATTTTCACAAAATCTCTTCCTTCTATAGTGAGTCAGTATTTTCTGGCTATATAAAAGCCAGAAGATGTACCAAGTATATATGAAGTTTCAAAATTTACATCAAACATGAATTCCCTAAAAATAATGATGAAAGCCTACTGCCACTGGCAGATAAGATCATGGCACCAAACAAGAGTATTTATGCACCCAACACTTATCTGGTTAGGTTGAGCATATTCCCTCTGAAATGTAGATGAACCAGATTATGTTGCTGGACTGGTAAATCCTCCAGGACAAGCAAAAAAGCAACAAAGGAACCAATCTGGATATACATCACTTCAGTAACAGTCAAAGTTTGTTCTGGTATAAGCTTATAGTCACTTTCTGTGGCTCGTTGCAAAGATTTCATAAGCTTAGCATCTGTCATTATCAAATTCTTGGTTTCAATTTACACCAATGGCTGAGGCACTGAGAACTAGAAGTATCAAGGCAAGTAGACTTGACTCTGATCTCAGTAATCTCTGAAACAATGGGATGCTCCATCACCAAAAACAAAATAATTCATTACAACTCCTGGCATTCTTCCAAGAGTTACATATTTATATACATTTACTTATATTTTGTTGACTGATTCAGTCTTACTAGGCCATGAACATTCTTTTCAAGGGAGGCCCAAGGTGGTACTCACAATGATTACAGTGATATTTGACCTGGGCACCAGGCAACTTGCCCTACTTAAGTCCACCTCAGCTGCCACCAACTAAGGCAGATGGGACTTTGGCTTAATATTTCTTCTGAAGGAAGGCATACTCACCCCCCACACTCCATGTTGCACTACAGTGTTTTTGTGTGTGCGCGCGTGTGTGTACATACACACAGATATACACACACACACACACACACACACATATATATATATATATATATATATATATATATATATATATATATATATATATATATATAGAATAAAAACAAAAAGTGGATACTCAGCACAGTTCAAAGTGAATGTTTTAAAAGCACCTCACGGTATTAAACCGCTTCTTCAGACAAAAAATAACTCACACACAGTAATATTTAAACCAAAAATATCCAATGAAAATCAAAGACGTATTATTACAATTAGACATTTAAAGAAGCAGTACACTAATGTTTCAGTGATCTTGCTCTCAGAAAAGGTTTAAGTGATACAGTGTCATTAATTCCTGGGCTACTATCTGCTTTAAAAAAAACAATATCCATTTCTGCTCAGATTCCTCATTTCTATTTCTTAAATCACTCCCCCCTAAAACCAACATTGACTAGCTCTAAAGTAAAAAACTTAAATGTATGTTCAGAGTTAAGTTCACTGGACATGTTTAGCCAATGCACTGGTAGCTTTATTCTTTATATCCCTATAGTGTTCTAGAACACATTCCTTAAGAGATCAATTAGTTTTACCTATATAATAGGCTGCACATCAATTACAGTAGCAATAATAAACTAAATTTCTTGAAGTACAGTCAGCATAAAATGAAAAATCAATGCGATACCCCAATACAGGATGTGTGAAATGTGATCCTCTATGTATGTGCCTGCAGGGATAGGTACCTTGCCTTTGAGAGACAACCATTTCCTTAGTCTTATTAGTCTTATAGCATAGCTGTCTCCTTAGGGACACATTTTTGAAAGAAAAGCTAGGTCTCTCAACCAAAAGCTCATGTAGTTCTTCAATGGCATACAAAATATTCCAGTTTTTCTTAATAATTTCACAGAATTGATTAACATCACTGGAATAAGTCAAGGGAAATCTAATAGTCTTTACTGATGCTACATTACTTTGTTCACCCTGTAGATCAACTCTCTCAGAAAAGAATGGTCTCCCTTTACCCCTTCTCTCTTTCATTACAGTATTTATACATGCATCAATTTCTTACCTTGCTGAGCATTTTGTTTACTCTGATGAAGCTTCCGTTTGTTAGAGAAGCGAAAACGCTATCTTATTTTTGTCAATAAATTGCGTTTAGGACTACTTTGGGAGTGCGAGACTGTTTGGCCACCGAATTCTGTGTTTCAGAAGTTTGTGCTTACTTTTTTGGATTTAAATGAAAACAAGCCAAATTTTACATAAATCTTATCCCCGACTATGTATAACTATTATTATACCATGACCCCCCCCAAAACGTGCCCGTTGTAAATTGAGTTATACTAATGGAAAAAGGTCCGGTCGCCCGGACTTTTTTCCATTAGTATAACTCGTTTTTTTAAAACACTGTCTCGCTATGTTAAATGGGTTTAACATAGCGAGACAGCTTTAAAATAAGCAACGGAGATCTCTGTTGCTTATTTTAAAGCTGTCTCGCTATGTTAAACCCATTTAACATAGCGAGACAGTTTTAAAAAGCAACGGAGAAAGCAAGATCTCCGTTGCTTTTTTTAGTGTCTCGCTATGTTAAATGAGTTTAACATAGCGAGACAGTTTAAAATAAGCAACGGACATCTCCGTTGCTTATTTTAAAACTGTCTCGCTATGTTAAACTCATTTAACATAGCGAGACACTAAAAAAAAAGCAACGGAGATCTTGCTTTCTCCGTTGCTTTTGCCCACAGCTCTGATGTACTGCACAGGCGCGCAGACATCAGAACTGCCGCGGATGCCAGACATCTGCGGAAGGGCAGTAAACAGGCATCATACTATGCCATTATTTAAGAAAAGTAATTGTTTCTTTTCTTAAATAATGTCATGGTATAATAGCAATAACCCACTTCTGGGTGTGGGTAATGCTAAATTTACCCACGGTTGGCTTTGTTTGGTCCCGGGCCGCCTCGGGACCAAACCATGCCAACCGTGGGTAAATTTAGCATTACCCACACCCAGGCGTGGGTTATTGCTATAGTACATCACTGGATCTGTGATGTGAAAAGTAGATGCTATTTGCCATGTTAAGATGGGGCAATAAGTACTAAAAATATGTGACAACCAGTCAAATTCAAATCCTAAAGTACTATACTGTAGTAATCATAAGCGCAAGTAGTCAGGAAAATCTGGCTGAACCTGTGATTGGGAGCACCTACATTGTAACCTTTATGTGAGGTAGTATGCCACCCTTTCCATGACAGGATGAATTCAAATTTTTAGTGATATATCAATTATAACTGTGTTCAGAGAGACAAGAAAGGGCTCTGTATGTGTTTGGTCTAAGATAAACTGCAGCATTCAAGACTGAACCAAACTGAGTTAAATGAAGAAAGGGATAACTGACTTCTATTTCAGTTTTTTACATCTAAATGCTGTCAAAACTGGTACTTTATAAGAGGCTGTCAATAGCATGTGTCGTAAGTCCTAGTTGCCACAGTAGTAATCCTATAGAACAGCAAAGTGTAGTTCCCACCATGGGAATCAGTGAGCCTCCAGTTGGTGCGTGTCTTGTGCCAGCGCCTGTTGCAAAAAACCTTTGCAGAGATGCCTGGGGAAGAGTAGAAAAATGTGCAACTGTACAGACTGTCTAGTCCTTGGTAGTATACTGAATTTACTTGATCATGAAGTATAAGCAAGACTTTAATCCATTTATAACTGAAACAAGTAGAAAATAATTCATAGACCGTTAATACTGTACAAAGAAAGGTTAGGTATAATATAAAGATAAGTCCACTGCCAATAAACTAACATAAACTGAGCTTATTATAGAAGGAATATCACAAATGTGTAAATCTTTGAAATGAGACAAACCAAATCTGTGAATTTAGGGATAATTAATGGACCACTATGTGCTTCCTCAGAAGATTCCGCGTTTCAAAACCTTTTTTCTTTTCTGTCATTTGACTATCGCACCATAGAACATACACAATGCTACAGAAAATAATTCTGTTTTTCCATTCCCCATACTTAGAACTCCAGTATTTTCAGCCATCTTTAAGCCTGTGACATTCTTGCAGAGCTACAGTTTGTACAGGCACTGCAGTGGCTCAGTAATAAAGCTCTTGTTTTTTTCTCATTTTCTCTGTTGCTGCCAAAGGACAAACCACACTCCTCTGTTCCTTTCTCCCTGGCAACACCCCTGATAATTTCATATGCATCACAGTTTTAATATGGCTATTACAGCCAATAAAAAGACAAAGTTGGGCATCTGTGGGAACTATTCTGCTCACTGTAGTTGCTGGGCGCATCTATTTTGCTGAGGGATCTTAATCGAACCTGCAGTAATAAGAAGCCGGTGATTCCTGGAAACATTTTTTATTCTTTTAATACAGGTATGTTGTTAGCATTCTCCCACTGCCCTTATAGTTTTGTTGGCTGATATGCACTTATCCTTCGCTGATAATTACATTTTGTAAAGGTTCTGTAATGCAATTGTGATGTTCATAAGATCATAGAAAGTTACTAGGCTATTGGCCCTCAGGTCCTTATAAGCCTAGCCAAGAATTTAGCCCATGTTTAGACAAGTCAGCACCCAAAGCTCCTGTCCAGCAGGATAATAGGTGGAATCCCAGGGCTGTATTTTCTGTTTCCCATCCAGTTATCCAGGTTGAACTTAAAAAGGGATAATGAAGTACTCTACTTGATGTGGAGAGGGAGTCTTCTCCACAGATGGGGAAGTCTCTGGGACACAAATCTGTCCTGTCAACAAGTCCTATTGATGTCACAGACCAGGTTGAGGTCTCGCATGTGGGTTACTCGAGTGGAGCTTGACTTACAGATATGCAGCAGTCGCATCACATCACAGTCTGATATTGCTTTGTATGCCAGACAGAGGACACCTCTGAGAAGTCTGCATGAAACTGAGTAGAGGGACAGGGCTTTTAGCCCATCTGTGTAAGGTAGATGTCTGAGGCCTTGGATTCTCCTAGTGAGGAACCTCTGTGGTCTCTCCAGCTGCTGCATGTGCTTTGCGAGGTATATGCAGAAGGGGGGCATTGTACTCAATAATTGGCCTTATAAAGGAAGAATACAGGGACGTTATGACTTCCTTGTCCCTGGATGAGATACCCTTACTTATGAGGTGGGCCATGTAGAAAGATTTCTGTACAACAGGTGCAACATGGTGGTCAAAAGTCAGGTTTCTATCATTCTGGGTGCCCAAATTCCTCACGACTGATTATATGCTTAGGACGTTGTTATTAATGCAATATGTGGGGAAGTCATTCTCCCCAAAGGGGATGATGACAGCATTCAGCTTGAGGCCATGTTTCTGGCACCAGTCATTTGTTTGGGTGAGACCCTCTTGGAGGACATCCACAACACTTTGGGAATTGATGACTGCACCCAGCTTGCAGTCATCTACAAACTTGGTCAGCCGTAGCCCACTGGTTTTGGCCTGCACCTCAGAGAAATATATCCTGAATAACAGAGGCCCCAAGACCGATCCCTGGGGTATGCCGCTTGTTATGGGTCTACTACTTGAAGTGCCTTCCCCTATTTTGATTAGGTGGTTTCTAACAGTGAGGCAGTTTGCTACCCATCTGGTAACATATGGATTGATACCTAGTTGAGAGAGTTTATCTATTATGCCTGAGTGGGGAATAGTGTCGAAGGCTTTGGCCAGGTCAAGGTAGGTGGTGTGCACTGCCTTCCCCTTGTCCATGGCTTTGGTGACTGTCTCAAAGTAGGCAACCAGATTTAAAAGAAATGACCTCCCCTTGACAAAGCCAAACTATGTGGGGTTGAGTGTTTGGAGGTTGCCAATGTCCTTGTTAATGAGGTCCATGATAATCCGTTCTATGGCCTTGCAGATTAGGCTAGTTAGGCTTATGGGTCTATAATTTCCCACATCAGTGGAAGCTCCACCTTTGTGTAAAGGAATGACAGTGGCTGTCCTCCACTTGGCTGGGACAAAGCCAGTACTCAGGCTTTGGTTAATAGGGTGCCTAATGGAGCTAGGAATTCATGCCAGAGTTCATGTAGGATGCAGCTTGGGATGTTATCGGGTGCCACTGAGGCTGTATTTTTTTGCCTTTGAGAGGGCAGAGATAACCTGTTCCCTAGAGATAAAGGGAGGAGGGCAGGTACTGGGGATGTCCTGATTTACTGATGGGTGGACAGAGGGATGAAGTTTTCACTGAATCTGTCAGTCTGTAGGTTGGGTATATCTACAGCATTTTTTTTTTACAATGTTCCATTGTTTTAATGTGTAATTTTGCTGATACTTATTTTTGATTAAGGTTCTGTAATGAGATTGTTACTTTAATAACTAAGTAGAGATCACATTACAGAACCTTAATTAAAAGTAAGTATCAGCAAAAATAAGCATTAAGGTAGCAGGTGGAACATGGTTAAAAAAAAAAAAAAAGACAAATTAATTGGTAATGCCAGTATGAGTGAGATCGATTGAGCAGTTATTTTACACTTGCTAAGCAGCTGTTTAGCAAGTTTAAAAGTAAAATAAGAATTAAGAAAAGAAAGATAAGTATGTACGTGTTTGTTTATGTTTCTGTCTGCATGTGTGAGTGCATGCTCGCTTGAATGAATGAAAGCTAAAGTGGGTTTGTGTGTGTATGCATGCTTAGGTAGAGTGAGAGTGATCAATCAGTGGCAGAAGCAGTAGCAGTTCAAGAGGTTTGCATACCTGTTGATCTCTTATTTTTATTTATTTATTTATTTATTTATTTATTTTATTTTACATTTGTTGACTGGGATAGTCCAACTGGATACATGTCCATTTTCAGTGGAGGTCCAGGGAGAAAAGCTCCAAGGTAGAACATACAGTAAAAAATCACAAAATATTACAAGTTACAATCGGTTTACAGGCTCCAGTTGAGCAAGCAGGTAATATAATTATACATTTTTAAAACAGTGTTGACACATTGACTAGGCCATGTAACATGATTACAGACTATAGAGGAGGATCTAGTCGGGATCTACTCTTAGCTCAAGATATCTGAGAAAGCCTGAAATAAATGAGGCCATACCTCTCCACTTTTTGAAGCAAGAAATCCAGACAAAGCCTATAATAATGGGACCCAAAAATAGGGAGAAATTTTAAATGCACTTCTTATAAACTTAAAAGTTGCTAGAATTACAGGATTTGTGTTAGCATGCAGTGTCAGAAGGATATGAAGTCTGAAGCTCAAATTCATGTCTGTATTTATTGACTTCATATGTTTGCTCTGAGAGTGTTGATAGAGAAGTACAGAGAAGGTCAGAAGGAGTTGCATTGTGTCTTTCTGGACTTAGAGAAAGCATATGACAGGGTGCCTAGAGAGGAGTTGTGGTATTGTATAAGGAAGTCGGAAGTGTCAGAGAAGTATGTAAGAGTGGTACAGGATATGTACGAGGGTAGTGTGACAGTGGTGAGGCCTGCGGTGTGAGTGACGGATGCGTTTAAGGTGGAGGTGGGATTACATCAAGGATCAGCTCTGAGCCATTTCTTATTTGCAATGGTGATGGACAGTTTGACAGACGAGATCAGACAGGAGTCCCCATGGACTATGATGTTTGCAGATGACATTGTGATCTGTAGTGAGAGTAGGGAACAGGTGGAGGAGACCCTGGAGAGGTGGAGATATGCTCTAGACAGAAGAGGAATGAAGGTCAGCAGAACTAAGACAGAATATATGTGTGTGAATGAGAGGGAGGATAGAAGAATAGTGAAGATGCAGGGAGTAGAGGTGGCGAAGGTGGATGAGTTTAAATACTTGGGATCAACAGTTCAGAGTGATGGTGAGTGTGGAAGAGAGGTGAAGAAGAGAGTACAGGCAGGGTGGAGAAGAGTGTCAAGAGTGATTTGTGACAGACGAGTACCAGTAAGAGTGAAAGGGAAGGTCTACAAGAGGGTAGTGAGACCAGCTATGTTATATGGGTTGGAGACAGTGGCATTGACAAAAAGGCAGGCGTCAGAGCTTGACATGGCAGAGTTGAAGATGTTAAGATTTGCACTGGGTGTGATGAGGATGGACAGGATTAGGAATAAGTATATTAGAGGGTCAACCCAGGTTGGAAGGTTTGGAGACAAAGCCAGAGAGGCAAGATTACGTTGGTTTGGACATGTGCTGAGGAGGGATGCAGAGTATATTGGGAAAAAAGATGCTAAGGATGAAGCTGTCAGGTAACAGGAAAAAGAGGAAGGCCTAAGATAAGGTTTATGGATGTGGTGAGTGAGGACATGCAGGTGGTTGGTGTGACAGAGCAAGATGCAGAGGACAGGAAGAAATGGAAACAGTAGATCTGCTGTGGCGACCCCTAACGGGAGCAGCTGAAAGAATTCCTCAGTCATTTTCCAGAAAACCACAAATTTTATGAGGAACAGACCAATAAATAATATGCAAAAATCTGGACATTCTGTGAAAATCTGGACAGCTGAAAGGTATAAAGGGGTACAAATGCTCAAAACTGGCAACAAATTTTAAATATTACACTTGTAGCCAAGTTGCTTGAATAACAGGATTTGTGTTAGCATGCATATTCTGAAACACAAATGTGTTATTTTGGAAGAGGAGAGTAAGATCGATCTAGCAGTGGCAGCAGTCAAGAGGTACCTACTGACCTCCTAGCTCAAGAAATATGTATAAAGCTTCTATAAAGAGGGCACAAAGGCTTAAAATAGGATACATTTTTGAATATTGCTCTTATAAAATTACAAAGTTTATTTAATGACAGGATTTGTTTCTGAAGGATATAAAGTCTGGAACTCAACTGTATGTCATTATCTACTTACTTCACTCCACAGTGACTAGAATAAAGCACCCATTTTAGGAGTAAGGGACCCCCCCCCCCAAAAAAAAAAAAATGAAGTAAATATCCATATTTTGTTTTGAAAATATAATATTCTGGATGTTAAATACTTCCTCCAACACATTTACAAATACTTCATCATACGTTCATAGGTGGTTACTAGGCTAGCAGCCCTAAAGCCTTTACACGCCTAGCTATGTTAATCCCAAATATTCTCATTTGTTCTTTTTTGTGTAGTTTGCAGAATGAATTTATGAACAGAACAGGTCTGTGATCAACACCGGCCACCTCTGCCATGTGGGATATGGGTGCCACCCCAGGGGCAGATTTGCAGTCTTCCATTCGATTATCTAGGCTGCATTTGAATAGGGTCAGTGAGGAGCTCTGTTTTACATGAATAGGGAGTCTATTCCAGAGCAGCAGCAGTCTCTGGGAGACATATCTGTCTCTCCAGCATGATCTGTTAATGTTACAAGTTAGGCTGAGATCCCTAGAGTGAGTGACTCTTGAGCCATTTGACTTGCATATGTGCAGCATTTCTATTAGGGCAGGGTTGGAGATTGCCCTACAGGCCAGACACAAGTGACCTCTCAGCAACTTATAAGATATAGAGTAAAGTGACAGGGCTTTCAGCCTATCTATGTAGGTCATGGTTTGAAGTCCCTGTATTTTTGAGTGAGAAATCTCTGAGGTCTCTCCAGCTGCTGCAGGTGTCTGGTGAGGTACATGCAAAAGGATGCATTACACTATTAATGGTCTGATGAGGGTCAAGTGCAATGGAGTTATAACATCCCTTGATCTGGATGCTATGCCCTTGCTTATGAGGTGCACTACATAGAAGGCTTTCCTTACCACTGTGGAAACTTGGTGGTCAAAGTTCAGATTACTACCAACCTGTGTTCCCAAGGATTGGAACTCAAGCAGGTGCTGTCAATATTGTAATTTGTAGGGAATTCCATTTTGCCAAAGGGAATAATAATGCATGTTTTGCATTTAGTTTTAGACCATGGTTTTGGCACCAATCATTTGTTTGTGTTAACCCTTCTTGTAACATGCTGACATCATTGGGGGACTCAATGATTGCTCTCAGTTTGCAATCATTAGTGAAACTGGTGAGCCAAAGGCCATTTACTTTGGCTCGGACTTCTGAGAAATAGTACAAGTGGTAGTGATTTCAGCCAGTCCGCAGAGGCCAGATGTTGGAGGCCATGGATTTTCTTTGTGAGGTATTTCTGTGGCCTTTCCAGTTGGTGCAGGTGTTTGGAGAGGTACATACCAAACGGGGCATAATATTCAATTATAGGTCTAATGAGGGAGGAGTACAGAGAGATAATAACTTCCTTTTTTCTGGACGCAATCCTTTTACTTATGAGATGAACCAAGTAAAAGACTTTTCTGACCACTGCCGCCACATGATGGTCCAATGTGAAATTGTTGTCAATCTGAGAACCTAGGTCTCACACCACAGGTTGTATGCTTGGGGGATTGCTGTTGATGTGGTAATCAGTAGGGGCCGTGTTTTTGCCAAATGGTACGATAATACATTTTTTTGCATTTAACTTAAGGCCATGACTTTGGCACCAGTTATTTGTAGCCATGAGACGCTCTTGCAGTATGTTAACATCATTTGGGGAATCAATGACAGCACCTAACTTACACTTATCCGCAAACTTGGTCAGCCACAGGCCCTTTGTCTTTGCCTGGACCTCTGAGAAGTAGATGCCGAAAAATTATATACGTGTCTTCTGTAGAGTAGATGCCAAACAGTAGGAGACCCAGGATAGATCCATGGGGAATGCCACTAGTGATAGGTCTGCTGTTGGAGGTGGTGGTACCCATTCTGACCTTGTAGGTCCTATCGGTGAGCCAGTTGGCCACCCACCTGCAGAGATAGGGATTTACACCAGGCTGTGCTAGCTTTTCGATGATGCCCGAGTAGGGGATTGTGTCAAAGGCCTTGGCCAAGACAAGGTAAGCTGTATGTACTGACTTTCCCTCATCCAGGGCTTTGTTCACCATCTCAAAGAAGTCAACCAAGTTCAATAGGCAAGATCTGCACTTTACGAATCCGTACTGGGTGGGATCAAGTGCTTGGAGATTTGCCTATGTCCTTGTTTATGAGATCCATAGTAAGACGCTCCACGGCTTTACAGATCAGATTTGTCAAGCTAATGGGGCAATAGTTTCCCGGGTCAGTAGTGGCACCACCTTTGTGCAAGGAGATGACAATGGCAATTCTCCACTCTGCTGGAATGAAGCCTGTAATTAGGCTGTGGTTGAACAGGGTGCTTCATGGCGAAGCTAGTTCTTGTTAGAGATGATGCAGAATACAGCTTGGGATACCAACAGGTCCCATGGAAGATGTGTTCCTTGCTTTGGATAGGGCGTTTAACACTTGATCTACAGAGATATGAGGTGTGGGACAAGTATCGGGGATGTCGAATGGGCCTTTGGGGGGGAATAGGGGGTTGAAGTTTACACTAAACCTATCAGAAAACAGGCTGGCTAAGTCGAGCTTTGATAAGTTTTTAATGATTGTATCAAGTGACAGAAGAAATGTAGTAGGGACAGCAGCTACTTTTGTGAAAGAATGTTCAAGAAAATGGTAAAAATAACATCTTCTAGTGTGGTAGAAGACCAGGCACCATTGAGGCTAACTGCCTCAGGTTGCTGGGGAAAAGGGAAAGTTTAAATGGGCTGTTCAGGAGGACGGGGCAGATGTTTGGTAGAAGGAAGCACATTTGCATGAAATTTTCATTGTATGCTTTGTGGAGTGCATTCAAACCTTATCATCATATTAGTTTTTGGAAGTGGATGAAAAGTAATAGGAGTAAGCAGTAGAATTCCTGTTTACCACGTTCTCATCTTTGTTTCCACAAAAAATAAGGAAACATGGTAATATCATAGAAGGAAGCAATTTCTTGAAAATATATAGTGATCAAAGAAGATGTTGAAAATGTGCTATGAATACTAGACACATGACCTAGGGACATATCATTTATCCCTAACAGTACTTGGTCAGTTGTCAGTAGAGATTTGAAATCCTGTTGCAAGGTTGTTACACGTGAATTGATGATCCTACATCAATTGCAGAAAAGGAGTTTGCAGTGGTGCTTCATACATTGTTAGTTATGCATTACAAGTGATCAGAATGTCTGAATACACTGCAGTGGCTTGACTTGTTTTAAACTGTATCTGGCAGCCAGAATGATACTATGGTCTGATGCAGAGAACGGAGTATTTTGACGACTGGACTTTAGTATATTTCACAGCTGCATTTGGTGACATATTTATTTTTATGTGACTTGCATAAGCAGTCTGTAAGATAACCAGTATATGCCAGTCAGATGGCACAACATGGTATTGGTATAAACTGTGATCTCTATTAATTCCATTATGTTGAACTGCAAGATTTCCTCATGTAACAAGATGTTGATATGGCCTCACATCTCCCTGTGCTGAACGTGCCAAAGTTTTCTTTGCCAGAATTTATTTGATTTTATTTATTTATTACATTTGTTAACCGGGAAAGTCCGACTGGGCCAGGAGCCCATTTTCAGAGGAGGCCCGAGGAGAAAAACTCCAAAAAACAGTACAATATATTCTTTTGAAATTAAACAACAGAATTCAGTTTACAGAATTATATGAAATTAAAAACACTAATATAGTACAAAACTAAGTACAGGCTAGTAAAAACATATGGTATATAGAAATTGCAAGTGACACAAGAATAGCATTGCTAGGCCAGAAGTTTGAGATTCCTGCAGGATGGTGTTATGTATACAGCAACGTAAAAGTGGTACCAAAAACACTGTTAGCAAGGAGGGTTAATAAGAAAAAAAGTTTAGATAGAAGGAAATCAGGGCAAAAGATGTAGCAGTGGGAAGGGGTAGAATGAGCATAAGTGGATTTAATCAGGGGTCAGACAGTAGCAGAGCCAGGTATTGGCAAGGTAGTTGAGAAGTAGTTGTTTGAACTCATGATGGTGTGGATTTCTAGTAATTGCAGGAGAGAGAGTATTCCAAAGTTTGGTAACTTTATTGGAATAAACAGTCCCCCGTGATAGTTGTGGGATAGGCTGACCTTTAGCATAAGTTTATTGGAGGATCTGAGGGTCCTGGGATTGAGAGTGGGATGGACAAGACTGGAGAGGGCAGGCCAGTTAGTGGGTTATTTTTGGATCATCATAAGTTGGTTGAGAGCTAGAAGATTGGGGAGTTTTAGCCATTTTAGTTGAGACAGCACAGTACAGTGATGAGTCCTGTGTGGGGCATTCATGGCAAACTTGTCAATTTTGTGATAGTAAGATTCTTGATTATTTAGTTCAAATTTGCAAAGGTTGGTGAGATTATGAGATCTGTAGAGAAGGGTAGAAAGCAGAAGATAACAGGCAGTGGCAAGCCTGGCATTGTGGGTAAGATACGGTCTGACCCTATATAAAGTGCCAAGCTTGATGTGGACTTTTTTGATTGTCAGAGAGACATGTTTTTCGAGAGTTAGATTCTCATCGATAGTGACCACTAGGAGTTTAGTATGAGTTGTGAGTTCGATGTGGGTTCTGTTTGATGAGGGTATTGACAGAGGTAAATTAGAGATTGCACAAATATGTATGTATATTTCCTCTGAGCTACTTTCTGGTGTCCTGTCCATGCTTTGATGTAATTGTTTTGTGACACAGGCACCATGTGAACATTACTGTGCATTTCACTTTAACAACTGATTTCCTCTGTGATACTTATCCTACCTCATCTGATACTATTGTTGAGATTCCTTTCAATATGCTAAGCCACTGTTTCTGTCTTAGGGTCCCCATGCATATGTATCACACCTCCTTCTTTATTTTCTGTTGCCGAACAGTCAATTGAATATTATTCACTGAGAAGATGTGATGTCTGCATAATGAATTCATCTCCTCAGCATGATACCTGTTTGCTCAGCTTTCCCCTTCCTGTACTGAAAGCCAGAGTCATTGTTATTCATCAGGCTTCACAAGTTATGCACTTGAAGCTGCTAAGACTCCTGAAAGGTGTCTTATCTGTATAACTGATCTGTCTTTAACTCTAGAGAAACTTTTATAATCTTTGTCTTTATGCAGTGCTGTTTCCATGGGCTGTTTGTACATTTACTGGGTTGCCTGTACTTGGATGTTACAGCTCAGCTGTTTAAAACCAAAACTTTACCCACTGCATCCTTTTTCTTTTATGAACCTATAGCCCATCCCGGTGGTACATATGAGTTGATGCTTGTGTATAATCCTAGCAAGTGTTGTCATCACATTTGTTTTGTTGATGTTCCTGTGCAAAATGGCCTTTCATGCTTGATCCCCTGCTGTAACAACTACATTCATATGATAACAGAAATGCACCGTAGTCACAGTTACACAATGTACAACTTTCTGCTCTAGTTTTGTCAAGCAACTCAAAGTAGGATAAACATTCACTGCTATTTCTGTCCATAAGGACAGACAACATGTGCCTTGCTAAATGCACTAACATGAGATACTCAGTGTTCACTAATTTCTGTACAAAGTTACTGTGCAATGCCACTTCCTCATCTCATCCTAAAGCTGAACTGCTCTCTTTCTTTGTTTCTGTACAACTGTTTCCAGAGGGCATACACAGATATCTTTATTTACAATAAGCAATTAATTAAATCAAATAAGAAATACACTGTTTATCTGAAGCTCTTCATTCAAAATGGGCTTGAGAGACATTTTTCATGCATTTGCACTAGCTGATGCAGTTTATCTAGACAAGAGATGGAAATGATACTGGTTTCTCATGTCAATGGCCTAAAGCTTTATCATTACAGTCAACATTATGATGATTCAGTTTTGCATAAAGGTAATGTGATGTGATCATGAAGTGCATTAGTAACTGAATTTGAGTTTCCATGAGTCTAGTGATGCATAGTAAAAGTGAATCTGATGTTTTCCAAGTCATCATTCATCACCATAGTGTCTAGAATCCGATACTGGATCCAAGCCTGCAACATACTACAGATGGATCCAAGGTTCTACCTCCTCCCTCTCCCATGATGCCCTGCTGTCCTCTAACACACATATCTTGTTTGCCATGTATCCAGTGCAGACGTGTTTTCCATTGGTTCTAGCTACAGTAGATATGTGTTTCTTTCTATTTCTTGTAAATTCAGGTTTAGTTTTTAGAGTAGTTTCTCTAGTGTAGTTTGGTGTGGGGACCCTTTGTTTTCCCCTTGAAGGCTTTCTCTTCAGATCTGAAGAGGAAGACCCCTTCCTTCCAGCCAACTTCTTCCAAGAAACCATGGCTGTCAGATCCTAAGTTTCTGAATTCAATTCCAGTCTTGTCCATCACATATCTGAGGTCTTCAGAGCTGACAGCCGCGGAGCTGTCTCTCGGATCCAGGGTCTCTCCCGATCAGAGACCCTCAGATCTGACCAAGATCAGGCCAGCCTTGGATGGCTCATCAGATCAGATTATTGTCTTGGAGGACGTAGATGTCCCTTCTACTTCCAAACAGACCATGCAGTTGTTTCTCGACCCTGTGGGGTTCCCTAGCTTATTCTGTTCCTCCACCCTCAGAGTGGGGTGAGCCCCATACCAGAGTGATTGATGCCGGCTCTGCGGGGGGATCTTCTCGGACCGGTCCCTTCCCCTCAGCACTTCGGCCTTAGACAGTTCCAAACTGGTATCATTCTGGGACCATGGTGCTGTTTCTGGACTCTTTCCTCCTCTACAGGGGACCTGTCCTTCATATGTGGGGGACGGGAGTGCTTCCAGCCCCACTGCGTTCCAGGTGATAGACAGTAACTTCTCCACATCTGAAGTTTCCTCTGCCACACCTCCTGGTCCCTCCCAGCCTCTCTCTACTTCAGCCGGTGAGGCCTCCCATTCTGTCCAGGGTTAGCCCTCCCGATCAAGCCTTCAGGGGGTTTCCTCCCCTCTGGGAGTCCTTGCCTCTTACAAGTCCTCCCCAGAGGTCCCAGTGGAGGAGATACATCATAAGATAAAGTGCAAGAGGAGGCACTTGGACTCTCTAGTGGAGTCCCTCACTGAGGAGACGGACCTCGAGGAAGGAGACAGGTCCACCAGATCTCTGCCTGACAATGTCTCCTTTGGAGATATCCTTCAAATCTTGAAGCAAAAGGGTGGATGGTCTCCCCAACCCCTGTCTTTGAAGGAGCCTGTTTCTCTGAAGGCCTTTGGGACAGGCCTGTCTACCTCCTGGGTGGCCCCTCTTCCTGATGAGTTAGTAGACTTGATCACCAGCAGGGCCTGGAAGGAACCAGACACGGTGGAGCCCGTTCCAAAAAGGGACGACAAATTTCTTAGCACTCCAGCGGACCGTTCTCTCTCTGGAGCAAGGGTGTCCCAGTTGATGTCATCATGGTTGCTACTGCCACTAAAAAGGTGTTAGCAGAGCAGAGCTCCTCAGTCCATCCCTCGAACAGGGAGTCCCAAGAGACAGACCATTTTGGGAAGCATGTGTACACTTAGCTACGTTTGGATTGACAGTGACAAATTATTTGGCACATTTTACCCACCTCCAAAGGGATTTGGTCCAAGAGCTTTCCACTTCCCTTATACACATATTGCCAGTGGAGGACCTTAAGAAGGTGTTTCCCAAGCTATCCACTCTGACGTTCCTCATGAATTCCTCAGTGAAGTTAATTTCCAATGTTGCAGAAGCTAACTTTAGGGCAGCTGGTATCGGCATTGCTTTGAGGCAGCATGCCTGGTTATGTTTATGTGGGTTTGCGGAACTCTTCAAGGCATCCTGTACTTTTTTCCCTTCGATGGTTCTACTCTTTTTGGGACCTTCTGTGAAGGACACTTTGACCTGCAGTGAGCAGGAAAGGAAGACTCTGTCTGAGGTGTGGCTTAAGCATTTCACTCCCCAGAGGTCCTTCTCTAAGACCCAATGGGGAACTAGCAAAATGTGGTTCCATAAGTCACAGTCTCCCTTCCAGGCAGCTCCTGAGATTCCTCTTCCAGAGGCAGGGGAAGAGGTTTCAATGGATGACGACTTCCTTGAGGCGGGAGAGGGGGGGGGTCTGCAAAACTAGGGCTCCACGGAATCCTTCTCTGAGCAACTCTATAAGCGCTCCTGAAGTGTTGCCCAGCTGCTCTGCCCTGGAGGCATTTGGGGGTCACATTTTCCTACACCCACTAGCCTGGATAAAGATCACTTCTGATCAAAGGATGTTAAATATCATTTCCAGGGGCTATTTCATTCCCTTTTCGGAACCCCTTCCAGTAAGAAGTTACCTCCCAGATGTTCCACCCAATCAGAGGGAGAAGGCCTTCAAAGAAGTTCAACAACTTCTAAAAAGAGCAATCCAAGAGGTCCCAGCAGGACAAAGAAGATCTGGCACTTAATCTCACTTCTTTTTAGTGCAACAAAAATATGGAGGACCTAAGTCCTTATTCTGCATCTCAGCAAGCTCAATATTTCAGTAAAGAAGTTCCAGATGGTCACTGTTCTGTCCATTCTGCCCCTCTTACACAAGGATGATCAATTGTGCTCTGTAGATCTCCAGGATGCCTACAATCACATCAAGATAGACATGCATTCCAGGAGACATCTTTGCTTCTGGCTAGGAGCCAGTCATTACCAGTTCAAAGCCTTACCCTTTGGTCTCACCACAGCCTCCAGGGTGTTTACTAAATTTATGGTGGTGGTAGCAGCTCATCTGTGACTGCAGGGGTTCCAGGTCTTTCCATACCTTGACGATTGGCTCCTCAAGGCACATTCAAGTCATTGACTGGTAAAAGCAATTCATTATGTTCTTCCCCTGTACCATCAGCTGGGGATTACCGTCATCCTTATGAAATCCCACCTGATCCCCACTCAACAGTTGGAATTCATAGGAGTTCAATTAGACTCTGTTTCAGAGATTGCAGCGTTACTTTTGTGCAGAATTCAGTTGATCCAGGAACAGGTCGTGCAGATCTTAGACCTATCGTGCCCCCGGTTCACCTGGTTCTTCGGACTCTTGGATCCATGGCCTTGGCCATTCATCTCGTGTTCCTTTGGCCAGGTACCACATGAGAGTGTTACAATGGATCTTAGCAGTCCAATGGTCAGCTCTGTTTCATCCCTTGTCAATGACCATAAAACTGATGCCCATGTGCAGATGTCACCTCCAGTGATGTCTTCCATCTCAGGATCTCACTCTAGGCAGGTTCTTTTCTCTCACACCGCCCATGGCCACAGTCACCATGGACGACTCCCTGCTGGGGTGGGGGTGGGGGATATCCAAGGCACGTGGTCACCAGTTGAGACCAGGTTGGATATAAATGTCCTAGAGATGAGAGCAGTTCTTTTATCGCTGCAAGCATTCCAGGACTGCTTCCCTCTAGGGATGAAAGCAATTCAGACAGACAATATGGCAGTGGTCTGATATGTCAAGAAGCGGGGGGAAGGACACATTCTTGCCCATTGTGCAGAGAGGTCACGAGAGTGTGGGAATGGGCATTGCCCTCCATCCACTCCCTTACTGCAACACACATACCTGGGGATTCCAACGTGTTCACTGACAGTCCTCACAAGTAGTCCCTCAATCCTTCTCTGGCAGAGCAGATTTTTGACTGTTGGGGTCAACTGTGCTGTGACCTTTTTGCCTCCCCAGCCAAACCACAAATGCAGCAGGTACTTCACCCTGATCTCTCCTCTGGGGAGTCACCGAGGGATGCCCTAGTCCACGACTGGCTTCCGGGTCTCCTATAAACCTATCCTAGGATCACAGGATCATAGATTAGTACTAGGCTAACTGCCCTTGTGGGCCATTTTTTTAAGCCTAGCCAATTACCCTATGTAAGAATCAACCCCTGCACCTTGTGTCTGTAAGGTAAACACCTTAACCATTATACCAGCCTCCCACCCTGTTCCCTTAATACCCAAGGTTCTGCAGAAAGCCTCCTGTTCCCTTAATACCCAAGGTTCTGCAGAAAGCCTGAAGACATCCCTTATCCTCATTACCCCTTTCTGGCCTCATGAACTGTGGTTCCTCTTCATCAGGTCTCATCTGAAGTATCCACCATGGGTACTGGATCCCTGTGAGTATCTGATTTCCCATCCATCGAGGCTTCCTCTCTCAAACCTTCGGACCCTTCATCTAACCGCATGGTTTCTCCAGTTCCAATGATTACAAAACAGTCCAGGTTAGTGTCCCCCATTAAGCATATCATTCTAGCCTCCCAGAAACCTTCCACTAGAAAGGTATATTGTAGTAATTGGAAAAGGTTTTCTATATGGGCTAAGATCAGGAATCTGGATCCCTATTCTGTTTCAAACATACTTTTTTTCTTGTCCTCCCTTTTCTAAGTGGGAGCAAGTTTTTCTACTATCAAGCTTCAGTTGGCAGCAATTACTAATTTTCATGAGAACTCTGAGTCTAACTTTTCATCTAGGCTTTGTAAAGCATGTATGAAAGGGTTTGTTCTGCTTCGGCAAAGAATTAAGGCTCCTTCTCCTCTTGGGGACCTCACGCTGTTTTTGCAATCTCTGACTAGGAGTCCTTTTGAGCCTGCTAATTCCTGCAATCTTAAGTTCCTGTCTTGGAAGACGGCCTTCCTGGTGGCTATTACCTCAGCTAGGAGGTTCTCTGTACTGCAAGCTCTTACCATTACTCCTCCTTACATGATTTCTCACAAGGACATAGTTTCTCTTAGGGTGAACCCCTCCTTCTTACTTAAGATTGCTTCTGAATCTTCTCTAAACCAATGTATTCAGCTTCCAGTGTTCTTCCTCAACAATACCAACAAAGGGGATGACATCCTACACACCTTGGACGTACACCACAGTTATGGTTTTCGTAAGTCAGATCAGCTTTTTGTGTCCTTTTTCCCCTAGTAGATGCAGTCTTCCAGTTTCTAAGGTCATTATTTCTAAATGGATAACCAGCTGCATCTCCACTGTCTATGACCTTACGCACCCTGAGGTTCCAGGAAAAGTCAAGGCTCATTCTACGAGGTCCGTAGCAACTTCTTCAGCCTTTTTGGAAAGGCTTTCTATTGATGACATGTGTGCTGCTGCCACTTGGTCTAACTATCACACATTTATTTCTCACTACAAGATATATCTGATTTCTAGGAGAAAGGTTTCCTTTGGCTCCAAAGTGCCCAGCATATCCTTCCTTGAGGCCTCTCAGGGTAGATGGTAGCTGGGGACTCTGACCTTATGGTGATGAATGATGACTTGGATAACATCAGATAAAGAGTGTATGTACTTACCATAACTTGGCATTTGTGTTATCCTACGTCATCATTCATCATATTTTTCCCTCCAATTATCCCCCTACCTTGTAGATCAGAGAGGAAGTTGGAGTGTTTCCCTCCAGTCTTGCGGGAGTTGTCTTGAGGTACTTTGCAGCAAACTAGATCTGGGGGTTGGAAGGCAACAGGGCATCATGGGAGAGGGAGGAGCTAGAGCCTTGGATCCATCTGTAGTATGTTGCCTGCTTGGGTCCGATATCAGGTCCTAGACCCTATGGTGATGAAGGATGATGTGGGATAACACAGATGCCAAGTTATGGTAAGTACATAACTTTTTTTTGATAGCAAAAGGTTAACATGAAGAGGTAAAGCAGCAGTTAAGTGTTAATGATGCAGTTGTGATAGGGAATGTATGCTGCTTGTGGGATAGCTGTGTGACACTACAAAGAACTACTGTGTGGAATTGTTTATTTTCTAAGGGTTACATAGCTCCAGTGAAATTATGTCTCTCAGAACAGTTGTACTATTGCAAGGTTACAGAAGGATGACTCAGTACGACTGGTGATACATGGAAGGTTCTGAGATAGGCTTATGCCATGTAGACGGTTTCTGAGAAGTATATGTTATGATGCCTTATTTCATGGGCAGCCTGTAAATCACTCTTTAAAGTAATTACTAGCTGATATTGTTGTGATGGCAATGCACAGATGACTTGTGTGGGAAGTTGTTGGGAAGGGATAATTCTGTGACTGTAAAGGTATACAGTACTAATATATGTGTGTGAATTATTGCTACTGTTGGAGTTTTCCTGTAATGATTGCATTGGGATACCACTGTCACATGAAAACAAAAATCTTTGTGTTAGTGGTCTGATGATGAAATGTTGGAGAAAATGTAAAACTATATATGATCATTTTTGTATTGAAACTGTGTTAGCTTGACATGGAACACTATCACCTGCTATGTCACACATTAAGACAGATGGTAATTTGTTCATGTTATAGATGTTATGCTGCATATGAACTTTTTAAGATGTGGGACGTGGTGATACCATGGTATGCATCCCATGCTGACAAAATTCCAGAAGGACACAATAGCACACATCAGAAAAACAGTCTTATTGCAAGTGCAACTTGGGGGAAATGGGTAGGGATTATGGCCACGAATATGATGCTCAAATGGGAATCTTCACCCTCCTCTCTGACAACAAGTAGAGGTTTCATTATGTTTTAATATCCTTTCTTGACTGGGTTAGTGCTAGTGGCCTCTTCTCATGGGAGATGCAGGGAAATGTGTCTTTGGACAATGGGAAACTTCCGCTACTCATTTCGATAGACGCCATGGGAACTTTTACATCCACCGAATATACTACCATCTCAGTTTAACATCTCATCTGAAGGACAATGCATTCATGAGTAAACTTCTCCCACCCACTTATGCTGCGCTGCACTGCACTGTCAGCAATCCACGTAGCTGGTGTGGGAATAGAGCCCACAGCCTCCTGCAACAAAGGTGAATGTGCTGCTATTATGCACCGCACTAGTTTCATCCAGATTGTGAGGAATGACTGTCAGTGTCTAAAAAAAAGACTGCAGCTGCAGCTCCACAAGGATACAAAATGAAAGAGAGAATAGAAATGTTGCTGCAATAAAGTGATTATTTGCTGTGATGTGGTGCACAGTTATTTAAAAAGTGTGTAACCTTTGTTAGTGTGTGGGGATGATTGCAGTGGGTGTCATATTACACTGTAGGAAAAGTAAGTTTTATATCATATGGATTGATGTAGAACCAACTAGAAAACAACACAGAATGCCCCATATAGAACCAACACTAAAGTTTATTCAAAAGCAGCACACAAAGAAGTAAAAACATAAACACCCAAGTATAACACAGTACGTTTTCGTCTATACAGATTTCCTCAGGTGCATGAATGAATGTAACCCTCCCATGTTAGTTTAAATAGTACAAATGAAAAGCATATCACACATCACTACTAGTTAAATTAATTAGTGTGAAAAGGGCAAGACAAAAAGTTTAAAACCACAATACACTTGTTCAATAACAACATGCAAAAAAAAATATATATATATATATATATATATATATATATATATATATCTATAAAATATTTGTATAAATAAATAAAATCCAAGAAATAAAAAAGTCTAAAAAAACTTTTTATACTAAAATTGACTAACAATAATAAATGTAGGAAAAAAATTGAATATGAGTGTGTGTATATGTGTTGTTGTTGTGTCTTTCAGCTCTTCCCGGTTAGGGGTTGCCAAAGCGGAACTCTGGTCCGCTAATGATTGGCAGTAGATTTTTATGTGCCGAGTTGCTGGCCCTGACGCACAACCTTCAACGAAGGTACACCCATTCACGCATGTCTCCACACAGAAGGCGCTCTAGCTGAGAATCGAACAGGACAACGTCTTATTGTGAGACGACAACGCTACCGCAGCACCAGTGTGTGTATATGTGTACCCTTGTTATATCACAGCCTAGCGGCTCGCAACTTTAAAACTGGGGCTAGGGAAATAACATCATTTAAACCAGGAAATTTATTTGCTTATAACAGAAGTGACAGTACACTTCCCTATACTTGATCCTGGTTTCCCAGGGTCCTCCTCTCAGGCCTTTAACAATTTCATCTACCACAAAAAATGAAAAAGAAGCCCCTACACAGGAGAGTGTATGTTTATAAAGAACACTCAATACGAATGTCATTCATGTGTTCGTACATTCTTTTCTTCAACTTTCTCTCAGTTTTCCCTATGTAGAAGACAGTGCATTGACTGCACAGGGCAATGCAGACCAGGCCAAAAGAGTCAAAAGAGCTACACAAATTGCTACAAAAATAAAAATCTCTAGCTGCTAAAAACAATGTTTCCCTGTTGACTATGTGTCTACACTGGGGACAGGATCCACATTTAAAAGTAACTGTTTTCCTAGTATTCATATTAAATATACTAGTACGTTCTAAGTTGTCTTTCACATTAGGACCCCTACTGTAAATAATTTTAAAAGGGGTATCAAAAATAGGTTTCAAGTCCGAAAGTTGAGAAAATTTGTGCCATTCTTTCTCTAAAATATTTCTAATTGTTCTAGAATCACCATTGAACTCAGTGATGAAAGCTCTTGCAAGGGATGTATCAACAACTCCTTGTTTACCATCACCATGTGTGTCACTGTAAACAACCTCAGGTGTGGCATCCACACCCAAAATGGGCTTGAACCTATCATACCTACCAATCACTACCTCATCATATACCTTCTATATCATATCCATAGGGTATCCCTGGTCAAGAAACATATTAAACAAAACTCAACATTCATCAAAAAAGTCAGCATCACATGAACACATCCTACAAATGCGGACAAACTGTCCTTTAACTACACCTACATTTTGGTGGTAGGGATCTGAGCTGGTAAAAAAAGAGAAGGGAATTAGAGTGGGTAGGTTTCCTGTAAATTCTAGACTTGAAACCAGAATCAATTTTCTCTACTGTAACCTCCAAGTAATTCACTTTATTGGTATCATGCTGGTGTGTAAAACATAAAAATGTGGTGGTAACAGAAATGTAGTTTCAAGTCTAGAATTTACAGGAAACCTACCCACTCTAATTCCCTTCTCTTTTTTACCTGCTCAAAGGATAGTTGGTCTGCATTTGTAGGATGTGTTCATGTGATGCTGATTTTTTAGATGAGTGTCGAGTTTTATTTAATATGTTTCTCAACTGGGGATACCCCATGGATATGATACAGAAGGTATATGATGAGGTGGTGGTTGGTAGGTATGATAGGTTCAAGCCCATTTTGGGTGTGGACACCACACCTGAGGTTGTTTACAGTGACACACATGGTGATGGTAAACAAGGAGTTGCTGATCCATCCCTTGTGAAAGCAACTTAGAACGTACTAGTATATTTAATACGAATACTAGGAAAACAGGTACTTTTAAATGTGGATCCTGGCCCCAGTGAAGACACATAGTCAACAGAGAAACAATGTTTTTAGCAGCTAGAGATTTTTATTTTTCTAGCAATGTGTGTAGTTCTTGTGATTCTTTTGGCCTGGTCTACATTGCCCTGTGCAGTCAATGCACTGCCTTCTACATAGGGAAAACTGAGAGAAATTTAAAGAAAAGAACGTACGAACACGTGAATGACATTCGTATTAAGAACACAAAGAGTGTTCTTTATAAACATACACTCTCCTGTGTAGGGCTTTTTTTTCATTTTTTATGATATAGGAAATTGTTAAGGGCCGGAGAGGAGGACCCTGGGAAACCAGGATCGAGTATAGGGAAGTGTAGTGACAGATACTGTTAGAAGCAAATACATTTCCTGGTTTAAATTATGTTATTTCCCTAGTGCCAATTTTAAAGTTGAAAGCTGATAGGCTGTGAAATAAGAGGGGTACACATATACACACACTCTTATTCAATTTTTTTCCTACATTTATTATTGTTAGTCAATTTTAGTATAAAAAGTTTTTTTAGACTTTTTTATTTCTTGGATTTATTTGTTATTTATACAAATATTTTATATATATATATATATATATATATATATATATATATATATATATATATATATATATATATATATATATATGGGTCTACCTGAGATGGTCGACAAGCCATTTGATCGACACTCATTTGGTCGACAGTTCATTTGGTCGACAGGCAGATTTGCCCCCCTCCCCAATGTTGTGCGACCCTGGAGTTGATATATATAGTTAGGGGGGGTGTGGGGGGCACAGCCCCCCACATAAAACTGCTTGTCAACCAAATGAACTGTCGACCAAATGAGTGTCGATCAAATGGCTTGTCGACCATCTCAGGTAGATCCATATATATATATATATATATATATATATATATATATTTTTTTTTACATGTTGCTATTGAACAAGTGTATTGTGGTTTTAAACTTGTTGTCTTACCCTTTTCACACTAATTAATTTAACTAGTAATATGATTGGTGATATGCTTTTCATTTATACTATTTAAACTAACATGGGAGGGTTACATTCATTCATGCATCTGAGGAAGTCTGTATAGACAAAAACATACTGTGTTACACATGGGCATTTATGTTTTACTTCTTTGTGTGCTGCCTTTGAATAAACTTTAGTGCTGGTTCTACGTGGGGCATTCTGTGCTGTTTTCTTGTTGGTTCTGGTTCAGATTTACAGCACTTGCTTCCTTTTTTGTGCATATGGATTGATGTACTTGTCACAAGTCATTAGCAAATAGCTGCAGCATGAGACCATAGATAAGCAAATGTGATAATGGATAAGGATGCTTCTAAACACACAAACATTTTTTACTTAGGACAAACTGTTTGTCATTGCTCAAAACAGCTGTAACCTGTTATGCTCCTGATACGTGCACTAACTTGTGGGTGTAGTAGTAATAACTGAAACTGACGGTTGGCAATGATGAGCATATCCATCTTTGCTATGTTTGCTCTTGTAAGTTCAATTCATGAGTACATTACACTCATTAAGGTTGTGATACCAGTGTGAGTGTACTGTGGTGATTCAGAAATGGCATCTGACTTTTTGGTGATGAACGTGTGTTACTTAGGCAGGAAGTGGATATGCATGGCGCCAAAGATGAGTATGTATGCACACAAGTATGTTGGGTTGCAATATATGTTAGTGAATGGTGTAGTGGGGAACATGACAAGAACAATAAATTGACACCTGCATGGTGTTGCAAATTACTGTAACCCAGCTTCAGTAAACTGGTGAAGC
This sequence comes from Protopterus annectens, assembly GCF_019279795.1. NCBI lineage: Eukaryota > Metazoa > Chordata > Ceratodontiformes > Protopteridae > Protopterus > Protopterus annectens. Next base: position 1,748,343,512 of record NC_056735.1, read on the forward strand.
AGGTACATATGATCTTAGGTAGACAAATCACATGGATCATAGTAATTCAATGACAAGTTTACATTCAAATGAATTGTGTGTGTGCGTGTGTTCTGTGTGGGCAATGTAATGGATAAAGCTGCACTTACACCTACTTCATGCAGTGGTAGTAGAGATTGTGGTGCGATTGCATGTTTCTGTTATGAAGCAGCAGTTGAGTTTGCTGGTGTAAAGGATGCCAAATGTTGTGTTACTGAGTTGTGTGTGTCTGTGAGTCTGTATGTGTCTGTTTTTCTGTCTGGGTTTGTGTGGCTGTTTCTGTGTGTATGTTTGTGTGTTCATATGTGCATGACATAACTGCAAACAATGGAGCAGAGCTGGACTGAGAACTGCCCTGTTGAGGGAGTGTCTGGTGTCAGTGCAGTGTGCTTACCTCAACAATGGTTGGGTACCATGAGGAGATAGCATCAGCAGCTGTGATCAACTGAAGACATTGCATCATTGTTTTGCGGAGAGGTGGACAAAGCAACATGGTTGACTAGTACATTGTATGCATGTGTGTATACATATGTATGTGTCTGTGTTTTTACTGTGGATGGTGTAACAGGGAACATTGGAGCTGAGCTGAACTGGCACCTACCCTGTTGGAGGGGCATCTACTGGGCTTGCTACAACAACTGTTGGGTTCCCTGAGCTGACATCACCAGCAGCTGAGGACCCCCATAGCTGTTGCGTCATTGTTTTGCGGAAAGGTGGGCAAAGCACCATAGTTCACTGGTACATTTTGTGTGTGTGTGTATGTTTTGTATGTATGCACCTGTGTGTATGCATCTGTGTGTGTTTGGATGGTGTATCAGAGAACACTAGTGCAGAGCTGGGTTGACACATGCCCTGGTGAGACAGTGTATGGCTTCAAGTGCAGTGGGCTTCCTGCAACAAATGCTAGCAATCCTGAGATGAGGTCATCAACAGCTGGCTTCACCATAGCTGTCACTGTATTATGTGGGGAGTATAGTGAAGAGCAGTAGTTCTATGTGTGTGCATGCATGTTCTGTGTGGGTGATGTAACAGGTAGCTGTCAATCAAAGCTGCACTTACAGCTACTTCATGTAGTGGTGGTGGAGACTGTAGTATGAGTGCAGTTTATCTGAACGTTTTGGTGACTGGTTTGGCCTATGGGCATTTCAGCTGGTATAGTAAATAAGTGGATACCTACTGTTTCTTGGGTGATACATTACAGTGTGTGTGTGTGTGTGTGTGTGTGTGTGTGTGTGTGTGTATGGGAACAGAGCTACAGGGATACCTACCAGATGTCCAATTGTTTTCAGTCTGATGTCAACAGTGTGTCTTTACTGCTACAGCTGTGTGTGGCCACGATCTGTGCATTTATAGTAGGCATTGATTAATTAATTATTTATTTTTTTATGACGATGGGCTGTGAGAGCGCAGTGGTTCACTTAGACTCTTTGGAATAGTGTTAGTCAGTGAGGATTTGTATATCTGTCAGATTTACTGCTTGCAATGGATATCTGAAGAGGGATTGTGATGTCTGAGACACAAGTTGTAAGCAAAGTGATAACAGCTCTGAGTGGGGGATGATGAGCACTTTGAAATACAAGTGATACTCCTGAGGAAAAACGTTAATAAGAATTACAACAGACTGCACTGAAACTACTACTTGATCAAGCATGTAAAGCAGAGTTCCACCCTAACCCAATTCAAGTGCAACTTGGACAGTTGGATGGGAAACTGGAAATCCATCCCTGGTTTGGCACCTATGTCTCTAATGGATACCGGTAACCTGTAAATGTTCATCTACCATGGCCATGATTACACTTATCAAGGATATCAGAACTTGTCAGAGATTCGAGATGCATGGCTAGGCTTAAAAAGGCCCTTATCGTCGTTACTTTAGCAAACACCTATGAACTGTAAATTGTTTCAAAAATGGCAGTGGTATAAAACATACTGTTGGAGATGGTCGTGTTTAGCTTCTTGAGGAAATGTATTAAATTTTGGATATCACTGAATAGAAAAGCTTGTTGTGGCAGCCTGCAATGAAAAACAATATTTAGATTGAGCAAGAACAGTATGCATACTGTTCAGAACAGTGATAGTACGCCCTGCATTGCGTGAAGGAAAGAATATATTAAGTTGCATCAAAAAAAGCATAACACCAATGAATATGTGCATACAAAAGTATTATTTACAAATATAAGGAAACAGCAGTGGCATGCCTAAAAGGTAGCAAAGCAGAAGACTGCAATTCTACGTAACACAAACATGATTATTCTTTATGATTTGAGTATTAATTTGCAGATATAGCTAAATCTGTCAGTGGCCTAGATGAGTTCTAATCTGTAATCTGTGTATGTTACAGGTATGTTTTCAAGAATACTTATAATAAGGATTGCTAAATGCATTTCTGTAACATGATTTACTGCGACAGTGCTATTCATATGATAGAAGTAATGAGAGAGATGAGGGAACACTATAGTGGCATACCAGGCAGACTGCAAGCAAATCTGTTTGATGTGTACTGTCATGCAAAGCTGACTAATTAGCTGAATCTAGCGGGGTGGAAGTGTGGTACTCTTGCCAGTTGAGGGTTGGAATATGGGAGCAGTAATTTGAGAAGGAACTGAAGCAGATCAAAGTTGAATGTCTAAAAAAAAGTCTGTTATCTTAGCGATGAGCTGGTAGCTCTGGAAGCTTTTTTCACAGAATGTGTAACACATCAGTAGGAAACACATTTGTTTAAAAGGCCCTGCTTGACTTTAAATGATACTTTTACTGAGGCCTCGCAAAACTAGCTGTTCTTCTCAGTTCTTCAATTCTAAGTGAATGGAACTATCATTTGACAGTCTAGCCATGGGCATTGTAATCTCAGAAATTATGCATTCACAGTGTATTATAGGGAAGATTTTTCTTTACAAGAAAACAAACTCTCATCAGGATGTCTGCCCCCAGGAGTGCATTCAGGGTTGCAAACAGAATAAAATGAGTAGCGCCTACTTCTGGCACATACAGGTTTGCAATGAGCCAAACTTAAGGAAAAGTTAAAAAAATATATGTTTTTAATTTTTTTCCTGCAGTGGTCCTTTAATAGGAAGTGGTGAATCTAATTAGAGCAGGAAGGCAGCATTACCTCAGGCCATATAAAATTAACCTAGGGAGGTTTATAACATAAACTTAAGAGATACAATTATGTTTGGGTGACTATGCTGACTAAGTAAAAAGTACATTTTGGCCTTGAGAAGCATCATCACTTTATTACTGATATTGAAACTGATTCCAGTTAGGAAGATCATCAAAATAATACAATTAGGAGTCTAAAGCATACTCCTAACTATCAATAAACAGGTGAGGCTTCATCAGATCAGTGTAGACCAGTACAATTGCATTAAGTGCATTCATATGGTTAACTCCACTAAATAATAAATATGTATACATGACAGACTTGATTATGAGACTAGAAAAAAAATCAACAGATTTAGCAACATTAAACAATAAGTATATATAATCCAGTATTAAAATCTTGTATAACCTAATGCGGGAACGTTTAACACTTATGCCTACTAGCAATACTATTCCTGAGAAATGCATTGGAATTTGACATGACAGAACTCGGTTTTGGAAAACAGTGTTACAAATAAATTTAAAAGTGTTTCTAAGGCCATGATGTTAACTCAACTATTTTTTCCTGCATGGTCCTGTAGTAGTCAAAAAATGTGAATGCAATGCTAATTAAAAATACAATGAAGGAATATAAAAAATAAAGTATCTGTTAGTAAAGGCTATTATAGGTCCAGTTTTCTAAGTTCAAGTACAGATCTGATAGAGCAATGTGTGTTCAAGCCCTGGGTGTCAGTAAGCTTTTAGGTGAATTTGCCACTCTAGTTCCTTTTTCTGAAGTATAGCTCCTGTGTTACCTTCAAGTGGGGGCATTGTTACTTTCTCCACTATGTGGAACACAAATTTCTCAAAGATTCTGCAGCGTGGTTAGTGGATTATTAAGCTCTTTTAGTCGGATGTCTGATAAGTGTTTAGCAGCTCTTACTTTTAGGACATTGATAGTCTTGCCTATGTAAAATGCTCTACATGTTATGCAGCTGGCCCTGTAAACTACAAACTTGCTTTTGCCATCATCACTCGCTGAGCTACATCATCTTTTTTTTGAGTTCAGACAATAAAAGATGTTTCTCTTATTCACAAAGTCACAGAATCTGCATCCTGGAGGCATGCAGGGAAAGGTGCTAGCATTTGACACCATAGTTGGGAAACCCAGCTCCTACTATTTCACCCTTTACAACAGTTGAAGGTATCCTCAGGGTCAAGTATTTTATTAATAAATATATATGGTTTACTATCAATTTGTCGATCGCAACTTGTGCGATTTACAAAATGTCGAGAGAGCCATATGTCGACTCAAAACATCGACACAAAAAAACATCGGAACTTATTAGCGAATGCAATACAGCATTCGCTGTTGTGAATTCCGACATTCCAAGCCAGATCGCACTATAGTGGGGATTGGGAAATGTACCCTTACCCTCATTGTAGTGCGATCTCGGAGTTTTCATATATAAGTGGGGGGGGGGTGTGGGCGGTGCAGCCCCCCCACATGGGGGGGGTGCAGGAGGGCTTGCCCCCCTGCAAACATGTAATGAAGTGTGGCAACTTTGACAGGCACACAGTCTGGGAGTCTGCTTCTTGTTCGAAAATGTCGATATCGACATTTTCGGACATCTGGTTCAACATTTACGTTAGTCGATGTTGTGCGAACCGACATTTCAGTTTGACAACATGACTATTCGACTGTGTTACAGTCGACAAATTGATAGTAAACCATATATACATACATATATATATATATATATATATATATACATATATACACACACACACACACACACACACACACACACACACACACACACACACACACACACACACACACACACCCATACATTCACAATCAATGAAATGAGTGATTTTTTTTTTTAAACTGAATAAAACATTAATCAAAAGTAACACAAAATGCCCCCAAAAAAGTGTTTTGAGTGGCACAAACATCCCTGCATCTCCCCAGGGGAGGATTTCATTTGCCATAAACCCCTTTATTTATTTATTTGTCATTAGTTAACTGGGTTAGTCCAACCAAGCCAAGGGCTTATTTTCAGTGGACACCTGAGGAGAAAAGCTCCAAAAGAAATATAAAAAGTTACAACAAATTCAAAGCTGTATTAATTCAAAATATTACAAACATTCTAGGCCATAAAAAGATTACATAAATTCAAGATTGTACAATATAAAAATTAACAGTTGCACAGAAAGTTTATACAAGATAAGATGGCACGATTTTAACAAAGAATAGGCTTGAGTAAGTAACAGATTTTATGACAGTCGAGAGGAAGCAATTAAACATGCATGCTGGCATTACATTGTATTACTGAAAGCCATATAGATTGGCTACAATAGCATGGAAGAGTTGCTATTAACTAGAAAAAATATGTACAATGAAGAGCCTGATAGCTTCTCATTGGCTTGATCTAATTTAATTAACTACAATATATGAGATATACAGTTTTAGGGTAAGATAAGGAAGTTTGGGTTATGTAGGGTCCTGGCAAGGGCGGGAGTTAGTGTTAGCAAGGTAGTTTTTCAGTTCTCTTTTGAAGCTGTTAGTGTATTTGATGTTAAGAATATTTTGGGGGGAGTTTGTTCAAGGCTTGGGACACTGTGCTTTTGTAAAGTAATTTGCCTGTGTTTTTTATTTGGTTTGTAAGTGTCAAGGAAGATTTGATCAGAGCTACGAAGGGTATGAGTAGGAGTATAAAGGGATATTAGAGAGGAGAGGGAGGGGTAGCCAGAGGGTTTATTTAGTAAGGAATGAGTGATTTGGAGCTGAGACAGGAGCAGTAGTTGGGGGAATTCAAGCCATTTAAGTTGTTTTAGAGCAAGGCAATGGTGGGTTTTATTTATTTATTACATTTGTTAACCGGGTAGTGTCCAACTGGGCTAGGAGCCCGTTTTCAGTGGAAACCCGGGGAGAAAAGCTCCAACATATAACAAATAAGGAAGTGAAGTACAATACATATTACAGGTGGTACAGGAGTGGCTAATAAGCTAATTACAAACATAGTACAGAATCATATATTCAAAGCATTAGACTTAAACTAGAAAAAGTCACAATATTTGACTAGAGAGGAGCAATTGCAATTTCAGTAAACAGTTACTGCTAGGTAAATACAGTGAATACATATAAGTAAAAATATATTACTAGAGTATTCCCAGTTATTATTGGATGTCCAGTTGTGAGCAAAGATTTGAGGGAAAACTTACCACCAACAGCACAGGAGAGAGTAGTATTTTCATGAGTGTGAATATAACATAAGGGCTAATATTATGGGAGGTTGCAAAGGTGAGGGATGCTAGGAAGTTATCAGCCTGGATAATGGCAGGAGCAGAGCCAGTGATTTGCTAAGTAGTCTTTCAGGAGTTTTTTGAACTCATGGCTATTTGGGTTAGATACCTGGAGAACAACAGAATATCTGAGTCGGAGAGGTTGAGATCAGACTTAAAACTCATATGATAATCAGGATAGGGGAAAACTTTGACTAGAAGTACACAGAGTCTTAAACAAACAAAGATCCCACTGTGTTTAATGAAACAATAACACCTTTTGACAAGGGGCAAATTCGACAAAAGGAAGTCGAACAAGAAACAATCCTCAAAACACACATCCACACCAACCAAAAATAGGAAAAATTACACACAAACACGCACACATAAACAAATGAGCATAGAGACATGGTATAGTGTTTTGAAACTTCCATGACTGCCCCCTAAATGGGCTCTGTGCCATCTGCATTAAATGATACAGTCATTCAATAACTGAATTGTGAAGAGTCATTATCTGCTAATATATCTCATAGACCCAATGGCATCAGTAAATGTCTTATGAGTCATTCTTAGCATTTGTTATGCTATACTGTCCCTTAGTTATTTAAAAAAATACAGAATTCAAGAGGGAAATGAAAATATGTGAATCATGGCAAGAAATAACAACTTTCTTGTTTTCACAATAGCTTTCCTATTTGCATTGCCTGCAAGTCTGTAGAATGTTTTGGTTCTGAAGAAAAAAAAAAGGTAATCACTTGAAATGCTGCAACCTGCTTCAGCGAGTCCTGAACTACAGGAGCTGAATGGCCGAAGAAATGGACTTGCATACACCAAGTCCAATATAGCCATTTCTCAGAATATTCCCTTTTCTCTGAAGTATGGCAATCTTGGAGCTGGCATATATAAGCTTAGGTGTTGTGGGGGGTTTTGCCCACTGCAAAAAAAACAAGCTTAGTGGGGAACAGTGACATTCGATTCTCTCTCGCATTTTCAGCCTCTTTTTTTTTTGGTATGTTGGGGCATTCGACGTTACGATTGCCTACATTTCAATAGGGAGAGAAAAAAAAGCATTCTTTCACATATATGTCTCCACAGTGTATCCAGTATCCTATAGGAAAATGGTGACTAAAACTCTCCTCAGATAATGAATTCATGGCACATAATTGTACCTCAATGATCATAACACAACTACCTTAAAAAAACATCAAATGATCAAAAATGATTTGGATGAGACTGTGAAAGTCAGTGAAGCCTTAAAGTAGCACAAACATATAACTTACTCCCCTAACAAAATGAAACCAATGCTAGACATAATGTATGCATGGGGTCTTGCCACCCTGCACAACAAGTCTGCCTCCCTACCCCTTAACTTATATTAACTCCATGGTTACATATCCTTGGTGTAACGACACCACAATAAAACTGCAGAACAAGTCTGATCACATGCTACTATATGCATCTCAATATAAAATATGACCTGAAGTGATGTCATTTATTTATTTCAGTTCAACAAGAAAATGAATACCCCGTTACCAAGAGCTCACCAATTTGTAAAATTAAATCCAATGCTTTATAAATCCTTTGACTGTGTTTTACTCTGTTATTTTTATTTCGTTTTTGAATTCTATCATTTATTTACTTACCTTTTGTTGACTGAGGTAGAGCACTAATCCATTTGGTCCATTTCAGGCTCAGCCTGAAAAATGTGAAAATGTGATTTTACCTCAAAAAGTTGCCAAAATCAAAAGCTATTTTTACCATAAAGTCAGCAAATAATACTGTCATTGAAACTGTAACTCACAGTAAATGTCTAGGCATTGTAATAGATAATTTCAAAAATGACCAGTATATACTGCACACCATTAAACCTGCTCACCAGAAACTAGACTCCATTTACACATTTACAGGCTCAATGGATTCCTTACAGATACTGCAAGAAAAATTCTAGCTACCACCTTCATATTGCCAACTCTCTTATACACCACTCCTGTCCTAACAAACTTAAGTGATACTCAAAAAGAAACAAACTTACCTCCTCCTACAATAAAATAGTGAAATTTGCCACCAATCTCCCTCATAGAACCTACCATTGTCATAACTTAAAGCAATTAAACTGGCTTGAATTGCACAACTACCTAATAACGAACTACAGCACAAAAAGTCATTCATCATCCAGAAAAATTCCTTGCACTACATAACTTATTACTGACCTACTGTCCAGCAAGGGACCTCTGCTCTATTAACAAATTACCACTTAAAAATAAGTCAAATAATGTTGCAGGAGACTTGCTCTACTCTAATACGTTGCTAAACTCTGGAATAGTATCCCCACACAAATAAAACTCTCTGACAAACTAACTAGTTTTAAACCACTGATTAAATAATATCTTAACTTATCTTGGTTCTGCACATGCTCATTTCAAGGTTCAGACTTTGTGTTCACTACACGATACTCTCCTTAAACAGAATACACTCAGCCGCTCACCGAAATGGGCTTTCTCTTTATTTATTTTACATTTGTTTACCGGGAAAGTCCGACTGGACAAAATGTCCTTTTCCAGCAGAGGCCCAGGGAGAAAAGCTCCACATTTATAAATAACAGTACTATATACATACAAAGTAGATACAAATATTGATTCAATCTCAGATACAAGCACAAAATGAAAAATACATGTTCTACATTTAACTAATATAATCATATAGTTTAGGCTAGAATAAAACGAATAGCTGCACTGCGATTGAAGGTACAAAAAACAAGCAAATTAAGTATACATGTGCTTAGTAGGGTATAGTATTCAAATACAAAAATAAAGTGACAGTCAACTCATGAACCATGATGAAATTAGATCCTTGCTTAAAAAGTTTCACTCAGATGAAATCTTCTTGTTTACTGCTGTGACTGCCAGTAGTTAACTTCAAACAGAAAATGTAGGTGAATGACAACAATCAGTACACAGATAAGCAACTGCATCTACCAATATGAAATGCACACAAGGAAACATGTTTTATTACTAACCTGCACAAAGTGTCTCATGCTATCTGTGAACTATAAATTTACAGTAAGAAATTACAGACTCCCTACTAAGTGACACTTTCTTTCATTAAGGATATTAATTTATACTAATGTTCATACAGTTTACCTGAAAACAGCATTCTAGCATTATTGTCTACTCTTTGTACTACCTATCTAACATACTAATCCAGCCCCCATGCCAAGAATGTGGGGGAAATGAGTCTCTAGATCCATCCCGATTAGCAACTTTAAAGTAAGTTAGTAATCAAATAAGCAAAATTGTAAAATTGCCAACAGAATGAAAGTATCTACTTCTTATTAATGAACCATTACCAAGACTACACATCTGACCCCCCCCAAAGTGTCCTGATCTAAAGCAAACACTAAACAACCAATGCTAACATGAATAACACAGCAACAGTATGTAACTACGTGGAAGGACAGAAAGGCAGACAATGCTGGTAAGATGCACTGTCATCTCCGTTTCTGGCATGAATTTGCAGTATTTTTCTTTTTACATTATCTCAGGATAATTACTTCAAAGCATATTAATTACACTTACAAGATATTTTACTTTGATCCAAATATGAGCAGGCCAAGCTTTTAATGTTCAAAAGTATTTTTTTAATAAAAATAACAGCGGAAACCAAGTTGTCTTTGTGAAGCATAAAGTAGCACTGCACTGGATACAAAGATAATCCATTATAAAGCTTATTTATTTTTGAGTGTTTTCTAAACGGCTTTCTCACTTGGGATCTTTTAAATAAGAGTAATTTATCCAGTCATTTCTGATGTAACTTTCCTTTAGACTGCGAGGTCATTAACTCACTGTTGCTTACAATGTAAGCATAGTTAGACAAGCCTTTCTATGGCACCAGCAGCATCTATATGAGCTTCTGACAGAAAACAACAGTAATAATATTTGGAAACAATTACAGATTATGTCAGGATGTCTCCCCCATGAAAGTATTCAGGGATAGAAAAACCTGCTGCTTGTGCTCCAGGCAGGTTTAGATTAGGTACAGCTTCAAGATAAGATTAAAAAATGCTTTTAGTTTCTGCTTGTAGTGGTCCTTTAAGACTTATTTTCTGCTAAGAGTAGAGTCCAGTAGAAAGTTAACATGGGTTCAAGACTTGAAACTAACTAAATTGCTGTGACTAGACTAAGATGTGTTGCAGTGGGTTACCTTCTTTATAGCAGACTTTCAAGGAAGCCCATTTTATCCTGCAGCATAAAACAAGTGGCACTTTCTTTTCCCTCATGCACTCAGTAGTTAGCATATCCATTATCTTCGACCACCACGTGACCACAGTGGTGAGGAAATCCTTTTATGCTGCGCACCTTATAAGTAAAAGCATGGTGTGTAGGTCCAAAGAAGTTGTTTCCCCACTCCTCCATTATCAAACCAACCACAGAGTACAGTACTCTCTTTGGTATTTACCTGACCAGACATATGAAGGAAACAGAGTGACCTCAGAGGTTCCTTACAAAAAGAATACAAGGTGTAACAAACCTACCTTATGCAGAGTGCCTTAAAGCCCTTTTCCTCTACTCAGTCTCCTACAGACTGTTGAGGGATTATCTATGCCTGGCTTACAAGGCATCTGAAAATCCCACACTTTATGAATCTCCTAAATATTTGTAAGTCAAAGAGTACCAGACATACACAGTCTAGTAACCTGAATTTTGTCTGTGACTTAAACAGAACATGTTGGAGAGACAGATATGTATCTCAGACACTGTCCCTCCTATGAGACAGACTTCCCATCCATGTGAAGCAGAAATAGTCTATTACCCAGTTTAAGAGCAACCTAGACTAGTGGATGGGGATTAGAAAATTTACACTGGGCCTGGAACCTATGTCCCTTACAGACAGAGGTAGCTTATAAATGCCTGGCTCTCAATGTCCTATTTGGATATTGGACATCATTATTCTTTCTGGAAAACCTGGCTAGGCTTAAAAAGCCCCCTCCCCCCGGGTCATTACACTAGGACAATCGATGAATCTATAATCTATTTATTACAAAACAAACTTGTTTTTGCTGTAAGATGTCTATTACCAATAACAGCATAATTTTAAACAAGCCACACAGTGAGAAATCTCTATGTCTGATCTATCTTCATAAAGAGCAGTAAATGCTATAAGCATCTAAAAGATGACAGCAATAAAATTAGAAAAAGATGTGAACTGCAGTTAATTTAATTGTTTGACTCCTACATTTTTGTTAAGAAGGCATAGCTGAGTGACAGAAAAATGGATGATAAAAAACAACATGGTGCTGTAGGAAGTAATGACATTAATCAAACATTTTTTATTTATTTATTCATTTAACTCAAGCTTTACAAAGTCAGCTATATATAGCAAATAATGAATATCACTTTTAGACCAACATTATATTTTTAAAGGACCACTACAGGAAAAAAATGAAAAAAACATATATTATCTTGAAAACCTACACATTGCAAACCCTTATGCACAAGGGAATGTATTCACTGCTAATTTTATTGTGATGGCAACCCTGTGTGTCCTCCTGGGGGCAGACATCCTGATGAGATTTTATTGTCTTCTAAAATTTAATCTTCCCCAAAATGTACTGTTAGGGCACTTTTTATAAGATTACAATGCCCATGGCTGGACTGTCAGATCACAGTCCCATTTACCTAGAATGGAAAAACTGAAAAGAAGAGCTAATTTTGAGAGGCCTCAGACCTTTACTATGCTGCAGTGCTTCTTGCAAATGTGTTTCCTACTGATGTGCTAAACGTTCTGTGAAAAATGTTTCCAGAAATATCAAGTACTTGCCGATATACCAGACTTTTTTTTTTTAACAGAGTCAAATTTTTTCACCTTCCATTCCTCCCCAAGTTACTCCTCCCTTATTCCCTCCCTCAGACAGCCTGAGTCTTGCACTTCCTGCCATGCAAGGTTCAGGTGATTATTCTGCTCTACATGACAATACACATCAAACAGGTCAGTCTGCCTGTAGTGCCAGAATGCACCCTTGTGTATCTCCTTACTCCTGTCATCTTAAAAGCACTTTCATAGTAAATAATGTTACAAAATCATACCTCTCAACCTCTTAATACAAAAAATCCAGACAAAGCCAAAAATAATGGGGGCACAAGGGCCAAAAAATAGGGACAATTTTTAAACATTGCTCCTACAAACTTAAAAAGTTGATAGGATAACAGGTTTTGCATTAGCATGCATTTTCTGAAGGTTCTGAAGTCTGAAATGCAAACTGCTGCCATTATTTAGTGACTTTAATCCTCACTGATTTTCTAGAAGACCTCAAATTTTATGACAAATGAAATAAAAAATATGAGACAAAACTTTGGATATCTTGTAAAAATCTGGACAATTGAGAGATATGTAAAATCCTTTTAACAATCCTTAATCTATAGGACTGTAGGTACTCCTGAAACATGGCATGTGACAACATACAGATTACAATTCATACTTTCTGCTCACAAACATAAATGTCTGAAAGGTAATACTCTTTATATTCATCCATAGAATGTTTTTATTTCAGACAGAGTTTTACATAACAATACAGATGTTCATCATGTTACCCTGCTGCAGTCATCACACTTGGGTTATCCTGTGGTCAGGCGGTCCCGCAGTCGGCCAGAATTCCAAAGTCTTAGTCCGGCGTCGGTTGCTGTTGCTTCTTCCCTGACGTCAGTGCGCCAGGGGTATATATGATGCATCCGACGCCATTTTCTTCAGTCTTTCTTGCCGCGTGGTGCCCGAAGCAGAAGCAGTTCGCAAGTGCTGGTCGGCCGACTCCTGAGATTTTCGAAGTTGAATTTCAGATCGAAGTCTTCAATAAAGCTAAGTACCCCGTTGGGGAAACTTTTCTTGTCTCAGACCGATGTCAGAAAAAGTTAACAATTGTATTTCTTGTGGGAAGCAAATACCTCATAAGGATTTTCATTCTTATTGTATACCTTGCCTAGGCCCAGACCACGATGTCACTGGTTGTCGCTTTTGTGCTAGGTTCAATAAGCGGACTATAAAACGACGCTTTGATTTCGCACAACACTACTTCGGTAGAAAATTTAATTACACTATGCCGTCGGAGCAACCGACTACCGGCGTGCACAAAAAATGCAAAGATAAGGACAGGCAGCCTAGACCCAAGCCAGACTCCGAGGCCTCGGCTGGGCTGGTCTCCGGTTCACCGGTTTTCAGTGAGGCGCCTACGCAGCCCCTGGCTACCGCAGAATTAGAACCCAAGACCGCTTTGGATCCTATGGCGGAGAGTTCTAGGCCGATGCAGCCATTTCCTTTAGGCCCTACCGACGACATTGCAGAAAGAGACGCCGGTGCTGCAGAAACACCTTCGGTTTCTGAAGGTGTCTTCAGACCGACGACGCTCACCATAAAAACGTATCCTAAGCTTAAGACTCCTCTTAAACCAAAAAAGACTGCACTTCAGTCTCCAGTTTAAGGCCCCATGCCTAAGAAGCAGATGCTTAAAATGGCTGAAGATTTGATCACTTTAATCAGGGGTTCCCATCCCCCACCCGACAAAAGGCCTAGACAAGAGGAAGATTATGCCTCCTCTGATCAAGTGTCTATTTCCTCAGGCTCCTCTGAGGAACAAGATTACTCCTTTCCCCTTTATGAAGATTCTGATGCTGAGGATTCCATTCCCTCAGCTTCTCCCCCTCAAGACTACTCCTTTGGGGAAACTTTACATACTATGAGGAAACATTTTCACTGGGAAGGTCAGGACTACTCTGACTCAAAGAAAAGGCTCAGACAGTTTCTTTTACTCCCCCAGCACAGACCACTTGCTATCCCCCCAGTTTTAGACATTGTGGATGATGTTTACTTAGAATCTAGTTTAAACCCAGATTCTCTGCCTCCTGCTCCAGCCAAACCAGACAGATATTATGGAGTGCCTGACTCCCACAAATTCCTTTACAAAAGCCCTGTTGCTGACCCAGAGACCATCTCCCAGGGTCCCAAAGGGGCTAAGGCTTATATGGCAAAAAATCCTGAACCCTCTGAAAGGGACTCCAGAGCACTAGACAAGTGGGGGAAGAAGGTTTACACCTCAGCCACTCTAGCTATGAGAGCACTAAATTGTCAATTTCACATGCTAAAATACCAGCAATTTCTAATGTCTGAAATAAAACAAAAGATGAGCACACACCCTCAACAGTCAGAATTGAAGGAAATGCAGGATTTGTTGCATGCAGCTGAACAGGTGGGCAAACATACTTTACAATGTGGATTTGACTCCTTGGAAGCTTCCTGTAGAGCAGCTGTTACTGGGTCTGTTATACGTAGGCATGCTTGGTTAAAGGAACAAACTCTGCCTGATCATGTTAAAGCAAAGTTACTAGATGCTCCCTTACAGCAGGATGTCCTATTTGGAGTTAAAGCAGAAGTCGTCTTAAAGAAAATGGAGGATAAGGCAAAATCTATGCAGACGGTCAAAGATTTCTTACAGGTTCAGCCCCCTCGCTTCAGCAGAAATTGGCCAACAAAAAATTGGTCCTTTCCAGCTACTGACAGACCTCAGAGGGGTAAATACAGACACCCAAGAGGCAGAGGACAACCACAAACCCACTACAAACCTCGACAATGTGGCACTGCAACACAGAAGGGAGGAGAAGACAGGCCACAAACTACAAGAAGGCAAACACAATGACTTAAACCTCATATGGCCAAGCAAAACTCTCTTGGCAGCTCCCTTGGGAGGAAAATTAGCACTTTTTTCAGACAACTGGCGCATGGTCACAAAGGACAAATGGGCCCTAGACATTATTTCACAAGGATACAGATTCCATTTCCACACCTTGCCAACTATAAGAGGATTGCCAAACCTGCCACAAAATCAATAGGCAGAGGCACAAAAACAAATTACAGCTCTCATGGAAATGAGAGCCATTCAACTGGTACCTACACGGGAGCAAGGCCAAGGATTTTACTCAAGACTCTTTCTAGTCCCCAGAAAGGACAATGCTTGGAAACCAATTCCGGACCTTTCAATTCTAAACACCTTCTTACAAGTACCCAAATTCAAGATGCTAACACTACAGCAGCTTCTTCCCATGTTGGGCAAGAAAGCATGGCTAGTAAAGTTGGACCTCAAGGAGGCATACCTGCATGTCCCTATCAGACAAAATTGCAGAAGATACCTCTGTTTCATTGCAGGTTCAACCCATTGCCAATTCTCTGCACTGCCCTTTGGCTTATCCACTGCGCCCAGGGTTTTCACAAAATGCCTGGCACCAGTAATTGCATACTGCAGACAAAGAGGAATTCAAATATACCCATACCTGGACGACTGCCTCATCCAAGCAGAAAGCAAGGACATCCTCTTACAACATCTGGCTTTTGTAAAACACCTTCTATGTTGCCCGGGGTACACAGTAAACGAAAAGAAATCAAAACTAGTACCCTCTCAAAATATGACATTCCTGGGTGCCAGCTTGAATACAATGGCCCAGATGGCTTATCTGATGCCAGACAAACAACTACAACTGACTCAATATTTCAAAACAATGGCAACAAAGACCCAACTCCCTGCAAGAAAAATTCTGCAGGCCTTGGGCTTCATGGCATCTTGCATACTACTACACCATTTGCAAAGCTGCATATGAGGAAATTACAGTGGTACCTAAAAAGCGTATGGTCTCAACACAGCCACAGCTTGGACACAATGATATCTCTCGTTCCCTGCCTTCAACAAGAGTTTCTATGTTATTCTAAAAGTGTATTCATTCTGGTTTAAGCACTTGGGCTTGAGGCCAGTTATTTTACATTAAGAGGGTTCGTGTTCTGCACTCTTGTGGGAGGAGAGGCTGGACTCTGTCCTTCTGAGCTGGGAATTTCTGGTTAAAGGCTTATAGTGCCTGCATATCTGAACTGCTTCTTACTGAAATTGGTACACCTTGTTTGCTGTAGCATAGACTAGATCCAGGCCTGCTGAATCTAGCTTTGTTTGTATAACTTGAGCACTAATCCAGGCATTTTTTAAAGTATTCAGTTGTATTTATTACAGCTGGTAGTAACTTGATTAAAGTGTAGCTATCATTTCTAAGTGTTTTGGATTAAGCACTTGGGCTTCAGACCAGTTGTTTTACATTAGGAAGGTTTGTGGCCTGCACTGTGGTGGCAGGACAGGTAGCTTACATCCTTCTAAGTTGGGAACTGCTGATTGAGAGCTTAGTGTCTGTTATTCTAAAAGTGTATTAGTTCTGGTTTTAGCACTTGGGCTTCAGGCCAGTTATTTTACGTTAAGAAGGATTGCGGTCTGCACTCTTGTGGGAGGAGAGGCTGGACTCTGCCCTTCTGAGCAGGGAATTTCTGGTTAAAGGCTTATAGTGCCTGCGTATTCTAACTGTTTCTTACTGAAATTGGTACACCTTGTTTGCTGTAGCATAGACTAGATCCAGGCCTGCTGAATCTAGCTTTGTTTGTATGCTTGTTGTTTGTTTATTTCCCTGAAACGCTAATTCCACCTAAAATGCGGCCTTTTAGCACTTCTGTGGATCCCTAGTGATATCTGCATTGCTTACTGTACTTATTTCCTTGTTTCACTTGAAAGAAAGTTACTGTTTATTGTTTTTGCATTTAAGTTACCTGTAACACATTGCATTTAAGTTACCTGCCACTTGCTCACTAAAGCAATTATATCAGTTAGCTCTAAAAAATTAAAAGCACTACACCCTCAAAAACTCCCCTTGAGTACCTTGTTCCCCATTGGCCCTTTTTTTCAATTATAAAGGAATTCCCAATACTATTCTAGCATGTCCAAAGGTCAGTTGTCAATCTCCTCTCCGGTCCAGCTGGTGAATCTGGGAATCTTGAGGCAATGTTACAACTGCCTCATGTACACAAACAACCCTCTCCTCCTCCCAACAAATTCCAACACATGTGAGAGATGCAACCATATAGCCAAACTGGAGGCTAAGATCTCTCAACTCAGTACTGGCGTAACCAGTCAGGAGGAGAAGGAAACCACACTCACTACAATTCCAGTCTCACACAGACCTACCACGACAACAAACCAAACACATAAACACACAAAAACATACTCGGAGGCTCTAAATAAAAATCTGCCTAAGCAGCAGAGACCTCCAAAGCAGACACCCAAGCAACCGCTACCCCAAAACAAAACACGTGCAACACATAGCTCACAAAGCCAGTGTGCCGAACAGTCACAGCCCTTAAGGCTAAACAACACACCTGATACACTTGTAATAGGTGACTCTATCGTCAGGCACAATGACGTCCCGCTCACCAGGCTGAACAAGGAGAAGGTCACGGTGAGCTGCCTGTTGGGCGCTAGGATCCGCCACATAACACAAGCACTCAGGTCACTCCGAGGCAAGTACAAATATGACTCAGTCATTGTCCATGCTGGTGTGAATGACCTGAGACGTACCTCCCTGGAATACATGAAAAGAGACATAGAGGAGCTCTCTGAGCATGTAGCCCAGGCCGGTATGACCCTGACCTTGAGTAGCATCTTACCCTCACCAAGAATGATGCCACAATATGAAGACAAGATGATCAATTTCAACAATTGGCTTAAGTGTTGGTGTCATTCAAAGGGGATCCAATGCCTGTCAGCCTGGGATGACATGCTCGACAAGCCACGATGCTTCGCTAGTGATGGCTTGCACCTGTCACCCCTGGGCTTTCGGATATTGGCAAAGGCTCTTGCCACCCCATAGTGCCTTTTTTAGGCAAGGCTCAAAAGACAAACCCACCTCCATAGGTATCACAAGGGATAAGAAACTAAGAGTAATGCTACTCAATGCCAAAAGTCTAAACCTCAAGATGCACTCGAAACTCTCCTTAGCATGGAGAACATCGATATCTGTGCAGTAACAGAAACCTGGTTCAAGGCTCCCGAGAGCACCCCAGCACTACCAGGTTATACCTCATACCATGCTTTTCGGCCCCAATACTTGGACCGAACCACAAAAGGAGGGGGAGTATCAATATTCGTCAAAGATACCCACACCTCCAGGTTGGTGGCACAGCACGAAGCATCAGAGACTATCCATGTGCAACTAACTGTGGGTAAAACTGCCTTCCAGTTTATAGCCTGCTACAGACCACCCTCCCAAACACAGGAACCCCACTCGGCCTTCCTGAGAATACTGGAAAATATGAAGGTCTCTCCAAACACCATTATATTGGGCGACTTCAACTACCCAAACATAGACTGGGAGCATTACTGTAGCTCCAACACCCTAGCCCAAAGGTTCCTAGAATTTATAAACTCAAATGCTATGGAACAACTTGTTACCACTCCCACAAGAGGGGAAAACATACTGGACCTGATCATCACCAACATGGGGACACTATGCTCCAGACCAGAAGTGTATCCCTCACTGGTAAGATCAGACCATAAACTAATCTCACTGGATATTCACATCCCGACCCCACCCCTGCCCAGAAAACCACAGTGAAAAACTTCTAAAGCAAATTTCACACGCCTCAAAACCGAGGCGAAATCCTTCAAAGCCCCCGGGCCTGTGGAAAATACGGCCCAGACTGCAGAATCCTTTATAAACGTATTCTATGAACACCTTCAGGAATGCATGGATCATGCAATCCCAAATAAAACCAAGACCCAATCCTCCAAAGGCAGACGTCCTGTCTGGTGGACCCCAGCCATAAACAAACTATACAATAGGAGGAGGAAGCTACTACATGATAGAGCAAAATCCCAAAAAGGGAAGGCATCTCTGATCAGTATTAGCAAAAAACTACGGGCACTCATAAAATCGTATAAGGCCAGCTTCGAGAGAAAAATTGCACAGGACACTAAGGATAATCACAAGGCTTTCTTTAGTTATGTTAGGAACCTGGGTGGGAATTCCCAGATATGCTCAGAATTAGTCCAAAATGACAAAAAATACACCGAGCCCACAGACATTGCCAACATCCTAGCTGACAGGTTCAGTGCAAACTTCTCCCCCCCCACCAAAAGGGCAAATATCTATCCCAACAGAGTGCTGCCCCCCTGACATCTCAGATGCTCAGGTAAGAGCCGCCCTCTCCAAAGCAAAAAACACAGCATCAATGGGACCAGATGGTGTCCCGGGCTGCATCCTACATGAACTCCAAGAAGAGCTAAACCCAAACATAAACCTACTGTTCAATCTTAGCCTTACTACAGGATATGTACCCAAAGAGTGGCGTACAGCAACAGTGGTCCCTCTCCACAAAGGTGGTGCCTCAACGGATCCTGGAAACTATCGCCCCATAAGCCTGACTAGCTTGGTCTGCAAAGCTATGGAAAGGATCATCATGGACCTCATAAATAAAGATATTGGGGACCTACAGACACTGGATCCTACCCAGTTTGGCTTTGTTAAGGGCAGATCCTGCCTCTTAAACCTGGTCAATTTCTTTGAAACAGTCACCAAGGCCATTGACGAGGGGAAGGTGGTCCAACACACAGCCTACCTGGACCTCGCAAAAGCCTTCGATACAATACCCCACTTGGGCATTATAGATAAGCTCACCAGCTTAAATATAAACCCCTATGTCACTAGATGGGTTGCAAACTGGCTCAAGGACAGAACCCACATGGTTAGAATTGCTGGAGCCATGTCAGACTCCAAACCAGTTACAAGTGGCGTTCCACAAGGCTCAGTCCTGGGACCTCTCTTGTTCGGTATATATTTCTCGGCGGTACAGGCCAACACGGAAGGACTGTGGCTGACCAAGTTCGCAGATGACTGCAAACTGGGCGCCATAATCAACTCTCCAGCCGACACAAGCATCCTCCAAAGGGGCCTCATAGAAACAGACAACTGGTGCCAGAGCCATGGCCTCAAGCTAAACGCCAAAAAGTGTATAGTCATCCCCTTTGGCAAAAACAAAGTGCCCACAAATTACCACATAGGTGGTAATCCATTAAGTACAGAAGAAGTCATTAGGGACCTGGGGACCCAAGTTGATAGCAATCTCTCATTTGACAACCACGTGGCCAAAGTGGTTAGAAAAACATTTTATATAGCCCACCTAATCATGAAGGGATTCACATCTAGATCAGGGGAGGTCATCGTGCCTCTTTACTCATCCCTCATCAGGCCCATAATTGAGTACAATGCCCCTTTTGGGATGTACCTTACCAGACACCTGCAGCAACTGGAAAAACCCCAAAAGTACCTCACCAAGAGGATCAAAGGGCTCAAACAGATGCCATATGCTGCCGGGTTAAAGAAACTCCAGCTCTACTCAGTGGCATACCGCCTGCTCAGAGGCGATCTGTGCCTGACGTATAAAGCCATGTCCAACCCGGAATTAATGGACATGCTGCACCTCAGAAAATCCAAATCCCATCGAGCTACACGCTCAAGAGACTTGAACCTCAGCACTGAAATAAACAGGACATGTTGGAAGGACAGATTCATAACCCAGAGGCTCCCTTCACTCTGGAATAAAATCCCAGTCTAGGTTAGGCAGAGTCCCACATTGACTCTCTTCAAGAGGAATCTTGATGAGTGGATGGGAGATCGTAGGTTTACCCCGGCTATCACTTCTGTGTCACTGTTAGACAGAGGCACAGTATACTAACCTCAAAAAAAGGCATAGCAAAATTAATTTAAAATGGGTGGCGAAAGCCAAACACACTCTGGCTAGGCTTATAAATGCCCTAGGGCAGATAACCTAGTATGAACCTATCAACCTATGAACCTATGGTGGTCACAGGCATGTCACCTCAACAAGGGTCAGCCAGGCAAACAATGACAACAGATGCATCGGACCATGCCTGGGGGGCACACATGTCAGGACAGTGCGTTCAAGGCATATGGACTGCAGATCAAAGGAATCTGCACATCAATCAAAAAGAAATGCTAGCTGTACAGAATGCCCTGACAGCCTTCAAGGACCTCTTGCATCCAGGACAGCTTACAATAAGGACGGACAACACCACAGTAATGTGGTACATAAACAAACAAGGGGGTACACACTCCTACCCTCTATGCAGGCAAGCAATGACCTTGTGGAACACAGCACTGGCTTACCAAGTTCAGCTACAAGCTCAATTCCTGCCAGGAAAAAAGAACACATTGGCAGACGACCTCAGCAGAAACATCATGGATCCCCACGAGTGGAAACTGGATCCACAAGTATTTGCAATGATAACTCAAAAATGGGGCCACCCAGACATAGACCTGTTTGCCAGCCCCCAAAACTATCAGCTAACAAAATTTTGTACAAGCACATTTCACCATCAAGCATGGAAAGTGGATGCACTCTCATTCAGTTGGAAAAACCTGACAGTATATGCCTTCCCTCCATTGCCCCTTCTCACAAAGGTGCTGCTGAAAGTCAGGAAGGAGAGACCCAGAATGATACTCATAGCCCCAGACTGGCCACGCCAGCACTGGTACCCACTACTAAGGAATATGGCCCAGGGCCCACCTTGGATTTTACCACAAATTGCTCATTTGCTCACACAGCAAGACAATCAGATTCTACACAGCCGGCTCAAAACCTTAAATTTGGCTGCATGGAAAATCACCTACGCAACCAGCCAGCTCCTCTTCCTCAAGCAGTTATGGGTGTTATTCTGGAAGCTAGGAGGCCCAGCACCAGGAAGGCCTACTCGGACAAATGGAATAGGTTTTGCGCCTGGAACCAAGCTAAAGGCCAAAATACCCTTCAGCCTCACATACCTCAGATTCTACAGTATTTAACTGAGATGTTGCACAAAGGACTTTCTTTTTTCATCTATTAAAATCCACGCCTCAGCTATTTCAGCCCACTACAACACGGATCCTCCCTTATTTTCACATCCGCTTCTAAGGCAGTTTCTCAGAGGGGCCAAAAACATTAGGCCCCCCAGGAGAGCACCTACACCAACCTGGGACCTCAACTTTGTTCTGGAAAAACTTATGCTACCTCCTTTTGAACCAGCTTTCTCTGCTGACCTAAAGTTTACATCATGGAAGACTGCCCTGCTGCTAGCAATAACTTCAGCCGGAAGAGTCTCAGAGCTTCAGGCACTAATGGCAGTAGAGCCTTTCCTCATTTTCCATCAAGACAGAGTTTCTCTATGAACTAATCCCTCCTTTATGCCTAAGGTGGTATCCAGTTTGGCTCTAAATCAAACCATCCACTTACCCACCTTCTTTCCAAATCCACAGAACAAAGGAGAAAGACTCCTGCACTCCTTGGACATTCACAGGCAACTACGCTACTACTTGGACAAAACTAAGGTTTTCAGAAAATCTGACCAGCTCTTTGTATCCTATGCTGCAGCTTCACAAGGGAAGGCTATATCAAAACAGACCATTTCCAAATGGATAGGACATTGCATTCGTTTTTGCTACACCCATCATGGAAAACCAGTTCCTGCT
The DNA here is from genome assembly GCF_019279795.1 of Protopterus annectens. Taxonomy (NCBI): domain Eukaryota; kingdom Metazoa; phylum Chordata; order Ceratodontiformes; family Protopteridae; genus Protopterus; species Protopterus annectens. The sequence goes on from NC_056735.1 coordinate 1,748,366,263, forward strand.
ACCATAAGGCCCCACTCTACCAGGGCAGCAGCTACATCTACAGCTTTCCTCAGGGGGGTGCCAACCAAGGATATTTTGGAAGCTGCAACTTGGAGTTCAGTACACACTTTCACCAAACACTACCACTTACCACTTTACTCTAAGACTAGAGCTGGCTTCGCCTCTGCAGTTCTGCAGGGCCTTCTAGCCTCCTCTAACCCTGTTTGACTCCACCTCCCATCCTTAGCTTTGGGATTCTACCCAAGTATGATGACTGCAGCAGGGTAACACGATGAACATAGTACAGTTTTGTACCTACCATAAATGTAGATGTTCGAGTGTATACCCTGCTGCAGTCCAGGTTACCCTCCCTCAATCCCCTCTGACCTAACTAACTAAAACTTTACAATACCTTCAAACCTGATACTACCTTTGTGATGTATTTGCTTATAGCTGGAAGGATGTTTTGCTTGTGCTAAACTTTTTAGATTGGTACTATTTACTGACCACCTTTTTGGGGGCATCTGACATCTGGGGCATGAAAAACTGAAGAAAATGGCGTTGGATGCATCATATATACCCCTGGCGCACTGACGTCAGGGAAGAAGCAACAGCAACCGACGCCGGACCAAGACTTTGGAATTCTGGCCGACTGCGGGACCGCCTGACGACAGGATAACCCAAGTGTGATGACTGCAGCAAGGTATACACTCGAACATCTACATTTATGGTAGGTACAAAACTGCACTTTTCCAGAATGTAGCTCTTGGACAGGCCACTGACATCACTGATTGCTTAGAATGCACATATTCGTAGATTTTACATTATGTATTTTTGGATGTTATTCAATATATTCTCCCCAAGCATAATGCAATACATACAGCCACTGTCCCTAAGGGCATGCATACTTCTCTGGCTCAAGTAATGCCAATAGTACTTTCCAATGTACACTACCACAACAGCCTTTTCCATTCATCCAAACTTTCCAACAGTTTTTTTTGAGAAGCAAGTGGTCAGTGCTCCATGATTTACATAGACCCTCTTTGGGTATATTTCAGTGAGTGGGTCCATGTGTGTGTCTGACTATTTCATCCAGCACTCGAATCATTTTAAAGCAATTTGTGTTGACCAAGCAATAGCTTCAATGTGGTATAGTCTGTTGTAATTCTATTAACTTTTTTTGGGAGGGGGTACTACACTTATACCAAATTACTCCCCTCATCTCCCACTCAGAGCTGTGCTTACTTTGATTACTTACTTGTAAGTCAGCCACCATAGCCACTCTGTAGATGTCCATTGCAAGTAGCAAATCAGGCATACACACACCCACTAAATGACACATAACCAAAGAGGGTCTATGTGAATCATGGAGCACTGACTACTTGTTTCTTAAAAAATAAATAAATATAAAGAAATAATGAAAGAAAAATTGCTATAATGGCTACAATAAACTAATGTATGTCTTACACTCAAACTGTGACTATACATAGCTGTAGGAGTAAACACACACTCCTGACAGCTGGCAAACACCTTTGGTGTCCTTGAAGCTTTGGTCTACAGTTTTCTATTACAACCCCGGCATGTACACACATACACACACACTATAATGTTCCAGCCATGAAAAGACCAATTATACACCTGTTTAAAATCACAACTGAAAATGTCCATAGTACAAACCAAGAACCTCATGCCAAACCAACAGCCCTGAAAAGTGTCACTGCACCAGTACACTTACCTCTTAAACAAAAGTTCAACAAATAAAAGCAATAATCCTATACAAACTTGTGAACCCACATGCACGCCTTTACGTACATCTAGACATGAAGCTGAAAGCATAACACCATTTCATCCTTTTTTTATTATGTAACTACAGCTGCCACTACATGCATTCTATGTAATGACTCAACAAATGCGGCATCACTCAGCAATGAAACAAAGTAGGAGAGATGACATGCCAACCTGATGTAGCCTGATGTTCATGTACTGTCAGTAGCCACACATTTGCTCAAGGAACATTAAGTTCCTTATTTGCAGAACATACACACTAGCAAGAGAAAGAAGCCTCTGTACTGTCAGCATGGTTATACAAACTGTGAGTCAGCTGATGCAAATATATGAAAAAAAGTTTAACTAAGAATAACACAACAGGGCTGTGCCTGTAAACAGTCTGTTGTGATCAGTGTACAACCCTAGTAAACAAACTAAGTAAATAACACAAGAATAATTTCATGAAGAGCTTTGGGTAAAAATTAAGACAGCTGCTTTCCATTCATCGATATTCTGACTTTCAGTTTGAATAAGTAGTGTAGTATTTTAATTTTTTAGGGAATGTTTTGTTTAATAAAATAATACAGATGTGTTACCCTCGACAAACACTTCAAAACAGAGAGAGAGAGAGAGAGAGAGAGAGCGAGAAAAACTTCATCACTACTCTTTACTGGTAAAATCCATTTTTGTGAAGCATTAAGAAAATGTGAGATAAGGAAATGGCACTGCACATAGCAAAGCAGAAGTCATCTCTACTTATTAATAAAATAAAACCATTGAAACCTCCTCAATGCTTCAGTGCAGAGACAAAACAAAAGCAAAAAGTTGAGCACTGGATGAATGCCACTATGCTGTATTTGTAATATGATATACATTTCATTGTTACACCTGGGGTCAAGGTTGAAAGGCTAGCTTGCCCAGGATCAACACAGCAAAAATTTCCATAATGTGATAAAATCTAGTATGAATACAAAGATTAAAACAGTTTCTCTAAAGTTAAAAGAATGCTCATTGAGTATGCAGATAAGGAACTATTCATGTCTCTACACCTACATATTCTTAAATGGTGAAGCCTGATGAAAAACAATGACACCAACACTCAGTGCAGGAAGGGGATAACAGAAGCAGTTGTCATGTTGAGCAGATGAAATGATTATGCAAACATCAGGATTTCTCAGCAAACTGATGTGGTTGCCTGTTGACCAAAAGACAATGGGGGGGGGGGGGGGGGGGTGTCACAGAAAATCATGACATTCCAGGTCAGAGACTCAAACAGATGCCCTATGCAGACTGCCTCAAAAAACTCCAGCTTTACTCTGTCGCATATCGCCTACTCAGTGGCGATCTCTGCCTAACATACAAAACTATGTCAAACTCAGAGCTGTTGGACATGCTCCATTTAAAGAAATCCCTGTCCCTATGAGCTACACGCACTAGGGACCTCTAAACCTTGTCACCACAATAAACAGAACATGCTGGAGGGATAAATTCCTGTCCCAGAGACTTCCCATACTCTGGAACAGGCTACCTATCTATCTATGTCAAACAGAGATCCTCATTAGCACTCTTCAAGAAAAATCTTGATGATTGGATGGGTAATAAGAAATTCACCCCGGGGATCACTTCTGTGGTTCTGCTTGACAGGGGCACAGGAAAATAATTTTCTTGGGTGGTGAAAGCCAGGGTACTGGTTTTGGCTAGGAATGTATAGGCCCTAGGGATGATAGCCTAGTACCTACCTATGAACCTATGAACAATGACCTAGGACATTAACAGGTGTCTCAACAGTAGCATCAGATGAAGTGTGCTATATCTTACACAGGAAACCAGTGCTTACACTACAGATACACAATAAAGACATATGGTACTGGTGTTCCAAAACAGTTACATGTGATGGTAACCAGATGTGAAGGCAACCCCAAAGCCATACCTGTGTATTTATGGAAGTTCTGTTAGAGTGTAAAGACAAGATTGCCAGGTTCAGCATAGGGAGCTATGGGGCCATATTTAGCTTTGTTTGTAAACTTCTTGTAAGATGAAACTTGCATTACTTCAAACCACCCTTCAGTTATGCAGCAGATAATACACCTTAAAGTAAATATTACGCACAGTACATTTCTCCATCCATAATCAAAATACCTTCTCTAGCTCTGTCATCAACAATCATTTTCTTTCAGTGGTATTTTCAATGTCAGCAGGAATAAACCATTGATCATTGTCCAGAAGTTGTTTTACTAAACATTAAGCTACTTCAACTGAATGTACCTCAAACCTCAAAGGAAGCACCCAGCTCTGTTCAGAACTGGCGGCCAAGGACACCACATATACAAATGCCATAGATATAGCAAACGTGCTGGCTGACAGATTCAGTGAAAACTTAATTCAGTAAATCAGGACATCACCAGTACCTGCCCCCTTCCCCTTATATCTAGGGAACAAGTCATCACTGCTCTCTCAAAGGCAAAAAATACAGTATCCATGGGACCCGATAACATACCAGGCTGCATCCTACGTGAACTCAGGCAGGAACTTGCAGGACCATTAGGCTGCCCTATTCAACCAAAGCCTGAGTACCGCCTTCATCCCAGCTAAGTGGAGGACAGTCACTGTCACCCTTTACACAAAGGTGGAGCACCCACCGAGCCAGGAAATTATAGGCCCATCAGCCTAACTAGCCTGATCTGCAAGGCCACAGAATGGATTATCATGGACCTCATTAAGAAGGACATTGACAACCTCCAAACACTCGATCCCACACAGTTTGGCTTTGTCAAGGGGAAGTCAGGTCTGCTAAGTTTGGTCAACTTCTTTGAGACAGTCACCAAAGTCATGGACGAGGGGAAGATTGTGCACACCACCTACCTTGACCTGGCCAAAGCCTTTGACAGTATTCTCCACTTGGGCATAATAGATAAACTCTCTCAATTAGGCATTAATCTGTATGTTACCAAATGTGTAGCAAACTGGCTCAGTGACAGAACCCACCTAGTCAAAATAGGGGAAGCCACCTCAAGCAGTAGACCCGTAATAAGCAGCGTACCCCAGGGTTCAGTCTTGGGGCCTCTGTTATTTGGGATATACTTTTCTGAGGTGCAGGCCAAAACCAGTGGGCTATGGCCAACCAGATTTGCAGATGACTGCAAGCTGGGTGCTGTCATCAATTCCCCTAGTGATGTAGACATCCTCCTAGGGGGTCTCATTGAGACAAATGACTGGTGCCAGAAACATGGCCTCAAGCTGAATACCAAAAAATGCATCATCATCCCCTTTGGGGAGAGTGCCATCCCCACAAGGTATCACATTAATAGCAGCATCCTAAGCACGCAATCAGTTGTGAGGGATTTGGGCACCCAGTTCGATAGCAACCTGGCTTTTGACCACCATGTTGCTTCCGTTGTACGAAGTATCTCATCCAGGGACAAGGAGGTCATAACATCCCTGTATTCTTCCCTTATAAGGCCCATTATTGAGTACAATGCCCCTTTCAGCATGTACCTCACAAAGCACATGCAGCAGCTGGAGAGACCACAGAGGTTCCTCACCAGAACAATCCAGGGATCAAACATCACCCATACACAAGCTAAATGCCCTATCCCTCTACTCAGTTTCATACAGACTCCTCAGAGGTGACCTCTGTCTGGCATGCAAGGTGATCACGGACCCCAGCTTGATGGGACTGCTGCATATCTGCAAGTCAAGCTCCACTCGAGTAACTCACACGCGTGGCTTCAACCTGGTCTGTGACATCAACAGGACTTGTTGTCAGGACAGATTTGTGTCCCAGAGACTCCTCCATCTATGGAATAGACTCCCTCTCCACATCAAGCAAAGTACCTCAACCCCTTTTTAAGCGCAACCTGGATAACTGGATGAGAAACAGAAAATATACCCCTGGGATTCCACCCGTGTCCCTGCTGGACAGGGACATCAGGTGCTGACTTGGCTAAACTCTTCGCTAGGCTTACAAGGGCCTCAGGGCCAATAGCCTAGTAACCTCCTGTGATCCTACGATCTTATGTAATTAACTTCTGTAAACAGGAGTAGGTTGTGCTATTGTATATTGGTCTCCAACCTCTGCCTAAATGCCCTTATTCAAACAAAAAAGATGCTATAGCATACTACATAAAAATGGATAGTAAATTACAGATTTATGTATGTAATGGCTGTGCTTGCTTCAGCAGTGATAAATCTATGCTGAAGACAGGCAGCATCTTCTCAGCACAGTCAAGGGTAAAGGTTCATCATTACAGACAAATGTCCCCACAGTGCAGGACTTCTGGTTGCCCCTGTATAGGGGGAGTAAAAAACACTTGAGAGTTGGCAAAGGCTTCGATGTGGAAGCTAATCTGTGTGAACTATGCAATGTCAATATTGCGGCTGCATCAGTTTGTATATCCTTTGGTCAACAGCACAAAATAGTGGCATGCTGTGCTCAGTGGTACCACATCTCCTCTATAAGCAAATCTAGGATGCAGGCATGACTGCATACCACACAAGGTACATTTGTTTACATTATTTGCATAGCTGTTACTTACTAGATGAAAGTTGGATAAGGCATTTATCCATTAGTTTTCACAAGTACTAAGGACTATGGGTTCCACATGGTACATAACATGCCTGACGTCAATGCTGCACTGCAGATTCATGATGACACTGGTCTTACATGAGCATAGTTTGAGCATGCATTGAGACTGTTGGCAAAAATGACTACAGAGTTCACATTACCACCCAATTCCAGGGAAGCAACTATATTTCCAGCAGAAGCTACACACTCTTCTCCATTCATGGAAAGGTAGGTCATGCCTGGCACTCTTACTAAATAAGGAATCTTAACCCTTCCCCATACACCTGCACTGGGGGGTGGCACCCACAGAGAGCATATGGGCAGGGATCAGGAGTGGTGGACCACTGGCCATCAATACCATGGATCCTGCTCTTTGCTTCCAAAGATTGTCATGATGGGCATTACTCAACCGATGTGTATAGCTGCCGTTCATACACAGGCAGATAACAGCAAAATGTACCACTTGGTAAGCATTCCCTAACTACTACTAATAGCACAGATAACATACCATTTCAAAATGAAAATGTCATGAAATACCATGGTATTTGAGTGGACTGCCCCCTTACAGTGGAAAATAACATTGCAACAGTCATTACAAAATCCTTTTAGCTTGCATAGCTCATAGCAAAAAGTGCTTCTTCTGGATCAAAAGTAGTAGTCATCTCCTTGTACTCTGCTTTGATTAGATCCATCACTGATTACAAAGTCTCCTTTGGGAAGTACCTTACTAATCATATCAAGCGATTGGAAAGATCCCAGAAGTCTGTGACTAAAAAGATCAGGGGCTTAAAAGACAAATTACCAAGAAAGACTTGGAGCTTTGTCCCTCAGTTTCAATGCAGACTCCTTAGGGTGATTTGGGCCCTATGTATAGGGCTATAAGGGATCTGCTAGTTCAAAAATTCTTATATATCATTCCTCAAACAGTCCAACTAACACTATGGCCTGATATCTACATCTACTCCAACAAATTAACATCTACTCCAACAAATTAACAGGAGAGTCGGGAGGGACAGATTTGTCATGCAGTGCCTACCCATTCTCTGGAACAAACTCCTTCTCAGAGTATAGTAGTGGGACACACTGACTGCATTTAAATATGTGCTGAACAACTGGATGGGCATTTATAAATTCTTCCCTTTTATGTCTGGCCTAGCCTTCCGTGAGAAGGAAGGCAAGACCTACGGGTTGGTACTGGCAAGGCAGAAATGGCCTAGCAACTTAGTTCATAGGCACTTACTAGGCTAATGATCTATGAGGATCTTCAGAAGCCTAGCCATGCATTCCCAATAAAATTCTAGTCCTAATATTTTTAGTATAATTAACCCAGATCCCCTTGTATTAAGAATACAAATAATGCCATGGGAAGGCATACTTTTACATGTTATCTCTGTCCATAAGGGACAGGGGTGCCAATCCATGGGATGAACTTGCAGTTTCCCATCCACTCATCCAGATTACACTTCATCAGAGATGTATTTGCTTTACATGGTGAGGAAGAAGATTCCACAGAAGTAGTATTCTCTGTGAGACATATGCTCTATTTAAGTTGCTGAAGAGATTGAGATTGCCTGAACAGGTGTTTCCAGCACTATTGGATGTGCAGACGAGTAGCAAATGTGAAAGAATGGAGTCAGTAGCAGCTTTGTATGCCAGGCACAGATCGGCTTCTCAGTAGACTGAGAGATACTAAAAAGAGGGACAGGGCTTTGAGATGAACAGTGTAGCTTTTGTGATTTAGGTCCTTGATTTTCTTAAGGGGAAAACATTGTGGTCACTTGAGTTGTGTGAGGTGTTTGGACAAGTACATACCAAATGGGGTATTGTACTTAATGACTGGTATGATGAGTACAGAATACAGTGGAATGGTCACCTCCCCGAAGCTGGATGCCATACCCTTACTAATAAACCAAAAAATAAAAACATCACACAAACAAACCAATTAGCAAACACTTCAAGAAAAAACTAGCCAAGCTAGCATTTTCACTGTGTGACACCTTAAACCTCCTGTAATAGAGGCCCATGGGATATACGCAAATGATCCCTTAAGGATATCAAATGTTTCTGCTATATCGCTCCTGAATGTCCATGATTTTTTGCTTTTTCTTTTCAAGTCTTTGTAGATATGTTCAGGTCAATAATGCCAAACCCCACTAGCAGTGGACATTCATGTTTGGCCTTCTTATGACCTCATCAGCACAGCATAACTGGACTGTTTTGGCTATACTTCTGAAACACAGGGTCTTTACACCCGTCTTTTTTAACTCTTTTACAGGAGGTTTAAGTTATAACACATTGAAAAGTCTAGCTTGGCCAGGTTTTTCTTGTAGTTCTGCAAGATGAAAAAAGACATCCTTACAATAGTGTTTGCATCAAGATCAAATGATGGCTTACTGTCCAAATGGTTTCCCCAGGTCCCTCACTCCTGGGTCTTTGTTGTTGATGTGACAGTTACACGGAATGTCATGCTTGATGAAGGATAAAATTTTACATTTTCTGACATTTCGTTTTAGACATTGGCTTTGACATAAGCTATATTCTTTGCGGGGGGGGGGGGGGCTTCCTGTAGGATCTCTGTACTGTCCAAAGAATGTATGATGGAACCAAGCTTACAGTCATCTGCAAACTTGGTCAGCCATAAGCCCTTAACATTAATTTTGACCTCCAAGAAGAATATGACAAAGAAGAGTGGCCCACGATCAAACCCTGAGGTATGCCACTAGTGACAGTTCTTTTGGAGGTGGTAGGTCTACCTACACTAATTTCTTGGGTTCTATTTGTAAGCCATAATGAAACTTATCTGAAATTTAAGCAGGATCCTACTTCTGTTAGATATGGAACAGTGTGGATTGCTGAAGGGAATTACTGCTTTTATAACTTTGTGTCTTTCGCTGACAAGTAATAGTGGCACTTGATGGAAAACCTCACAGTGCATACTGCTTATTTTGATCTTTCTGAGTCTTTTGAGACTATTCTAAATATGGTAATAATTGACAGTTTAAAAACAGTAAATATCAATCCATTTGTAAATTCATGGGTTAATAATCTCGGTTGGTGACAGCAAAGCAAGAGGGATGAGCAATGGTGTGGGGCTGTATTATATATCAGGTCAGTGATCATTAACTTTTAATCAAACAGCTTTGCTCATTAATTTTTCATCCACTGACTGCCTCAATACTGACCCACGTTTCAACTGACTAATTGAGATCTAATGAAAAAAATAGTAATAGTCATAGTAATGTGCTTATTCTACTCAAACACACACTAGCTCTGGCAAGCCAAACCAACAGCTGTTTAACTGTGATCAGTTTACTACAGGAGCTAGTCAGTGCAACCCACAGACTGGCACCATGCCCACCAGTTATAACAAGTATACTGGTTATGTATCTCAGATGTCTGATTGTGATCATAGTTCATAGGTAGGTACTAGGTTATTGGCCCTAGGGCCTATATAAGCCTAGCCAAAAAGGTACCCTGGCTTTCACCACCCAAGAAAAACATTTTCCTGATCAAATGAATGAATAAAGAAATATATAAACAATGGGCACAGTAATGTATATTATATGTCTTCTCTGTCAAAGTAATACAGTGAGACCCAATTGTGACTGGTGACTTCTAAGCAAGGGACAGGTCTGCAGGAAGCAGCTGAATGAATGGGACTAATTCCAATGGTGTGGGGCTATTTTACAACAGGTCAATGACCCTCAGCTGTGAGACAACAGATGTCAGTCACTTTCATCTACAGACCAACTCAGTACATAATCATAACAGCCACTTTATGGACTGTAGACACCTCAGATGTCTGATACAATCAACAAGGTCAGCCCTATGTGAAATGGAGCCCCAGATAAAAGACTCCATGACCCACGTCCATTGCACACGATCACTCTCCTGGTACCCCCCCCCCATTTTCTGATCCCACACCATCCAGGCAGATTACTTCTTCTTTGTTTTTTTTCCCTCAAACTTTGTCTTATGTTTTAGATTTTTCTCCATCCTTTTAACATACCCTAAGTAACCAAGACAACACTATAAGTATAAAGGAAGCAAATGAATTAAGCTACAGGACTGGCAGTCAGCTATGTTCCCAAAAATCAGAGAGTTTTAGATGATTTGAAGCACATCGTGGAGCATCTTTTATCAATCTTTTAATTCAATAACGGCCTGAAGAAAGATCATTCTTTAAATGAAAATTAACTTGTACCTAACTCATAATGTTCAAGGCTAGCAAAAAGTACAGTTTTGTACCTACCATAAATGTAGATGTCCGATAGGTATGCATCTGCAGTCATAACATATGGGTTGTCCTGCCTCAGGCAGCCCCTCGGTCGGCCGGATTCCAAAGTCTGGGTCTGGCCTTGGCTGATGTCGCACTTTCCCCGACGTCAGAGCGTCTGGGGTATAAAAGCATCAGCCGACGCCATTTTCCTCAGTTTTTCTTGCCCCAGATGCCAGGTGCCCTCTAGGAAGGCTAAATTTGGATAAATGCTGAAAAGTTCCAAACATTTGCAAATTATATACAAGAATAAACAAACAAATACACCATAATAGATTCCCCCAGCTAGCTAAAAGAGGGGTAAGCACCCTAGGAATACCAAAGAGGGGAAGGAGGGAGGGTAATCCTGACTGCAGATGCATACCTATCGGACATCTACATTTATGGTAGGTACAAAATTGTACTATGTCCTTCAAGGATGCATCTGCAGTCATAATATATGGGTAGAATACCATAGCCAATCTGGGGGTGGAGGTACTAAGAAAAGGATGGTGTAGTTAAGATCCCCTGCAGGACTGCAGTTGCAAACCCTGCTCTGGATCTAGAGTATAAAGGTAGATTGTAATGCTTGGCAAATGTATGCACGGAGGTCCAAGTAGCAGCTTCTAAAATGTCCTTGGTAGCCACCCCCCTTAGGAAGGCTGTAGTGGTGGCCGTGGCCCTTGTGGAGTGAGGCCTGATATTTTCAGGAACTGTCTTTCCATGAAAGGAGTAGCAAAAGCGAATGCAATTTCCTATCCATTTTGAAATTGTCTGTTTGGAAATTGCTCTTCCTAGCACCCCAGTTGCATATGCTACAAAAAGTTGGTCAGTTTTTCTGCTAGTTTTTGTTCTGTCCAAATAGTAGCGTAGTTGTCTGTGTATATCCAGGGTGTGCAAAAGTTTTTCCCCTTTATTCTGTGGATTAGGGAAGAATGTAGGCAAGTGAATAGCTTGGTTCAAGGATACCCTAGATACCACCTTTGGCATAAAAGTAGGATTGGTTCTTAGTGACACCCTGTCCTGGTGGAAAATAAGAAAAGGCTGCACTGCCATTAATGCTTGTAACTCAGATACTCTTCTTGCTGAAGTGATTGCCAGAAGGAATGCAGTTTTCCAAGATAGAAACTGTAGATCCGCTGTCGCTGCTGGCTCAAAAGGAGGTAGTGTCAGTTTTTCCAGCACAAAGTTGAGATCCCAGGCAGGTAGAGGGGGTCTTATTGGAGGTTTAACATTTTTGATCCCTCTCAGAAATTGTCTGAGGAGAGGGTGTGAGAAGATAGGCGGATCCACATTGTATTCTGCTGAAATTGCTGAAGCATGAATCTTAATGGAAGAATAGGACAGGCCATTGTGGAACAATTCTGCTAAATATTCTAGGATATGTGCTAAGTTTGCCACTGTGACATCTGTGCCCTTTGATGTGCTCCAAATGATAAATCTCTTCCATTTAGCTGAGTATGTCTTCCTTGTGGAAGGCCTGCGAGCTTCCAGGATAATGTCCTTCACCCTCTGAGATAAAACAGTTTGATTGGGACTTAAGGAATTTTCCAGGCAGTTAGTTGCAATGTTTTCAAGTTGGGATGTAGGGTCTTGAAATTGTTCTGTGTTAGAAGAAGAGGCCATAGGGGGAGAGTCCATGATTTTGCCTGAGACATGCTTCTTAATAGTGGATACCAGTGTTGTCTTGGCCAGTCCGGAGCTATTAGTATCACTTTTGGCTGTTCCTCCCTGATTTTCAGTAGAACCTTGTGCATCAATGGGAGAGGTGGAAAGGCATATACTGTTAGGGCTTTCCAGCTGAAAGAGAGAGAGTCCACCCTCCAAGCTTGTGGGTGGTATGTCCTTGAGCAGAATGTCTTCAGTTGATGGTTGAGTGGGGAGGCGAACAGATCTACCTCCGGCATTCCCCATGTCTTTGTTATGAGCTTGAAGATGTCTGGGTGCAGCATCCATTCGTGTGTGTCCATGGTAGTTCTGCTTAGGCTGTCCGCCAGTGCATTTTCTTTCCCTGGCATGAATTGGGCCTGTAGTTGGATATTGAGGTTCAGGCATAGATCCCACAGATTCATAGCCATCCGGCATAGCAGGTAAGAATGTGTGCCACCCTGTTTGTTTATGTACCACATGACCGTGGTGTTGTCTGTCCTTATTAACAGTTGTCCTTGTTGGAGGAAGGGTTTGAATGCCTCGATTGCATGCCTCACTGCCAGCATTTCCTTTTGGTTTATGTGCATGCTTAGCTGCCCTTGAGGCCATAGGCCTTGGATGCATTTGTCCTCCATGTGTGCTCCCCATCCTCGGTCCGAGGCATCTGTGGTGATGGTCTGCCTTGCTTTTGGTTTGTTGAAAGGCAACCCTCTGTTGGACTGGCAGGCCTGAGCCCACCACAGGAATTCCTTTTGAAGGCATGGAATGATTGGTATCATGGTTTCTAAACTGTGACTGTGTTGAGACCATACACTCCTTAGGTACCATTGTAATTTCCTCATATGCAGTCTGGCATGTGGGATTAGAATTATGCAGGATGCCATGTAACCCAGGGCCTGCAGGATTTTCCTTGCAGTAAGCTGAGTTTGTCTTATCAAAATCATGAAGTAATCTGGAAGTTGTTTTTGCTTTTCTTCTGTGAGAAAGGCCATTTGGGTGCTTGTGTCCAGATCTGCACCCAAAAAGGTGATCCTTTGGGATGGTACTAGTCTTGACTTTTGGATGTTGACTGTGTATCCCAAGGCCTGTAACAGGTGTATGGTATAGGCCAAGTCCTTTATCAATTTGCTCTTGTTGTCCGCTTGTATTAGGCAGTCGTCCAGGTATGGATAAATTTGAATTCCCTGTAGTCTGCAATGTGCAACTACTGATGCCAGGCATTTCGTGAATACTCTGGGTGCAGTAGATAAGCCAAAGGGCAATGCTGAGAATTGTTAATGCTCTGATCCTGCAAGAAATCTGAGGTGTCTTCTGCAACTTGGTCGGATAGGGACGTGCAGGTATGTCTCCTTGAGATCTAGAGTCACCAGCCAAGACTCCTTGCCCAACATGGGAAGAAGCTGCTGTAGTGTCAGCATTTTGAATTTTGGCACAATGAGATAAGTGTTGAGTGCGGACAAGTCGAGAATAGGCCTCCATTGATTTTCTTTTCTTGGAACAAGGAATAGTCTGGAGTAAAATCCTTGGCCTTGTTCTGAACATGGTACCTTTTCTATTGCTTTCATCTGAAGTAACTTGCTGATTTGTTTTAAAGCTTCTGCCTTCTGATTTGGTGGAAGGTTTGGCATTCCGCTTCTTTTTGGCAAAGTGTGGAAGTGAAACCTGTGTCCTTTGTCTATTATTTGCAATGCCCAAGTATCCTTTGTAATGTAATGCCAGTTTTTTGAGACTAGAGCCAGTTTTCCGCCCAAGGGTGCTTCCAGTTGATCCCTGGTAGGCGGAATCAGAGTCAAGTCATTGAGTCTGTCCTGTAGTAGTGGTTGTTGTTGTAGCTGTTGCACTACTCCTCTGGTTGGCAGGCTGCCACTGACGGCCTCTGTAGGAGCCCTTTGATTGACCTCTGCCTCTAGAGCGCCTGTTCCTGCCTCTCTGGGCTCTGTCCGAGTCTGGAAAGGACCAATTTTTTGTAGGCCAGTTTCTGCTGAATCTCGGTGGTTGAACTTGCAGGACATCTTTAACTGCTTGCACAGATTTTGCTTTTTCTTCAACCTTTTTTAGAATCTCCTGAGCAGGGGAGCCAAATAAATTTTGTTTCTCCATTGGAGCATCGAGGAGTTTAACTTTGACATGGTCTGGCAAAGATTGCTCCTTCAGCCAGGCATGTCTACGAATAACTGCCCCAGTCATAGCTGATCTAAATGAAGCCTCCAGTGCATCATAGCCACATTTTAAGAAATGATTACTAACCTGTTGTGAGTTATGTACCAAATCCTGAAGGGATTTACGGTCTAGGGGTTCAGAAGAAGAAAGTTTCTTATTCAATTCATCTAGCAAATACTCTTGGTACTGTATCATATGGAATTGACAGTTTAATGCCCTGACAGAAAGAGTTGCAGATGTATACACCTTCTTACCCCATCTCTCTAAAGCTCTAGACTCTCTATCAGAGGGTAGGGGATTTTTGGCAGTAGCGGCTGCAACCCCTTTAGGGCCCTGAGAAATAGTTTCTGGATCTGCAGAATGGGCTTTATACAGATGGAAATGAGAATCCGGGACCCTGTAATATCTGTCAGGTTTGGCAGGGGCCGGAGGAAGAGTATCAGGGGCAGTAATGACATCATTGTACACATCATCAATTACATTTAGAACAGGAGGTATAGCTAAGGGCCTATGCTGAGGCAAATGCAAAAAGGTCCGTAATCTTTTTCGAGAATCAGAGAAATCCTGACCTTGCCATTGAAAGTGCTCTCTCATGGAGTGTAAAGTCTCCCCAAAGGAAAACTCTTCAGGAGGGGAGGCCGAAGGGATAGATTCCTCTGCATCTGAATCCTCATAAGGCGAGTAAGCCCCTTCCTGGTGGTCTGACAACTCAGATCCATCCTTGGAATCATCTGAAGAGAGGGGTTCAGAGGGGTCAGTCCTGGGCCTTTTGTCTGGAGGAGGTTGAGAGGCCCTGTCTGGGTGAGGTTGTGAACCCCTAATTAAGGAGATAAGGTCCTCAGCCAGGCTGAGGATCTGTGAACTAGAGGAAGGCCTCTGGGGAGTAGATTTGGTAGGCAAAGCTTTTGAAAGTTTGGCAGCTTTAGCCCTAGAAAAGGCCTTAATGAACATAGAAGCTGGAGGCCTAGCTGCCCCACGTGCAGGGGTAGAAATGTCCAAAGGTATGGTGTCGGACAAATCCTGAACACTAGCTTCGGTAGGTAGTTCTGAAGCCGACTCAGCTGGGGCCTCTCAGGCCTCGGCGGTCGGAAGTATGGTTTCGGAAGAAGGAATCGTCGAGGACTTGGTTTCAGCCGAAACCGAGACACTCGCGGTAGGCCTAGCCGTGGTTTCAGCCGAAACCGCGGGCCGCGAGTGTCGGTCCTTTTCCTTGCGTTTTTTGGCCATATGCGAAGTCGGAGTCTCCGATGGCATTTTATAAGCAAAAGCGGCTCCAAAAAAATTCCTCTGCAAACTCCGACCGACGTCTAAGAGTTCACCGGTTGAAGGAGGCACAGGCTAAACAGGCCGCAACGTCGTGGTCTGGGCCTAAGCAAGGAAGGCAGTAAGAATGGAAATCCTTATGAGGTATTTGTTTCCCACAAGTTAAACAATTATTTACTTTGTCTGACATCGGCTGAGGCAAGAAAGTGTCCCCAACTGGGTACTTAGCTTTTTTCAAAGTCTTCGGCAGCTGAAATCTCTGGATCTGACCAACTGGCACTTGCGAACAGCTTCTGCTTCGGGTACCGCGCGGCAAGAAAGACTGAGGAAAATGGCGTCGGCTGATGCTTTTATACCCCAGACGCTCTGACGTCGGGGAAAGTGCGACATCAGCCGAGGCCAGACCCAGACTTTGGAATCCGGCCGACCGAGGGGCTGCCTGAGGCAGGACAACCCATATGTTATGACTGCAGATGCATCCTTGAAGGACATTAGTAGTTCTCAATAAAATGGCATGACAACTGCTTGTAAGGATATATTAAATCATACATGGGAAGGTATCTGCCTTGCTACCCTTCTAAAAAAAAATATAGTCACCTTCCATGTGCCCCACTGGTGTTAGACTGGGATGAAGTAAAAGCACACACCGCCACAAGCATACATTACACAGCTGAGGGTCTGGGGGAGGAAATTAGAAACCTGGATAAAAACCCACTCAGAGGCAGGGAGCCCATGCAGACATCCCACAGAAGAACTCACAGTCAAAATCTTAACTGGAGAACCAAGCACTGAAAGAAAGCCACACTACTTGTGTACAGTGATGATGTCTGTGACAAAAAGTAAAAAATATGGAGTACATACACAGCAATCCTGCCCCCCTCTCATCACAGACAAACCTATGACAGTAGAGTAAGTCTAGTGTATACACCAACACTCCTCATACCCAGTAATTAAAGTCAAATATATTTCCTTTGTACAGCTCAAATATGATATTGTAATGAAATAAAAACAACCGGCCACAAAATTGTAATCACCACACACAAACACACACACCACCACCAGAATTACAGCCACTACTTTGACTGTGACGGTACACTTCAAAAGTCTGAGCTTGATGAAATGAATTAACTAATACATAACTACCATACAGGAATGTATGTACTAATCTCATTACTTTCAGAATACTGTATACAGCCTAGTACAGTCCCCATCAGCCACTTCACTCTAGAATTAAGCATGAAGGTAAAAAATAATGAGGGACAAAAGACCAACATCAACGACAGATACTACCCTTATATACTTACAAAGTGACTGAAATCCTCAGTGATTTGCCAGAAAAGAACAGAAATATTACAAGGAACATATCAAAATATGAAGCAAAATCAGAGTCAGGTGAGAGTGTCTATGCTCCCAACACATACATACATATATCACACACACAAGCACACAAATATGACAGTCAATTACTGTCACTTGTATGACTGGTTGGATGTCTGAGAAGTTTGATTACAATCAAATTAATCTAGTCTGCATGCCAGGTGGTCTGACTGTAAGAATGAAAGGAAGAACAAACATGAACTGCATTATTTACCTTTTTTTTTTTGTCATTTCTGGCATCTAATAAAGAATCACTATTACAAATAGATCATCTGGCACTGACTGCAACTCTTTTACTCCAAAACATACTGAGTCACACGCACATGTACGCACACAAGCGTACACAAACTATTTTGTCAAAGCCAATTCATCCAAGACCAGAAGACAAAACAGACATCCCAGTTAAGTTTTATAAGTTACCACTAAAGTATGACAACCTCAGGCAGATGTGACAAGCTTAGTTACAGATGATCTACTGTTGAAAAATTATAATGATTTTTAAAATATCGTGAACCAAATGAACTCAGTTTTTCTTTTTTAAAGTAGTTTTTATCTTTTTGATAGTATTTTTGGGAGAACATTTTGTGTTATTTTATGAGATGTTTAAATTTAAACATGTTTCTTTATAAAGGGAAGATTTTCATTGACAGCAATGTTTGTAAAGATGTATATGGTTTTGATAATCACTGTGGGAAACAACCCAAGAAAAGCTTAAAAGTTAGAAATGTACACAATTCCACCACCACTGGTTGGGAGGGTGGCTTAATGGCTAAGGTGTTTACCTTACAAACACAAGGTGCAGGGTTTGAGTCTCACAAGGGATAATTGGCTAAACTTAAAATGGCTCACAAGGGCAGTTAGCTTAGTACTAAACTATGAACCTATGAACCAAATCAAGTGTAAAATGCAAGACTTATTAAACATTCAGATTTAATCGTTTCCTTATCATGAAAACATTGTGGCATGTCAAGCTATAAGTTATGAAACTTGCTTGAAATAGTTTGCTTCGATGTGCTGTGTAACAAAATTAAAAGTAATATTTATTACAAAGTTGTAAAATATTTGGGAATTTTAAAAATGTGAAAGAACTAAGAGTAGAGAGGTCACTATGCTATAGTCATACAAGAAACTGGTCCCAATTTAACAGTCTGTCTGAACTGATCACTGTGTTATAATAACAGTGGGTTATACTTCAGATAAAACATGGATGCCATTTGGATATTAAAGAGCACTTGAAAATAAGTTCATAATTACAATTTTTCAGAATAATCTTTCTTTGAATACAGGTTTGAAACTGATCTCAAATCTTTAAATAGGTCACAAAGCTCTTTAGGCTATCAAAAATGACTTATTACACTGTTAGATCAGAGGAAGAAACAAACAACCAAACATGTTTCTAATTTGTAAGGTTATCATTTCGCAATTCTATTCAAAGATTCTTGTGAAAGAGAAATGCATTTATTTTACAAGATGTGCATTTTATAGAAGAGGCACAAAGCATATTTTAAGGTACCCAACTGTACTGATATGTACTGCAAAGGAAAATTGTTACACTTTCTCCTTGTAGTTTCAGGCAATTTAAAGGAAGGAAGAGAAAAGACAAAAGCTGTTATATCTCAGCTTGACACAAATGGTGAAACCAAAATCAGAGTTAGTGGTGTTCAATGGGAATGTGCAGTAGGTAGTTAAACTGACAACTTGGACAGTCCCCAGACTGGTGCCCCCTAAAACTAAGATTGGGGAGGAAAAAAAAAAACTCATGTCCAAAGTTTAAAAGTAAATAAACTAGACCTGCCCATGCTCTTTTATTTTCCAATTATTTCAGTCCAATGTTAGAGCATTAATTTATTTAAACAGGCACACAGCCGCTACTGCCTAAATGAATGAATACTAGAACTGCTATCCTTACTGAATATCATAAGTGTATTGCCAATATTAAAGGCTCTGAAACATGCAGGAAATTAATATAAACTTGTGAATAAAAGGCTAAAGCTTTCCTTAAGGGATTTTAATAAATAGCTATGCAAAAACTTTTCACTTTCACCACAAAGAAATAAGTTAAACAAATTTAAGTTGCACACAGGCTCTAAAAAACTAGAATCATTCCTCTATTAATGTAAAGAAATGTGGTCCACTTGTAATAGTGCTTCATTTTTTAAAAAAATGCATTGATAAAAAGCTGGTAAAGAGAGCACTTGGTTTGTTCTGTCATTCATTCAGTTTACATGCAAGGTGGTCTAGGTGCAAGAATGAACAAACTGCACTATTTACTTTTTGTTAATGTTGGTTGCTAATCGAGAAGCACTACTCCTACCAGACCACCTAGCAGGTAATGTAGCTGCCCCTTAATGCAAAACCCACTGGGTCTCTCTCTCTTTCTTACACACATCATTTATTCATAACAAATAAGTGATTATATTTCATAATTAATCTATTTATTTTTCCAGAGCAGTATTTACATTTGCAATGTTGTAACATCATGCTGATTCTTGCATAAAGCTGTTAGAAAAGCAGAAAAAACCCCAACTACTGCAGTTCATTCAATGTTTTATGAACAACAGAATTTCTTATTTTTTGCTAAAATTAAAACGATGTTGACATGCAGCACTTCAAAGGCAAGCAGAGTTAAGCATGCTGCTAAATAAATAAAGCCAATTAATTAAAGTAATACAAATCAAGTACGCCACACACAGCAAACTCATCTTCTTGGATGTAAACATAAATAGACTTGAGAGTGGACTTCTTAATACTTCTATCCATCGGAAGTCATGCTACAGAAACACATTCCTACATAGGGGGAGCATGCACCCCAAATATGTGTTCGACAATGTGATGAAAGGGCAGATTATGCGAGCCTCCAGGCTGAATGCCCTAGAAGATTGGTATCATAGTGAGGTTAACTATTTGAGGCATAGTTTTAGTTCCAGGGGATATGAGACCCATAGATTTGATCAGTTAGTCGCTGAGGTGAATGGGATGCGTTTAGATAGGGCTAGGCCCTATTTTTTGGAACCGAAAGCACCTATTAACAACTTGTCTGACGCTCCCACTGATGTTATACGAGCAACTATATTTTTTACCAAAGATGCTTGGTTCATTAGAGAGACCCTACAGAGACACTGGGGGGTCTTGATGTTGGATGACCAGATTGGGTCCCTAGTGGGGTCAACACCGAAGATAGTATATAAAAATAAACCTAATTTGAAGAGAATGCTTTGTAACCCAAGAACAACTACTGATCAAGGTATGATAGGAACATCCGAATTTAATACTAGACCATGTGGTGGATGTAGGCAGTGCAGACATATAGATCCTTGTGTGAGTTTTATTCATCCCACTACTCATTATGAGTTTGCTCTGCACACTAGGACTGATTGTGGGAGTACCAATGTTGTGTACTTGGCCAGATGCACCTTGTGCCCCTCGTTTTATATAGGCAAAACCAATAGGACATTGAGGGAGCGGATCAGGGAACACTTATATCATGTCCGCATTGGCTCCCCCAACAATGCTTTAGCAAAGCATGTTCTTGTCTATGGTATTACGCACACATTTTTATTTTGTGTACTTCAGGTATGTCACCAGAACAACAGAGGAGGTGATCTTGTGAATCTCACTCTAGAAAATGAGTTGAGATGGATTGTCAAGTGTAGAGCCGATAGACCACCTGGACTTAATGACAAAGTGCAGATCAAGCCAGTTTTGAAAAAAAGAAGATTAGTCAGACCTAAACACTGAGTTTAGAATTCTATGATTAGTGCTAGTGTGCTGGTGCACTTTTTTTATTAATACATATATGTTTCTGTCTTTGTTCTGGTCTATTTATATATATCCTTAGTTTTACTTTTCACTTTGCATTTTCTAGAACCCATGATGGCAGGTTTAATGTGTAAGTTTTGGGCTTACCTAAATATTGTCAGTCTTTAAACCATTATTTCTATCATCTCTTGGTTTAACAGTAGTTTAGTATTACTTAGGTTTTCCACTATAGTTTAGCGCTGTTTGTCTTTTCCCATCGTTATTCACGGAGAATGAGTTTTAGCCTTTCTGTACCTGGATCGGTAATATTACCGAACGAGTGCAGTATTATCTGTTATTTTTAATAACTGGGTAGTTAGATAGATAGGTGCATTACCTGGAGATGCAGTACCCTCTCTATTTAGTATATTTCCCTGTTAGGTATCCCGTTAGGTAGGTAGTTATGCATAGTTTTTATAAATTTTAATAAATTTTTTGCTGAATTTGGTTTACTTGCTCTGTTACTTTAATATGATTTGCGTGTATTACGTTTATCGCACAGAGTCCTTGCTGACGTTAGACGCCAAACAATTGACGAACATCTTGGTTTGGAATAATCAGAGATGTAGCACCTTGGTGCAAAAATGCAGCTTTGTCTTTATGGATTCTATGGAGTTTAGGCTTTATTTACATGTGGGAGTTATGCGATTTATGAATATTTTGCTTGTGCTTTTGCTGTACAAGTGTTCTATTTGATCGACACCATAACAGTTGATTTTTTCAGCATCTGGACGCTTGTATAGGCTGTTATGAGATATAACTACTTGCCAGGTAGTTATGTCTTACTAAACCGATCAGTTATTATGGTCGGATGGTTGTAAGTACTTATACAATTACTGTATGTTCATCTACTTGTGTGGATGATTGCTGAAGCTTTGGCTTTTAGATATTTTTAGAATGCATTTTAGTGACATAGTGTATAGGCAACTCATTAATGTTGCTATTGGTCGATGTTTGACCAATCTTGTGAGTGTCTAAGGTTTTTAAACTTGTATGTATCACTTGGCTATTGTAAAGTCTGAAGAAGCCTACGGGTGAAAGCGCTAACTACCATAATAAACTGCAATTATTTCTTTTACTTCGTGAACTGGATAATTAATTAAAGTGCCAATACTCCACAACTGCTGTATGTGGCAGATCACTTTATCGTATGTTAAGCTTCTTTGCTAAAGAGTTCTGGGGAAATGAACAAAAAGTGAAATAAATGAAGTTTTGCAATGGACTTGTATTTTTAGAAGAACCAAATGAATGAAACTAATACCATGCATCACTGACTGACTGCAGCATACATTATCAGAAAATTAAAAACTTCACGAAGTACATGACAAAAAGATGAGGTTAAACCGGGGTTGTTCTGCAAAAATAGGGACAGTTGGGATGTATGAAAATGCCAGGAGTTACAGTTAGGCATGGCAAAAAGAAACACTGTCTGAAAGAAGGTAATCCACACTTGCTATGTCTAGCACAAAAATAAATACATTTAGGAACTGTAATCACAAAAATGGTTCCTAATCCAATAGATGGGCTATTTATTTATGCAGAAGGGCTGGAATAAGGGTTGGGCTACATATTGAAATCAGAGTGGGTATTATGAGCAGCAAACATGGCTGGTTAAATCAACACTAAAACAAAGCAAGGATGACCAGTGTAAAAAAAATGGCTTGCACTATCCGCTGCTTGAATATAGAAAACTGCAAGGCAAAGTGAAATATGAGCATTTGGGAAGGGCAACCCCTGTAGTCTCTTAATTGTGCTGTATTCCATCCCTCTCCCCTAGCCCAAAAAAAAAAAAAAATTACTTTACTTTATTCAGCTGCTCTTACTGTCACTGTCTTCTACCTTCTTTATTAACTTAGTTTGGTGTTCTGTGTGCTCTTAAGTGTTCAATTGCTCTTATTGCGCATTTATTACTGCTTGTTAGTAGCCTAATTAAATTTGTCTGCTATTCTGTGTGTGTCTTAGTTTTGGTTTTAGCACTTCTGCTTCAGGCCAGTTATTTTACATTCAGGGTTTTTGTGGACAAACACTCATCAAACCCTGCTCTCCCCAAGTCCACCAAGTATTCAGAGCAGTGCATTTATGTGAATTTGTACAGTGATGGTATAGCAGACAGATAAATTTTCCTGTCTGACAGCAGAGCTGGAAACTTTTCCCATCTTATATTCCAAACTGATAAGTACACTTTTTGCAACTCAGTTTGCACTGTGCTGTATTTATATATTTGCTTTATTATTCATATATTTGCTGTATTGTTTCCGTCCTTTGTTGTTGTCTGCACTTTGTTTTTCAGGGTAACTTAGAAGCTAGTTTCAGATGGGAATTGTTGAGCCAGCCCATATTAACTGTTTGTCATTGCCTGAGGTGTATTTCCTGTGTTGTACGCCCATTGCTAGAATCTCCTTGTGTTCTGATTGAGTGTGCTTCTCAATCTGGAAATATAGAGCTGATAAGTATATTTTTTGGCACTTTTTAACTGTTCAGAGTTCTGCACCGTCTTAATTTTTGCTTGACAGAATTATTTATATATCTGCTGGCACTATTTTCTGATACTCTAAGTGCTTCCATTTTGATTTTCTCCTAATTTACTGCTTTCTGCACTTATTTTTAGTCGTTTTTGAATTTAATTGCATTTATATAAACTGTATTTGCTTTAATACTGCTACACACTTAAGTGTGCTAGCTTGCACTGCATTTAAATTGTTTTACTGCTGTTTTAGCTGCTTTTCTGTACAAAAAGAAGTCCTAAGCTTGCTTCCCGCCTTTCCTGTAAGTAGTCTACTCCAGATACAGAATTGCTGTATCCAGGACTGTTGGTAAGCTTCTGAGCCCCCCCAAAGACTTTTTGTGTTGGAGGGAAGCCTTCTAGCTTATCAGTGGGAGTGGTAAGCACTAGGTAGCCTATCTACCACAAGAAGAGTGGTTTCTGGCCCAGAAATTGTAGTTTATTGGCCGTTTGGGCAGTTTTTCCATCCCTTTCAACTTTCTGGTTTAAAAGCCTGAGTTTGCATGGGTTTATGCTTGTTTAAGCTCTGCCTAGCAGCGCCGAGCTGAGGCAAACTATTACTGTTTCCCTTGAATCTTTCAAGTTCTCTCTCTTGCACTTCGCATAGCTTAATTGCTTTGCACTTCAACAGATTTTTGTAGCAATTATTGTAGCACACCTAAGTACCATCACCACTAGTTGTTCTTCACGGAAATAGCTCCAGTACTTAGTAGTTATGCCCACCCCTCCTGGCATGATGAAAAGGGCACTTCCCTGTGCTTTCTCCTATTAATCTGGTGCACTTGGGCATTCTGAGGCAGTGTAGCAACTGCCTCATGTACACAGACAACCCTCTCCTCTTACCTCCCAACACTCAGATTTGTGAGAGATGCACTTATATCATCAAATTGGAAGCTACGCACTCTTCAGTCAAGACCGGACTAGCTGGTCAAGAGGAGAAGGTCAACACCTGCACCAGACCATATGGAACACACAGCCCTCCAGAACACCCACCATCACATCTCTCACATAAAAACACAAACCACACACCCACCTTCGCAGAGGCTCTCACTAGAAATTTACCCAAACAACAGAGACCTCCAAGACAGAAACGCACTCAACCACTACAACACAGCATAAACCACAGGACTCATAGCTCACCTCCACAGTGTGCCCCTCAACCTAAGCCCCTAAGTCTAAACACCTTGCCCGATACACTAATCATAGGTGACTCAATAGTGAGGCACACAGATGTCCCACTCACTAGGTTGAATAAGGAGAAGGTAACAGTCAGCTGTCTATCAGGTGCCAGAATCTGACACATGCACTCAGGTCACTCCACAACAAGTACATGTATGCCTCTGTCATTGTCCATATGGGTGTGAATGACCTGAGAGTATCTCCCTGGACTACATGAAAAAATAAATGGTGGAGATCTCGGATTATGTGGCCTAGGCAGGTATGACCCTAGCCCTGAGCAGTATCCTACTGTCACCCAGAATGATACCGCTGTACAAACAAAAAATGACTGACTTCAACAATTGGCTAAGTTTCTGATGTCATTCTAAGGGGATCCAGTATTTGTCTGCTTGGGATGACATGATTGACAGACCTCAATGCTCTGCCAGAGATGGCCTCCATCTGTCACCCCTGGGTTTCCGGATACTGGCTAAGGCTCTTGCCACCCCTATTGTGCCTTTTTAAGTGGTGTTCCAAAGACCAAATTACCACTGTAACAGCTATAAATAAATGCAATCTGAGGGTCATGCTGCTCAATGCTAAAAGTCTAAATCTCAAGATGCACTCGCTTGAAGCACTCCTCAAAATGGAAAACATCGACATTTGTGCTGTAATGGAGACCTGGTTTAAAGTGGCAGAAAGCACCCCTGCGCTACCAGGCTATAACTCATTCCACACCTTTTGGCCCCTAAACATGGACTGTAGCTCCAAAGGCAGTGGTGTCTCCATATTCATAAAGGATATGCACACCTCCAGACTAGTAGCCCAGCATAACGCATCTCAGATACTTCAGGTACAACTAACATCGGATAATATGGTGATCCAGGTCATAGCCTGCTATAGATCCCCAACCATGTCCCTAGACTCTCACTCCACGTTCCTAAGCATCCTGGAATCTATCAAGGTCCAACCCAACACTCTCATACAACCCTTCCATCAACTGGGAGAACTACTCAAGCACCAATACACTGGCCCAATGCTTCCTGGAATTCATCAATTCCAATGCCCTGAACCAGCTCATTCTGACCCCTACTACAGGAAACAACATCCTTGAACTGGTTATTACAAAAATTGAGCAACCACTGCTCTACACCAGTAGTCAATCCCTCCCTGGTCAGATCTGACCATAAACTAATCACCATGGAAATCCACATCTTATACCCATACCCCCCCCCCCCCCACAAAGGTAACCACCTTGAAAAACTTTTCCAAAGCTGACTTTGGGCTCCTAAAATCAGAGGTGGCTAACTTCATGGCACCCATGTCAATGGAAAATAGCTGCATGACTGCAGAATCATACACCAATGCACTGTACGAACATTTACATAAATGCATGAAACTAACCATACCCAACAGAACCGAGATGCTCTCCTCCAAAAAAAGGAAGCCAATTTGGTGGTCCTCTACCATTAATAAACTCTACAACAGAAGGAAGAAACTGTTGTAGAAAAAGGTGAAGTTCCAAGACTGGAAAAACTCCTTTATTAGCCTCAACAAAAAGTTGAGATCCCTCATCAAATCCTCTAAATCCAGCTATGAAGGCAGAATTGCGTCAGACACTAAAAACAATCACAAAGTCTTCTATAGTTGATATATCAAGAATCTTCACAGCAATACCCAGATTTTCTCTGAGTTACTGCACAATGGTACCTCCTATACTGGGCCAAGAGATATTGCAAATATATTGGATGATAGATTCAGTGCCAACTTTACCCCCCCCCCAAAGGACCAATCACAATACCGGAAGAATGCCAGGCACCCAGCATTACTGCAGCACAGGTTAAAGATGCATTGTCTAACACCAAGAATACAGCTTCCATGGGACCCGATAATATCCTTGGCTGTGTTCTACATGAACTACAAAGCGAACTGGCACCATATCTGTGTGCCCTGTCCAGTCACAGACTCACCTTAGGCTTTGTCCCAACTGAATGGCGCACTGCTACAGTCATCCTTCTCCATAAAGGGAGAGCAAGTACAGACCCTGGGAATTATCGCCCCATTAGCCTGATGAGTCTGATATGTAAAGCTATGGAGAGCATCATCATGGACTTGATTAACAAAGATATAGGAAATGTCCAAACTCTAGACCCCACGCAATTTGGCTTTGTGAAAGGGAGATCATGCCTGCTCAACCTGTTGACTTCTTTGAATCAGTCACCAGGGCTGTGGATGAAGGTAAGGCAGTGCATACAGCCTACCTCGATCTGGCCAAGGCCTTTGATACCATTCATCAATTGGGAATTATTGATAAACTAGTCAAACTAGGCATCAACCCCTATATCACTAGGTGGGTTGCAAATTGGCTCACAGATAGAACACACAGTGCGAAAGCAGTAAACTCCAAGTCAGACTGCCGACCAGTCACGAGTGGAATCCCACAGGGGTCGTTCCTGGGTCCTCTCCTGTTCAGCATCTACTTCTCAGAAGTCCAGGCCAACACAAAGGGACTCTGGCTGATCAAGTTCACAGATGACTGCAAGCTGGGAGCCATTATTAAATCCCCAAGTGATGCAGGCATCCTACAGAAAGGCCTTACTGAGACCAATGACTGGTGTTGAAACCATGTTCTTAAGTTTAATGCCAAAAAAATGTGTTGTCATCCCCTTTGTTTTTTTAATCTGGAGATGGACGTTCATCTAATCTAACTGGATGGATAGATACAAACTTACACCAGGACTGTCATGCACATCCATGCTCAGTTTGGGAGGTAAGCAGTATTAACTGCTTGAAAAAGGGTGCACAAATGTTTACATGTGTCTTCTTAAAGGTGTATATATCTAGACATCTTATGGTCCTTGTGATAGCTTACCTAGTAATGTTCCCAAGATCCTGCATTACTCTCTGTCTCTTTGATGACTGCCTCATGTCTTCTGCCTTATTATTTACACATCTTACCGTAAACTTGAATCATTTCTGTACAACCACTTAAACAAATATTATCTAATGCTATAGCTAAAAGTGGAACTTTTTTCTTAATACTTTTTCATTTCTCTAAAGAGAACTGTAACACATTTGTATTTATTAATTGAAACAGAAAAGGAACAATTACAGCAATAGACCTTATCTGTCTTACCATCTCAGTCACCATAATAGGCCATAAAGAAGTGAGATGCTGGGGAGAAATTCTTAGCAGAAGAACTCTGAAAAACAGAAACATCTGGGCAGCTACAGCTGGAGTCTGTCCAACACGAAGGTTCTCAGTTAGCCGTTCTGAAAAAGACAAGTGTTAAAAGACTAAATATTTTTCCACATAAAAATATGTTATTTTTTACACTTAAATTCAGTTACTTACTAGTGGATATTGTTTTACTTACTTTCTACAATGGGCTGTGATTTTAACTTTGCTTTGCTACTAAGGTTTGCATCCCTTACGCACACCATCTGCAAATCTGAGAGCTGAATATCTTTTTCCTTAATCCAAGAAGAATTTTCTAATCAGCATCAGTCCAACTAATATGCAGTATAAAGGACAAAAATGTTTAGCCATAGTCTGACCTCTCACTGAATGGAGGGATTTAAGACTGGTGCTTTCTCAGGTGTTTCCTCACTACATTGTTTTGGGGAAAATAAGGAACTGCTGAGTAATGACCTCCTACATAAAGGACCACACCATTTCAATTGTGGAGTACATGCTGCTTTCCCAATCAGCTGATAACGAATGACTTCAGGACACACCTGCAAATCATGGCCTCCCAAGTGGAATTCAGAAGTTACTTTGGTGTAGATCACCATTCAGAAAAATGGTTTACAGGAGGAACATTAAGTTAACAGCTGGCAGACACACCCAAATAATTCAAAGTGGTACTGCTGAGATAGATAGATAGATAGATAGATAGATAGATAGATAGATAAATAAAAATAAAAACAAATAGGGTCTTAAAGCAGTAAAAATGCAGAGGTTATAATACAATAAATGTGTCAAGTGAATAAAAAAAGCTTTTTTGGAAAGGCTACAAAAAATAACCTTCCTTAGTAAAGATGAACTTATATTTGACAGAAATCAAAAACATTTAAGAGCAAAAGTTAAAAACTAATACATCTTGCAATAATTCAGTACTGCTGATGCTACATTTTACTACAGTATACCAAAAAGAAATGGATATTCAATTCACTGCAAAGTAGACTCCATTCAACAGTTTAAAATAAGGAACACTGCTCAGTCTTTGTAGAATGAAGACCCATTAAACTTGTTTAAAATAAACATGAATCAAGCATAACACTGAACAAATGCAACAATTTCTTCCTTTTTGTACCCCACTCTTCACATACACATTATAAACTTTTTGGGAAGAATTAGAAAATACATGTTTATATTAAATTTGTACACTAAGGCTTATAATATATCATCTCAAAATTCAGAAATGTCCAGGTACACACATTTGATGGTCTATGTGTAGACACATCAGCACTTCTTTTCTTCAAGTCTGTAGTAGGTCCAAGATCACTCAGATTTTAAGTTTGCTTGTTTTAGCTTACAAAGTCAGACCAATTCAAATCATTTATTTAGCAAATCATAGCCATCCTACCTTCTCAGTACTAAAATGTTTAGTTAATATATTTGTTATCGTTAAAAGTAAAAACAGTATTATCCAGAATGCTCTTAATCATGACTTTTTTGGGGAATGATATCGCACTTACATCATCCTAATAACTGCCCCAGTGCCCCACGTCCAACACCAGGTCTACCTCTCCTCCACTACCACAACCAGTGCAACATTTATAAGCTTAGCAATGCAACTCAAATATATATCACAGGTTATTGTGACTCAAAGGTTATTTTAAGGGGTGTATCTTAGTAAGTGCAGTATTTAATGGCTGACTCTGTCCATCAGAGACTTAGGTTTTCAGACCAAGGGTGAGTTTCCGATTTCCCATCCAGTGGTCCAAGTTGTACTTGAATAGGGTTAGAGAAAGGCTTTACTTCACAAGGATAGGAAGCCTATTCCAGATTATTGCATGTGCCTAGTCAGGTACATACCAAAAGAGGCATTATATTTGAAGGGTCTGATGAGGGCTGAATACAATGGCATGATGACTTCCTGAACCTAGATGCCATGACATTACTTATAAGCTGAGTGACACAATGATTTTCTTACTACCTTAGACACATCTTGGTCTAAATGAATCCCCAAATCCCTGATTACTGTGTATATTTTAGGGGTGTTTATCAATGAGGTAGTTTCCCTGGGTGGCCAAGTTCCCAAAAGGTACTATTATGCATTCCTTGGCACTGAATTTTAAGCTGTGGCTTTGGCATCAGTCATTTGTCTGTATTAGAACCTCATGTAAGATTTTACAATGGGGGGGGGGTTCTACGATTGTTACTAGCTTGCAATCATCTGCAAACTTCTACCCACTAATGTTTGACAGGTTGCTCTTTTATACAGTTGTTTCTTGTCATCTCCATTTGAACCTATGTCACATTTTTCAAGACTTTTTGTTTTGATAAAAACCGTCAAACAAAAATAAAATCAAACACAACACCATTTATTAACTTAAAGCAAACAAGAAAAAACCCTATGCACACCTTCAAATAATAAAAGTTTAACCCTGCTCATAGGAACATTTTTTCCAAATTCACAGCTGCACCCACTGGCATTACATAACCTAAAATTTATTTTAGCCATGCTAAAAAGCATATGTTTACAGCTTGTGCTCCTATTTATACTAATTGCTGACTGTTCTTTTCTTATCTCTTTCCCCCACCCAGATGTGAAAAACAGCTTGTATGCTTTCAGTAAACATTAACTTTTAGCCTCAAGAAAAGGTCTAAATTATATACTCTTCTAAGCAAATACAATGAAGTAGTTGGTAACAGGAAAGCTACTAAATAATTTCAAACTTTATTTTTACTGAGCTGCTTGCTCTTGTATTTTTAATTGCACATTTCCCTCAGCAAACAATACCCATACCTCTCAATATTTATTGCCTGCACATGTAGTCAGTTTGTCCCCATGGAAACATAAGAACAGTGTACAATTGCCCTCAGTTGCAGACTTCTCATCTCACACTGAACATTTATTTGCTAAAGGAAGACTTTTCATTGCATTCACAATGTTTTCTTATTTTTGAAGCCCACATACTTACACACACACAAAATGTTTTAGATTAAGCCAAGGGCATTAATCCAGACATTCACCTATGCAAAAGTAGGGAAAACATCTCAACTCTACATATATTATAACCAGTGCACTTTTACACCCCATCCACTACTCCAACATCCCAAGAATAGAGCATATTAACTTAAACATACCTTTGTCCAGCCTTTCCTCTCTTTTTGCACAGTAATGCCTACATGTCTTAAAACTAAAACAAGTACTTATTTACTTTAGTATCATCTCAATCACTGTAAAGACTCAACCCAGCCCCTCATTTTACAAAGCCATGACTACATACTACACAAATCTACTTTACTATCTAACATGTAATTAATACCATGATATGTTTTTAACAGTTTACTATCAATATTGCGAAAGGCTAAATAAATTAATCAGTTCATGTCGTCCTTTATACCTCACTCCTCCTCTAAAACATTATTTTGCATGTAATATTTTTCTCAGTAAATTGCTCCTACCCTTTTCTAAAAATCCCATTTCCAGTTCTGTTATCTTTCATACAATATTCACTACTTCAAATACAGTTGGTTTACACTTTGATTTCTATTTTATAGTAATTCCTTTTTAAATTTCCCTCCATCTAGTCACATGATTGCTAGACAAGAATTGAAAGGTTGCCTGCATAGTGTAACACTCGCAAGCCCCTCCCCAGCTTTACAGTGCGAGTGTAAAAAAAACTTGCAATGCTTGTCTAGCAATCATGTGACTAGATGGAGGGAAATTTAAACCCCTGTTTCCTGTGCTGGCTTTTTTCTGAGGAAGTTGATTTATTCAATTCAACAAAAATCTTTTTTATGTGCTTAAATTCTATGTTATAGTATATTAAATGCACTTTGGATTTATTTGACTTGTGTATGGTGTCGGTGTACTACTGGTGGGTTTGCTTGAATGGATTCCATGTGTGTGAGTTTACAGTAGTTTATCGTTCTTTCTCGAGTTTGTGTTTAAGACTTTCTACTACTTTATGAATATAATGCTCTGTGTGGTTATTGTCATTCTCCTTAAGGATCTGCTCTAAAATCCCAGTCTCTTGTTTTTTTTTTTTTTTTTTAGCTTCCCCCCTCTGTTTTGTCATAATCCCTTTCCACTTTGAATTATAGCTTTCCGCTCGTGCAATGTATAGGAGCCTTAAGTGCGTAATTCTGAAATACTCCTTCAAATCAGGTAATTCTAAACCACCTTGTTCTACTGGAAGAATCAGCTTAACCCACTTGACTCTTGCTATTTTTCCCTCCCAGATAAGAACCTTCAGCTCTTTATTAACTGCTATCCACAATTTCACCTCTGGTTAATAAGAATATCCCTGATTTTTGTATAAAACTAAAGGGACTAAAAATATTTTAACTGCTTACATCTTGCTATCCATATCCATAAAACAGAGTTTCCAATGTCTCGGTTATAGTATTATCTTTTGTTTAGTCTTGTCCCACATAGCTTTAGCTGCCACAATAGACTCCTTTTTAATACATACTCCTAAGTACTTTATCATGCCCCCATGAATACGGATATTGTTGAACCAATCTGTGTGTGGGTACATAGTTTACAGCTACTGCCACTGTTTTAGCTTCATTAATTTTGCATCCCGAAAAGACTTGAAACTGTTTCAAAATGTTCCACAACACTGAAAAAATTGAAACTGTTTCAAAATGTTCCACAGTACTGAGATGTCCTTTTCTGGTTTTATCATGTATAAAATAATATCATCTGCAAATAAAGCCAGGATTTCCTGACTACCATGTCAATTATATCCTTGAATTTCTGAGTCCCTTATTTTCTTTGCCAGTGGTTCTAAATATAATTCAAATAACAAAGGGGGAAGAGGACACCCCTGCCTGGCTCTTCTGCTCAAACAGAAATTATCAGAGAGGAACCCACCCACTTCATTTTTCATGTCCGATCTTTCATATATCCTCTTAATTAACCTTATAATTTTATCAGGGAAAGCAAATGCTTCCACTGCCCTGCTGATAAAATCTGAGCTTACTCTGTTGAATGCTTTCTCTGCATCAAACAACAGTGTTATTTTCTTACAATTTGCTTCTCTCAGGATCACCATTGTTCTGTTAATGTTATCAAATATTTGCCTCCTCTCCACAAAACCAGACTGATCCATATCCATCAATTTTGGCATCACCTTTACCATTCTTTTAGCAATTATAGACATAAACACTTTATAATCATGGTTTAGAATTAAGATGGGTCTATATGAAGCTGTATCTGATGGGCCTTTACCCTCTTTAGGTTTTACACCCACCACTGCTTTCTTCCAGGATGTTGGTCCTTCTCCTCTTATTAAAATACTGTTAAACAAAACCTTCCAGATCTTTGTCAGTTTTTCCCCTCCTAGCTTACAAATTTAAACAGGAATACAATATATTCCAAGGGACTTTAATACTGATTATGCATCATCATTTTTATCTTGTCTCCTCCTATCCTGTTAGTAATTGTGCCTTATCTACCTCTAACCTTGGCATATTCAATTATTCCATAAATATTTCCATTTGTACCTTTTCTTTATTTCCATATTTATCTGCTTTATACAGATTTTCATAAAATTTCTGAAATATTTCTAGTACCTCTATAGGATCTCTTGTTATCTTCCTTGTTCTAGGCTCCCTAAGCTTGGCAACAACCCTTTCTACTTTCTGTTGCCTGAGCCATTGGGCTAAAAGTTTTTGTCCTCTGGAGATATTATCTAAAACAGCTGCTTAACAACAGTCTTTCTAAATGCATGTATGTTATAATCCCTTATTTTCTCATTAGCATTCAGCAATTGCTTCTCTTCTTCTTCTGTGAGATTCCTCCTATTCTGCAATGCTTTAAACTTTGCCATTCCCGCTAAATAATTATTGTTACTTCTTATCCATATCTCTCCTCTTTCTTTTATTTCCACCCTGTTTTTAAACTCCACTTTCATTTTATCTCACTCTCTAGCTATATTTTCAGAAGAAATTTCCACCTTCTCTAATAACTCCCAAATAATTTCCACTATCTTTTCCTTAAATTCCTCTTTTCACATATGGGTGGGGAAATGCCAGTGTCTCATTTTCATTTCATGACTCTGCATGTTTATTTTAGCTATTATTGGCATGTGATCTGAAACAGTTATTGAATGCATATCAAAATTTTCAATTAAATGCACATGTTCCTGTAAAATATAAGTTCTGCCAAGCCTAGGACAGTTTTTGTATCTTGGAGAATATTATGCAAATTCACTCCAGACTCCTGCTACAGAATTCTCATCTTCCATGCTAAACATTTTCATAAATTTCTTCAAAAATCTACCCTCATTGGTTATATCTTCCCCTTCTGGGCCTCCCAGATACATCCTCACTGCTGCAAATCAAATTCCATTCCACAGCTATAAGTAATAATCTTTGCTGAAACCTGATTATTTCTCCCCCAAATTTTCTTAAGCTCCATTATAGCAGTTTTAGATGGAATATAAATACATGCCAGTGTAATCCTCCTCCCTTAACAGTAGCTCCTTAGCACTACAAATCTACGATTATTATCTTTTTATCCTCTTATATCACTATTGGAGCTCCTCTTGCAATTAATGTAAGTACTCCCATTTTCCTTTGTCCCAGATATTCCACTGACTAACCATCCTGAAACCCCTTCTTTATCAAATTCACATGCTCAGGTCTTCCAAGGTGCGTCTTCTGCAGCATAGTTATTTGCATTCTACATTTTTTAGTATAGTTCACTACTCTTTTTTTTTGTATGTATCTGTGAAACCATTTACATTTAAAGATAACATAGAAAGTGATGTCATTATGTTGAGACAGCTTTTTTTATGTCTAGTTTCAGCTTTTGTGTTACATGCATAGATTAATGTTTAGCAGTTTGATCTTTTATACAGCTGTTTCTTGTCATATCCATTTGAGTCTATGTCACAACTTACAAAATGTTTTGTTTCAATGAAAGCCCTCCGAACAAAAAAAAAAAAAAAAAAAGAAAACCACACCCCCCAGAATACTCCTAAAACCTATTAACTTAATACTAACACACAAGACTGTGTACATCTTCAAATGCTGAAGTTTACCCCTACTTACAGGAACAATTCTCCCAGACTGACAGCCACATTCATAGACTTGGACTAACCTATAGGTAGGTTATCCATACTAAGACACATGGTACAGCCTGTGATTCTACTAAGTGCTGTTTTTTATCAGCTTTATTCCCCTCCTAGATTGGGAAAACATGAATGCTTTCAGAAAACATTATCTGCTAGCCACTGAAAGAAAGAAGTATTCTATTTTTACTGCCTCTTATTAGATTGTATCCATGGAGGCATGAGAACCACATATACAGTTCCCACTACAAGCACTTATTTATCTGCTAGAGGATTTTTTTTTATATTCAGTGTTCTTTTTTTATTTATTTGCTTCCCATTAAAACTTGTTACTAGATTAAGCCAAGGGCCACAATCCAGTCATTCCCCAAGCACATAATTTTTTCTTGTATCTATTGCCCCATTGCAAATACATTCATGTAGGTGCATCACTGCACATAAACACACATTTAAGTAACAGAAGAAAAGTTTATTGCAATTCTAAAATGAACGTATATGTGGCTAAATGTCAAAATTGTGATTTATTCTACGTCGGTAAAACCGAGTGTAGAATGAGAGACCGCATATATGAACATATATATTGTATTAATAAACACAAACTGGACAATGCTTTAGCAAAGCATATAGAACAATATCCAGAACATGCATTTAAATTCTGGATCTTGATCAAGTGGACAGTAATCCAAGTCCAAGATCCATTCACCTTATTATTAGAAAAGTTGGAATTGCTGTGGCAAATTCATCTAAATGCTTATAACTTTCAAGGACTGAACGACATGTGTTCTATCACATGCTGTTTAAAACTGAAAAGCTTAATGAGATGAAATACTGTAGTAACAACATTATAGAAAGTATGTTTCACTTATTAATTTTTTACTTGAAAATGTTTATAATGTAAGGTTAGATAAATGAGGATACTCTTTACATTTTTACACAATTTTCGTATATGATTTTCACCATATTGCTGCTGCAATAAATGTATTAATTTGCTTGTTAAATAAGGCAGTTTTAAAGAACAGGAAAATGCATATTATGTTCACAATGCTATTTTAACTACTGTTTCTTTAAATTTTAAGATGGAGAGACCAGCTGATTTTAATCATGGTTAAACATGACTATTTAAACTTGATTTTTGTAAATGTTAGCATCTGATGATGTTCAAAGAAGTATTTGGATGAAAAGCGCTTCATTAAACATTGTGGATTCAGTCTTCTGTGAAATTGCCAGTTGTTTTTGTTTTAATTTCTCATTTTTTCTTGTATCATGCTCTTTTGACCAGTTCTTCTGCCACAGTTTTGTCAGGATCAATTCTTTTTGCTGGTAAGATTGCATCTTTACTATTAAAGGTCTAGGTTGCTTTCTTATTGCCAGGTTTGGAGCACACACATGATGTGCCCTTTGAATGAACAATTCTTGCTGTGGAACACCAGTCTAGTTACCTATTTGTGCTTTCATAGAATTAATATAGTCAGTTCCTTCCACCTTCTCTGGTACAGCAGAAAATCTCAGGTTTTATCTTTGTGGTCTGTGCTCTAATTCTATTACTTTTTGAAGAATCTCTTTTGAGCAGTCTCATATTCAGCCAAGCCTTTTCTTCATTTCACCCTCTGATTTTTCCCAGTTTGATCACCTCATCTGTAAAGCTGTTTAAAGCTTCTCTCATTATTTTCCAGCCTTTTGTTAATTGAGTTGATATACTCCATCAGTGTTTTGTTTATTTTGCTCAGCTCGTGGTAGATTTGACTTATTTTTTCTCTAGGTTACTGGAAGTCATGTCTTGCATCAAAGCTGGAGCATGCACTTCTTTTTGCTGAACAGTTGCAGAATTCTTCCCAGTCAGTGTTTTTTTTCCTCACCTTTTGTGATTGAATTTATATCATGTTCTCTGACTTTTCTTTCCTGGTATCTACACAGTGCACTTACCAGCTACTGCAATTTACCCAAAAGGACAAGTTCACTGCTGGTCTCTTGTGTTTCTCTTTTCACATTGGGAGACCTGAAATTCAGCTGTTACTCAGTTTGCAGCCATCTTGGAAGTCCTCTTTTGCATATACTCTTGATATCAACCCCTGAGAGGGAAGGCAGTCTCTAGCCTGCAGTCCAAATGTCTTCTTGGCCTCTTCCCACTCTGTTATCCTTCTCTCTCTAGTTATTTGTTCCCAATACCTTGGTTCTTTTGCCAATTTTCTCAAGTAAATTCCATCCCACTCTTGCCTGTTCTCTGTACCCTAACTGCAATCATTCATACTGGCAGAATCTTCTTTCTCCAGTATCATTTTGACTCAGTACTTAGAATACTTTCCTCTAATTTATAAATATAATATTCTGAATGGCTACAAATATTGTTAAGAACAAAAATTGTTTTACCTCCAGTTACTTTTTTTTAGTGTCTCTCTACATATCAATGACATGAAATGGTGTATATATTTTTCAGTCCATCCACAGGTTTAACAAAGTCAACAAAAGTCCAATCTTTCTCAGCCAATTTTTCTTGTAAAGCGGTACTTCACCAATGTGATTGATGCTTTATAATCTCACATGTGTTGACCGATTTCAGTGTTGCTGTTCTTCTTCCTGTTCATCTTTATCTCAAAACACCTGACTCTGTTTCAAGTTCCAGGCACTTCTGATTCTTCTAGTCAATTATTGTACTTTTTTTCTGTTTCTCAGACATTTTCTTTTGGAACATTGGAAACGTTTTTTACTGGCAAAGTCTCTGTATGAGCTTTATTACCAGGAGAAAGCGAAGCAGGGTCCCCTTTTTTTTGATGGTCCACTTGTTAGACGAACTTTTGTATTCCTCCTTAGCCTGTTCTACAGGAAAGAAAAAATCTGAAGACAGCTGGATACAGCAGCTTGAGTCTTGCATCTCTCAACACTGCCTGATTACTGGGACACATATGCTTCTGTTCTGCCTGGTGTATATTAAATAATCATTTTTTACAAACACTCTACTGTCTCAAATGTTTAACACTTTTCCCTTCTGCACAGTTTTGTCAGGATCAACTCTTTCTGCTGGTATGACTGCATCTTTACTAATACAGGTTTCAAGTATCTACTTGATGTGCTCTTTTAATTAAGAAATCCTGCTGGGGAATATCAGTCCAGTTGTTTCATTTTGCTTTCATAAAATTAACACAGTCTGTTCCTTTCAGTTTCTCTGGTACAACAAAAAATCTCAGGGGTACACTGCATGCTCTGTCCCCTAACTCTACCATTTTTAAAACAGCTCTTCTTAGAAAGTCTCATACTCAGCCAGCCTTTTCTTCATTTAGCCTCTGATTTTTGCAGTTTTATCAGTTCATCTGAATAGTTGCTTAAAGCTTCTTCCATTTTTCCAGCCTTACAAAGTTTCATTTATTTTGTCTCTGGATGCAGTTGTTTTATTTTTTCCTTTAAATTATAGGAAGCCATCTCATGAATCAAATCTTGAGCTTGAACTGTTTTTTGTTGAACAGCTGCAGGATTCTTCCCAGTCAATGTCTCTTCTTTTCCTTTTTTTGTTGATTTTCTTTCAGGCTTCTTATTTGCTGGTATCCAGGCAGTGTACTTACTTTCCAGCAAATGAAAGTTACTAAAGCTGGCAGAATTAATAGCCTTTAACTCTGTTTCTTTTTTCACACTGTGAGAGCTGAACTTAAGATGTTGATCAGTGTGCAGCAATCTTGAAGTCCTGCAGTTCACTTTATTATGATTATTAAAATACTGCGTATAAAAACAGTAAGAATAAACAGTTCTTCCACTTTTTACAGTATGCACTGAGTTCTGCAACCCCACTGCCCATCATTTTGGCTTTCTTTGAAATCTCATTCTACTTTACTTTGGAAACTAGCATTGTTATTGTGGACTGTAATTCTTAGATAAGTGAGCAGTACCAACATGAAAAACATGAAACTTAAACATCTATATATGAGACAGTGAGCAAGTTAGAAACACCTTTAATTCATACATTTAGAGCCTTTACAAAAATAGCTAATGTTATATGGTTTCTGGTTAAAGCTAGAAAAGTACTATAATTGTTCACTTGTGGCTTGCATCTACGAAACGTTAATGAGAGTTAATAACAAATATACAGTTACAGTGTACTGACAGATATTCAAAGACATTATAAAAAGTGGCTGAATACCATGTTATTAAAAGGTCATTTCACTTGACAGCACTTCGTCAAATTCAGCATTCTCAAATCCCACCTTGAATGAAAAGTAATCTGCTCAGTTAGGCTTTCCTAGTACATGCTCAAGTGAGTGAATTTTGGATTACAGCTGTGATCTATGTTGGGTTTACTGTTAGATGGTGCAGGGTCTTGCTCCCTCAGTGGGGAATATGGTGGGCTGTTTGCTTCACTTGAAACTATGTTTTCAATTATAAGTACATTTGTGTTTTGTGCATCTCAAAGGATTTTTTTGGCCCATTTCCACTGTATACTCAAAAATGTTTTTCTGTGATGTGGTCTGTGATGATCTGACAATGAACCAACATAAGGTTTCCACCATCTACAGGATGGAAAAATAGCAGGATATCATACTACTTGGACAAAAGGTGTACTTGAGGAAGCAGCAGCATTCCATAAAAAATCACTTCAATATAGCACCTGCATTTTGCATACTCTACCTAGGGTTAGGCACGGTCCCTTATGAGGATACTGACTACTGCAGTACTTACACTGGATTGTGTAACTCTTTGGCTGTATGTAGCATTTATATATTTTTCTTTTGTCCTCATCTCTTGTTTTACGTCAATACTTATTTCTTTTTTTAGTTTCTGCTTTATTTTACTTCTTTTTCTTTACATTCTTTCCATTTTCTTACTTGGATTTCTGATATGTCAAGGGGCCTAGGAAAGCCTTTTTACTTGTATAGGGTCATTCTTTGCTCAATTAGTGCTTGCCTTCCTCATACATTTCCACAGCTGGAGAACTGTATTACCACGACTTTGATCTCTTCACTGTCTCATAGGGTCAGTACTCACACCAAGAAGATCAAAAGGATGCAGATTCTATTGTCGCTTCAAGTTCTTGAACTCATGGTTCAGTACTCACATTATAGTACAGTATGAAGGAAGATGATCCCCTGATGTGCCATCTTTTAGACTACACATTATACTGAGGACCCATCTCTGCCTAAGTTCATGGAAGCTCAGAAAGATCTTAAAGATTTCAGGTCACTTAACTAAAAACAGTATGAGTTTCCTTATTTTTATTAAAACCAAATGTAAAAACAAACTACAACAAAATTTTAAATGTCTGAAGTCGAATAAAAATCATTTACAAACCATACAAAACTCCCTTATATACAAGTTGCCTCTGTTCTGTACCTTTTTTCCTTAAGCCACACACACATTCTCTTATAACTAACTTATAATCCAATTTTTGTTACATATAACCTCCACAAACCTTTCTATCTACACATTCCATAAATAAAATAGTACCGTTTTATTCGTTCTTCTTAACTTGTCATCAGGTTTATTAAAATAACCATCTGGTGTATGTTCTATAGCCAAATGTTTTTGTTTCTCCATACCTAAAATTTACCTTACTTTAAACCAAAAAAAAATTAATTTGTTTGCAACTTACAAACCTGCGCTCTAAGTCTTCTCATACGTGCATCCTGTAGATAAGCAAAATCAGTCCTCTTTATATTTCAAGCCTCCCTTTACATGTATTTTCTCATGAATCAAGCAATATGTAAAGTCCCAAAATGCTGTATTCCAATGAATATCCTCTTTTTTTCCTGTTTGTAGAATTTTCTCAGCTTAACTTTCCCAAACAAGATATTTGTAAAACTGCTCAATAACTATAGCTCTGCCACTTTTTTATTTTTTCCTTAGTGTTACTGTCCACTCACTTCCACATACACACAAAATATGCATCACAAAATCTCTTCCAAATATACTTATGAAAAAGAACATATTTTAGCTGCAGAAATTAAAATACTTTGTATAGTCAAAAATATACAATAGGTTTAATCACCTTAATTCTAGCTGCTTACTCATTTTCAAACAATACTCTATCGTTTACAATATATAAATGATAAATCCTTATTAAACAGAAACAATAATTTTCCAATTTCATGGGTACAGGATACATCCCAGGCAGCCATGCCCCACATACTAACAAACAAGCTACACAAACTTACTTACTATAGGACATTTCCAAATCTACCCCATTACCTAGCTCTGTTCTTCATTTTTTACTAAGTTTTCCATTCTGATAAATAAGAATGTTTCCCTATTATCACCAGTTACCCCCAATATCTTTATTTTCTTTTCACCAAAACAAATTCTCTCCAGTCTAATCCTTCAACTGTCACATTTGCACTAATGAAAATTCAAAGTTAGATCTATTGCATATAGTCTTCTAAACTCTCCACTGCAAGATCAACATACTTCCAGTGTTTCATTACTGCTAAGAAATCAACTGCATGTGAAAGAAAAACTGGATTTTCAACATTCTCTACTCATGTTCATTGACATGGATTAGTTTTCCTATTAATTTTTAATAACAGCAAAGGAAATTGATTCAAACAGAACATGACTACTTATTAACCCCACCTTAATGCCACTTTGCATTTAAGTCTCTATACTATGACAGCCACTGACTATGCAAATGAAATTGAGTGCTGATTTGTCTATACATGGATTAAACTCTTGGCTAGGCTTATAAGGGCCTCAGGGCCAATAGCCTAGTAACTTCCTATGATCCTTATACATATTTACCTACAAATCACTACACAAACCCGTGACAGTTCAAAGTATTGTCTATTTGCTCATATCATACATGATTAATGATCAGAGTTGTTGGCTTCTGAGACTTGTCTGCATATATCAACTGGACACAAGCTGATTTAAGTATACTTTTCTCTGCCCTTATTTAAGATTTGAGTCATTAAATATAGTGTCTCTGTCTCTGTCTATCTGTTTCCTGTTGTGGTGTTAATCTTGGTGGCTTTGGAATTGCCTGCCCTTGCTGTAAATCTGTTTTTGGACACTCCTCCTGGACCCATCTCATTTGCTCACTCAACTGAGATCATATTTTGATTTCAGATACTCCTACCAGTCCCATCTCCTCTGCTGTGTACAGAGAGAGCACTTGGGAAGAACATCCCCTGTAGTACATCTTAATCTGCTCTGTTCCCTCTCGCTCCACAAAAAAAAAATTGCACTTCATCTGCTTTACTGTATTTGTGTTTCTTCCTACTTTATTACCTTATTTTGCTTTTGCCTCTTCTTAAAAGTACTCAACTGAATTTATTCTGCTGCATTTATTACTGCTTGTTAGTAGCCTGATTAAATTGTAACTGTTTTTCTAAGGCTTTTGGTTTAAGCACTTGGGCTTCAAACTAGTTGTTTTACATTAAGAAGGTTTGTGGTCTGCACTGTAGTGGCAGTACAGGTAGCATACATCCTTCTAAGGTGGGAATTGCTGATTGAAGGTTCAGTGTCTGTTATTCTAAAAGTAATTTAGTTCTGGGTTAAGCACCTGAGCTTCAGGCCAGTTATTTTACATTAAGAAGGTTTGTTGGTCTGCACTCTTGTGGGAGGAGAGGCTAGATTCTGCCCTTCTGAGCTGGGAATTTCTGGTTAAAGGCTTATTGCGCATGCTTATTTGAACTGTTTCTTTCTAAAATCGGTACGCCTTGTTTGCTGTAGCATAGACTAGATTCAGGCCTGCTGGATCTAGCTTTGTTTGTATAACTTGTGTAGTGATCCAGGCCGTCTTTTCTGGAGGTTTCTCTGCACCCTAGTGGCAGGAGTGTGCAGTTAGAACTTGTCTGATTGAAGACTGCTGGAACAGGGCTCTGTTTTGAGCTTTTTAACTGGTTAATTGGGTAAAGTGTTGTTTTGATTGTATCTGCTCTATTTTCTGAAAAAAAAAACAAAAAACAAAAAAAAAAATACTCGTTTCCCACCTTTCTGAACTAGTATAGTCCAGTTTTCAGGTTATTGCTGAATCCAGGGCTGTGTTACAAGTTTCTGTGTTGCCCATACCTTACTTGGATAGAAGGAAGTTTCTCTGTTCTCCTGTGAGAGAGGGGAGATTTGAGCAGCCTATCTCTCCCTGGAGAAACAGTTTCAGGCCAGAAGTTAGTAGTTTCTTGGCCATTTTGGGCTAATTCCTATCTCTTTCACCTCCCTGCTATGAAAAACGCATTTGCATGGTTTTTGCGCTTGTATTCCGCTCAGGTGCCTTCCAGGTGTCATGCAGAGTCTACAGCAGCAGAGAGACAAAAGAGAGACTTTGGAGTGATTAAGTATCATTTTTCTGCTTTTCTTGCTGTCTTAAACGCCAATTTTTTAAGCGTTCCTGTGATTTAAAAATTTTTTTTATTGCTACATATTGTACTTATTTGCTGCCTGCACTTGAATTAAGTCATTTTTGTGTTAAATAATCTGTTTAACTGTTGTAGGCTACACACTAAAGTGCGATAGCCTTTTCTGTGCATTTAAAGTATTGTTTTGATTGTATCTGCTCTATTTTCTGGAAAAAAAAAAATATATACATATATATATATATATATATATATATATATATATACATATATATATATTTATACACACATAAATATATATATATATATATATACTTATTTCCCGCCTTCTGAACTAGTATAGTCCGGTTTTCAGGTTATTGCAGAATCCAGGGCTGTGTTACAAGTTTTTGTGTTGCCCATACCTTACTTGGATAGAAGGAAGTTTCTCTGTTCACCTGTGAGAGAGAGGAGCTTTGAGCAGCCTATCTGTCCCTGGAGGAGTGGTTTCAGCCCAGAAGTTAGTAGCTTATTGGCCATTTTGGATTTATTTCTATCTCTTTCACTTCCCTGCTATAAAAACCGCATTTGCGCGGTTTTGCGTACCGGACAGTGCTGGTTAGCTAGGGTTAAACTATTCTCGGCTCCAAGAAGTCTACTCTTCAATTTTTCCCTTGGAACTAGACAAACCTTCAACTTTAGCACTCAAACCATTCATTTCACAGCCAAGCGCTTGCTAAAAACTCAAAGCAAGCACTAATTAACCCTAGCACTAGACCTCCCTATACTGTCCAGAAGGAAAAGGCTCTCTATTTGTCCCCACCAGCCAATCAAAAAAACAGCTTACTCTACCTATTGAAGCATGTCCAAAGGGAAGTTTCCAGTATACTCTCCAGTCCAACTGGTGAATCTGGGCATTTTGAGGCAATATTACAACTACCTCATGTACACAGACAACCCTCTCCTACCACCTAACACTAATATATGCGAGAGATGCAATTATACCGCCAAACTGGAGGCAAAGCTCTCTCAACCCAAGACTGGAACTGACAGTCAAGAGGAGAAGGGTAATACTTGCAACACACCACCAGTCTCACATAGACCTAATAAACCAACACCGGCAAATAACACACATAAATACATGAAAACATACTCTGAGGCTCTAAATAAAAATCTGCAAAAGCAACAGAGACCTCCAAAGCAGACATCCAAGCAACCTACACACCCCATCACCAACCATGAAACACATACTTTACATAATCAGTGTGCCACGCAATCACAGCCCTTAAGGCAAAATAACATACCCAGCACGTTACTAATAGGCGACTCTATAGTGAGGGACACTGATGTCCCACTAACCAGGCTGGACAAGGAGAAGGTTACAGTTAGCTGCCTGTCGGGTGCCAGGATCCACCACATAAGACAAGCACTCAGGTCACTCCAGAACAAATACAAATATGACTCTGTCATTGTCTATGTTGGTGTGAATGACCTGAGACGTACCTCCCTGGACTACATGAAGAGAGACATGGAAGAGCTCTCTGATCATGTAGCCCAGGCCGGTATGACCCTGACCCTGAGTAGCATTCTGCCCTCACCATGAATGATGCCACAGTATAAAGAAAAA
Organism: Protopterus annectens; assembly: GCF_019279795.1. NCBI lineage: Eukaryota > Metazoa > Chordata > Ceratodontiformes > Protopteridae > Protopterus > Protopterus annectens. The sequence goes on from NC_056735.1 coordinate 1,748,410,867, forward strand.
AATGATCAATTTCAACAATTGGCTAAGTTTCTGGTGTCATTCAAAGGGCATCCAGTATCTGTCCACCTGGGATGACATGCTCGACAAGCCACGTTGCTTTGCAAGAGATGGCTTGCACCTGTCACTCTTAGGCTTTCGAATACTGGCCAAGGCTCTTGCCGCCCCCATAGTGCCTTTTTTAGACAAGGCTCAAAAGACAAACCCACCACCATAAATAGCACAAGTAACCAAAAACTGAGGGTAATGCTACTCAACGCCAGAAGTCTAAACCTCAAAATGCATGCACTCGAGGCACTCCTCAGTATGGAGAACATCGACATCTGTGCAGTAACAGAAACCTGGTTTAAGGCTCCTGAGAGCACCCCAGCACTACCAGGCTATAACTCATACCATACCTTTCGGCCACATAACCAGGACCGAAACACAAAAGGCGGGGGTGTATCCATATTCATCAAGGATACCCACACCTCCAGGTTAGTGGCGCAGCACAATGCATCAGAGATCACCCATGTGCAACTAACAACGGGCAAAACTGCAATCCAAATTGCTACAGATCACCCACCATGACCCAGGACCCCCATTCCGCATTTCTGGAAACACTGGGAAATATGAAGGTCTTACCAAACATCCTAATACTGGGTGATTTCAATTACCCAAACATAAACTGGGAGAACTACTCAAGTGCTAACTCCCTTGCCCAACGCTTCCTAGAATTTATAAACTCGAATGCCCTGGATTAACTGGTCAACACCCCCACCAGAGGGAACATATTGGACCTGGTCATCACCAACATGGGCAACCGGTGTTCCACACCAGAGGTTAACCCCTCGCTGGTTAGATCAGACCATAGACTAATCACTCTTGATATCCACATTCTGCCCCCATCCCCAATCAAAAAAAACACCATGAAAAACTTTTCAGAAGCAAACTTCACATTACTTACGACTGAGGTGGAAAGGTTCACAGCCCCCATGCTAAAGGACAATGCTGTCAAAGCTGCTGGAACCTTTACAAAGACACTCTATGAGCATCTTCAGGAATGCATGGATCGTGCTATCCCAAGTAAAACCAAGACTCACTCCTCCAAGAAAAGGAAACCAGTTTGGTGGACCCCTGCCATAAACAAACTATACAATAGGAGGAGGAAACTAGTATAGAAAAGAGTAAAATCCCAAGAAGGAAAGACATCCCTGATCAGAATCAGCAAGAAACTAAGATCCCTTATTAAATCAACCAAGGCTAGCTTCGAAAGAAAAATTGCCAATGACTCCAAAGATAACCATAAAGCGTTCTTTAGCTATGTCAAGAACCTAAGTGGAAACTCTCAGATCTGCTCTGAGTTAGTGCAGAATGGCACAAAATACACTGAAATGACTGATATTGCCAACATTCTGGCAGAAAGGTTTAGTGCAAACTTCATCCCCCTCTCACCCCTAAAGGGCCCATAACCATACCAGAAGAATGTAGAGCCCAGTCAATCACTGACACACAGGTTAAAACAGCCCTATCCAAAGTCAAAAACACAGCTTCAATAGGACCGGACGGTGTCCCAGGCTGTGTCTTACAAGAGCTCCAAAATGAATTAACCCCCCACCTTAACACACTGTTCAAACTCAGCCTCTCTACAGGCTACATACCCACAAAGTGGCGCACAGCAACAGATATCCCGCTCCACAAAGCTGGAGCCACAACGGACCCTGGGAACTATCGCCCTATAAGCCTGACTACCCTGGTCTGTAAGACTATGGAGCGCATCATCATGGAACTCATTAACAGAGACATTGGGAACCTCCAAACCTTAGACCCTACCCAGTTTGGCTTTGTTAAGGGTAGATCATGCCTCCTAAACCTGGTGGACTTCTTTGAGACAGTTGCCAAGGAGTTAGACGAGGGAAAGGAGATTCACACAGCCTACCTAGACCTTGCAAAGGCTTTTGACACCATTCCCCATTCTGGTATTACAGACAAGCTCACCAGCTTGAACATAAACCCCTACGTCACAAGATGGGTTGCCAACTGGCTCATGGATAGAACCCACATGGTGAGGGTTGCAGGCTCTAGGTCCGACTCTAAACCAGTTACAACTGGCATCCTCCAGGGCTCCTAGGACCCTTCCTGTTCGGTATATACTTCTCAGAGGTACAGGCAAGCACAGGAGGACTATGGCTGACCAAGTTCGCAGACGACTGCAAACTATGGGCCATAACTGATTCTCCAGCTGATACAGACACCCTCCAGAAGGGTCTCACTGAGACGGATACCTGGTGTCAAAATCATGGCCTCAAGCTAAATGCCAAAAAGTGCATAGTCATCCCCTTTGGAAAAAACAAAGTACCCGTGAACTACCACATAGGTGGTAGTCTCCTAAATGCAGAAAATGTAATAAGGGATCTGGGGACCCAAGTTGATAGTAATCTCTCCTTTGATAATCATATTGCCAAGGTGGTTAGAAAATCCTTCTATGTGGCCCACCTAATCACAAAAGGGTTCGCATCTAGAACAAAAGAGGTTATTGTGCCTCTCTACTCATCACTCATTAGACCCATCATAGAATACAACGCCCCATTTGGGATGTACCTTACAAGACAACTGCAATAGCTGGAAAGACCACAAAAGTACCTCACCAAGAGGATTACTGGCCTCAAACAGATGCCCTATGCAGCCTGACTCAAGAAACTCCAGCTGTACTCGGTTGTACACCACTTACTCAGAGGTGGTCTCTGCCTGACATACAAGGCCATGTCCAACCCAGAATTGATGGACATGCTCCACCTAAAAAAAAAACAAATCCCGGAGAGCCACACGCTCTGGAGATATAAACCTCACCACAATGATAAATAGGATGTGCTGGAGGGATAGATTCCTGTCCCAGAGACTCCCCATGCTTTGGAACAGGATTCCAATATACATCAGGCAGAGCCCCTCACTAACACTCTTTAAGAGAAACCTTGACGGGTAGATAGGAGACAGAAAATTTACACCAGGGATCACTGCAGTGGCTCTGCTGGACAGAGGCACAGGGAACTAATGGCTCTGCTGGACAGAGGCACAGGGAATTAATCTAAGGGGGTTGCTAAAACCAACACATTCTGTCTAGGCTTATAAATGCCCTTGGGCAGATAGCCTAGTACTTACCTAGGAACCTATGAACCTATTTTGCTTGCACCGCAGGCCTCCATTTTTGTGATCCATAACCTTCTGTAAATACGTTCTACCACCTAACTCACAACTTAACTCACAGTGGAAGTATCTAAAAAATCCTTCCCATTCCAAATAACTTATTTTCTATAACTTTGTCCACCATGTCTTTATAGTGTTACATGTAGTTGCAACCTGACAAAGCTACCGGTCACAAATTCCTTAGCTCACTGTTCTTGTTTTCTCCCAAATGCCCACGTACAGAATTTTTTAATAAGAAAATCTTTAATGTCCACTCACTGAAAATGGACAAAAATGTTTGTGCTCATCACCAAACAGTTTATAAAACTTGTAATGTGCACCATCTTACCCTGCTGCATGGTCCTCATTAATTACCTTCAGCATCTTCTCCAACTCTTACAATATCACATCTCTCTATATACATATATATATATATATATATATATATATATATATATATATATATAGCCTATAACAAGATAAGTCCTACTTCATATTACTTTTATAAGTATGCACCATGAAATCCCCTGTAACACACTTAACTACACTCTTATCACTAACCAATGTAGCATTTCTTCCTATCATTTTTATAAATCCTTCTTTCTTAACTTGCATACTCAGTAAGGTAAATACTTTTGCTTTTCTGTTTCAAAACAAATATTTGTTTATTTCTTTCTCTTTCCTTTGTTGATTGGGTTAGTCTCACTAGGCACTGGCCTCTTTTCATGAAAAAAAAAACAAAACATTCTATCTGTGTATTTCCTTAATTTACTGAAATAACCATTCATTTTCATTAGGAAGCATATACATTTCTTGAACAATATCCCTTTTCATTTATTTTTTCTCCTTTTACTTAGGAGCATAGAAACAATTACTAGGCAAGTAAGATACTATAAGATGCCTAGTCATACACAGCTTTAAGTAAATACACTTAAACGTTCTTGCCACCCTATACGAGTACTTAGCAGTATCCACCTCCCAAGTCAAGCAGGGCTGAACATGATAAACCTGGAGGAAATTTATGTCTACCCATCCAATCAAAGACTAACCTTAATGAAAAACAAAGTAATACTCAGCTTGAACTGTAGTAGTAACTCATTCCGTAGGCTGAGAACACAATAAATTAGGACTCTATCCATACGAGGAGTCTTGTTTATTTGTTGGTGTAAATTTAGGTCCCCAGTATGGGTGTTTGTAGAGACACTGGTTTTGTGAAGAAATAAGAGGTTAACTAGGACTGGGTCTTTCACGGCTCAAAAACACAGGGAAAATCACCTCTTCATAAAATCATTATATTACACCCTGACCTAATTTCTACAACCCAACCATCAGCCTTACCAACTGTCATAAAATCTTAACACAGCTACCCCATGAAAACCTTGCCTACCTTTTATTTCCACAACACTAACACATAATATTTAAACTACAAATACCTTTACCCTTTTGCACATTTTCCTGATTTTTTCCCCCCATATCACACCTCAGTGCCTTATGATCTATAAAATCTGTATTTGTTTCATCTGTTTTATGTATATACTTAACTGTTTATTAACTAGGCTTCTTACAAACACACACACACATATAACATAATAATGTAAATGTTATGGCAGGTCAAGACAAAATATACAGTACAAAATAAATATTCAAACTAAATTATTACAGATAAAAAATGGAGACTGTGCACAGATTCAGATAGGTGGTTAAAGGACTTCAGGATGATACACATGAATCAGGGAAGGCAGTTGATTTCACAGGACCAGGTCCAGTAATGTGAAAGAAATTCTGCCATATGTTCCTAGGTGAGAATCTGAAACAGCAGGATGCCTCTCACTTAATAACCAGGGGATCTCACAATGGAAAGGGGCATAGAAGTTCCTTTAAAATCTACATAAACAACACCAGAAACCCATATGTATTCAATAACTAAAATGTAGTCAGTTATAGAAAACAAAGGACATCATTTACAGATATACTATTCATTATTCCAGTTCTTAAATTAGTTAATTTTATAATCTTTGCAATCTATTTACACTTTGCATCAATTTTCCCTATTTAGATTTCTACATTCACCTTCCCCCCTTTGCTATCTGACATTTAAAATCATAAATCCAGAAAGCAGGCAAAGTAATTAACAGATAACTCTTTATGTATATTACTTGTGCAAGTACACATCATACACAGTGGAAATAAAAAGATTACACACCCCTGTTAAAATGCCAGGTTTTTGTGATATAAAAATATGAGACAATAAATCATTTCAAAACTTTTCCCACCTTTAATATGACCTATAACCTGTACAATTCAATTGAAAAACAAACAAATCTGTTAGGGTAAAAAATAAAAAAATGTACAATACGCTGGTTTCATAAGTGTGCATACCCTTAAACTAATACTTTCTTGCGTGTGCACTCCCTTAAACTAATACTTTGTTGAAGCACCTTTTGATTTAATTACAGCATTCAGTTTTCTTGGGTACACACCTGCCATCAATTAAAGAGACTCTGATTAACCCCAAATAAAGTTCAGCTGTCCTAGTAGGATTTTCCTGACATTTACTCAGTTGCCTGCTGCAGCAAAAGCCCTGGTTCGCAGACAGCTTACAAAGCATCAAAGGGATCTCATTGTTGAAATGTATCAGTTAGGAGAAGAGTTCAAAAAAAATCTCCACAGCATTGGATATACTATGGAACGCAGTGAAGAGAGGCATCAAAAAGTGGATAAAATATGGGACAACAGTGACACTGCAGAGAACTGGACGTCCATCCAAAATTGATGAAAAGACAAGATGAAAACTGGTCAGGGTGGCTGCCAAAAGATGTACAGCAACACTGAAGGAGCTGCAGGAATTTCTGACAAGTACTGGTTGTGTAAAATACTAGTAACCACAGGAAATGCTGTAAATAATACAAATGCCAATACTCCACAGCAGTGCAGAAAAGAAAGCCAGTAAAGATCCGTATACCTGTAGGCAACGAAAATGCCAAGCCAAACCAATATAGTATAAAGTTTAATACAAAAGATCCACACCAAATAAATAAGTGCTTTTGTTTCACCCACAGAAACGTCATCACATATTGTCATAAACAAACTGTTAAAATAATCAAAACCTGAATGTGAGTGGCTGTAACTTAATTACACAACATTTGAAAATGTAAAGAAACATCACAGAAACCTGTGTACCATTGTTTAACATATATACACACATATATGCACAACACAATTTGGTAAAACTATTTAGAAATATTTACAAAAATATATGTACACAGATATTATTTACAAAAATGTTCAGAATCTCCTATACATGACAACAAAGATGTTAAAACTGGGTAACACAAGATGCTTCTTTTCAAGATGTTTCTATAAATTTTCAAACTTTGTGTAATTAACTAATAGCCACTCACATTCAGGTTTTGATAATTTTAACAGTTTGTTTTTGACAATACACCATTCTGATGAAGTGTCCGTGGGTGAAACGAAAGTGCTTATTTGGTGTGGATATTTTGTATTAAACTTTATACCATATTGGTTTGGCTTGGCTTTGTCTTTGCCTACAGGTGTATGGACCTTTACTGGCTTTCTTTTCTGAAGCACTAGTTGTGTACTACATATGAAATCAATCTCCCGTATTCTCCATATGTCTGGACTATGGGGTAGGGTTGCAAGATAGAAGCCTTTTCTTACTTAGAAAAACATCCAGGCCCAGCTAAAATTTGCAAAACAATACATCAAGTCTCCCAAAAGCATGTGGGAAAATGTGTTATGGTCTAGTGAGACCAAGGTTGGACTTTTTGGCTACAATTCCAAAAGGTATGTTTGGTGTAAAAACAACATTTCGCATCACCAAAAGAACACCATCCCCACAATGAAGCATGGTGGTGGTGTCAGTATCACGCTTTGGGGTTGCTTTTCTTCAGCTGGAACGGGGGCTTTAGTCGAGGTGGAGGGAATTATGAACAGTTTCAAATACCAGTCACTTTTGGCCCAAAACCTTCAGGTGTCTGCTAGAAAGCTGAAGAGGAATTTCACCTTTCAACATGACAGTGACCTCAAGCATACATCCAAATCAACAAAAGAATGGCTTCACCAGAAGAAAATTAAAGTTTTGGAATGGCCCAGCCAGAGCCCAGACCTAAATCCAATAGAAAATCTGTGGAATGACCTGAAGCGAAGTGTGCAGAACAGATGCCTTCGCAATCTGACAGATTTGGAGCACTTTTGCAAGGAAGAGTGGACAAATATTGCCAAGTCAAGATGTGCCATGCTGATAGACTCCTACCCAAGAAGACTGAATACTGTAATTAAATCAAAAGATGCTTTAACAAAGTATTAGTTTAAGGGTGTGCACACACAACAAAGGATTAGTTCAAAGATGTGTACACTTATGCAACCAGCATATTATACTTTTTTTATTTTTTTATATTTTTTCCCCTAACAGATTCGTTTGGTTTTCAATTGAATTGTACAGGTTATAGGTCACATTAAAGGTGGGAAAAGTTTTGGATTGATTTATTGTGGTCTCATTTTTTTATATCACAAAAACCTGAAATTTTACCAGGGGTGTGTAAACATTTTATATCCACTGCAGCTTCTACTGCATCTGTAGGTAGTGCCGATTGGAAGGAGGGGGGGGGGGCTGCGTAGAGCAACCACTTTAGGCATCAGCTTGTGGTCTGCAGTATTTTCTAGACAGAACATGGATTACAGACTACTTGCCAAGTCAGGGCTAGCTACCTGACAGTGGAAAAACTGGCTGCAGGTGTTTTGGTCATATTGACTGTCACCAAAAAATGGAAAGGGTAATTGTTTGTGGTCATATTGACTGTCACCAAAAAATGGAAAGGGTATTTGTTTGTGTTAAGTGGGTTGAGGACTCAGCCTATTTCAACCTACACCAAGGACTCATGCTAATTTTGTGAGGTGTCTATGTGCTTCTATTGGCCAATGAGTGCCCACCATAAAGCCCAGCAATCATGTGTCACTACACTACTAGTCGGCTGGTGCCCAGTTGCCCTGCCTACGTTACCTGAAATAGCTCTGTTAAGCAAAAGTTGGATGTAAAACCAATTAATGTGCCAAACATGAGCTAAGGATTGTTACAATGAATATAGGTTCAGTAACAGGATGCAGGCTGGAAGAAGATGACCTGATACCAAGAGGAGACTGAACATCCTGGGGCAGTACAGCAAGGTCACTTGGCTTGGGATCTATAATCAACTACTCAGGGGAAGGACAAACTAGAAATGGTGTGGAATTGTGGTAAGGGAGAGTCTTTTAGAAACAGTAAGAAATGTCGTCAGAGTTTGTGACAGATTCATGCCAATCAGACTCCAGTATAAAGATAGGACAGTAGTCATAATCTCACCTTGTGCCCTACAGTAGGATTGAGAGGGCAAGAAAAGAGTGCATTCATGCAACAGTTGCAGTACCTACTAGCTACATCAAAACAGTATGAGTTGGCATTGATAATGGAGGACCTGAATGTTTGCATCAAAACAGACGGAACAGGATATGAATATTGCCTGGGTTAAAACATGGATTGAGCAATAGAAATAAAGGAGAAAGGGCTAGTTTAGACTTCTATCTGTCAAATGTCTTGACGGTAGCCAACACAAGGTTCAGCGAGAGACAGAGTGTCACAAGATCACACTCAAAATTGATCAGCATGCACCTCAGAATTTTTCCTAGTAAGGAAAGGGCACTTAGTAAAATCAGTGACTACAAAGTCATCCCCAGTGAAACAGCTGGCTCTGAGCATAAACCACTGGTGGGCAGAATCAGCTACAAGTAGCAGTCAGATAAGTTTCTAAGGTCAAAACAGACTAGCTTGAAGACCTACAAGTTGAATGAAGCAAAAACACCACAGTACAAGGAAATACTCGGGGTCTATTACCTCAAGAAGATGAGGAAAAAGTGGAGCTGAAAAAGAATGGCAGCATCACAAAACAACATATGTAAGGCTATTAAACAACTGTGCAGCTGAGACAGGTATGGAAATAAGGTACATAAGGAAAACTGGTGGTGTAATTTAGAAATCCAGCAAGTGATCAAAAGAAAGGAGGAGTAAAGGGAAAAGCGGGCAACAGAAAAGACAAGCCAGTTTAAAAAGGAATACTGGTTGGCTAACAAACATCCTAAGAGTAGTCGAAGTAGCAAAGAACAAGCCATTAGAGGCATTCTACCAGCTTCTGGAAAGTGACTTAGCAGATGGCACAAAGAAACTCTATCAGGTTGCAAGGCAAAAGAAAATATAAAAAAAGACAGTCAACAGACACCATTCATAAGGAATGCCAGCAATAACCTGCTCACCAGTCCACAGGCCATCAGAGTTAGTTGGTGGGAGTACTTCCAGCAGCTTCTCAGTGAAGAAAACCCCACAGAAATTGTATTTCCCCATAAACTGTCTACAATGAAAGAGGAAGAAGAGCCTACCCAAGAAAAATTAAGAGCAATACTAAGGAAAATTAAGTCAGGGAAAACATCAGGCTCCGATGAAGTCAGAGCAGATGTCATACCTCTCAACTTCCGGATCAGAGAATCAAGGACACCTAATTAACATAATATATCTATATTTAAATGAGCACATTAATGGACAGACCCAGATGTTTATGCTGTTTCCTATAATTTTGCAGTGTCATATTTACTTTGTTACTCTACATAGGTTAGGTTTCTTACTGATAACATGGCATGTCATTTACTTTGTCATGTATTTCGCTTCTTTACTTATCTAGTTGAAAGAACTGACATGACTAAGATGCTGGAATGACTGTAAGAAACTGGAATGAATGTCTTTTATCCGTTAATTACCCAGAACTTTGCTGAACAGGTGCTAGTCTCTCCTTTATGTGCGAAGTCTTCTTGTACATTTCAGAATAAAGTCTGCAAACACTGTAGTTCAGCTAAGAATGCTTTACTATGTACAGTGAAGGTGGATGTCAACAATATACAAATACTGTCTCCAATAACAGTGCTGATAAACTGAAACAGTCTGTAGAAATTCTGTAATATTCTGGAATGCTAGAAAATAGTGCTAATATTCCTTTCCTCCTGAGTATTATCACTAATATTCTGGAATGCTGGATATCTAACCTGACTTCTTCTTCTGCACTAGTCCTAACGAACTAACTTAACCATGTCTGAAGTATTTCCTAATAATACTAAAACCTTGTAAGTACTTCCACATCTTTTTAGCCTTGGTTTCCAAGCCTTGTAGCATACAAACAAAATGTGTTTGTACTCAAATGTACAGCACATTCTGCTCTTATCAGTATTTGTGACTGAAGGTTATTTTCACTGACTGAAAGTGCATTCCCTGAAACTATGCAAATTGTGAAGCCTGCTTTAATACAGCTGCATTTCTAGACATGCAAAGAGAATACTGTAGTTTTGTACATTTAAATGATACCTGATCTAACACTATCCACATCTTTTTCTTGTAAGACCATATGCAGTACATATTTTCTCTCTAGGACTCCACTAAAAATAGGACTTCCTGCTTCAGTGTTCCCACTTAACAAATACTAAATAAAAGCATGCATGTATACATTCATAAATCACCATTTTCTGCAATAGTTAGTAGTCAGCTAAGGAATTAATGTCTTGTTTAAATCTTGCACAATATATCCATTAAACTTTTCTGCAAGAATTAGAGACGGTATTTGGGAACTCTGGTCTCTGTTTCCACATCACCATGAATTAGACTTAAAAAATCTCAACTACTAAACTACAGAATTGCAAGATAGCGATTCTCAATAAATACTGACCGATAGCATCTACTTTACCTGTCTTGTTAACTGCAGAATGATAATTTAAAATAAAAAAACCCATCCATGATTGCACAACAAACCTCTAACTTGAGAACAATTCCAAACCCCTTTTCTCCACTGCTCCAATATCAAAAAAGACAAAAAAAGTGCCAGCCGCCATGCTAACACTCTACTCTTTCCTTGAGATGAGACAAGTTTTTCAACACAGGCAACAGGCATCAACATTGTCAAAGCTGAATCATGGTATTCAATCCAGGGCAGGCTCACTGACTTGTCTACAATGATTTCTGGCCATATAATATGTGGAGTGGACTCAGCAGACCTAAATGAACACTTCAAGCATACCAGGTCCACTGCAGCCACTTCCACATAACAGTAAATGAAACTGGTTTGCCACATGCAAAGTAGATGCAAAGCAATGCTCTGATTGGTCGATACATCTACAGCCAGAACATCAATTGCTTTACTGCAAATCTTGGCTGCACTAGTGCTCAAATCAGGCAGTCGGGGAAATAATCTTATTTAAGATTAAAAATGGGTGCTCATGGGTAATTCAGGATGACAGGGAGCTAAGGCTGATGTGATCAAGGTGCTGGGTAAATTGGAACTTTCAAGATGGCTGCACACCGATCAACAGGTTGATATGAACTCTTTCAATGTAAATGCAAAAACTGTTAAAAAAAACGACCAGTGTAAATCTCTGTTTAGGTAAAATTCAGTCACTGGCTATTAATTACACTAGCTGGATGCCAGCAAAGAAGAAATTTGGATAACCTAAGATTAACTAATCCAGAAAGGGACAAAAGAAAACTCTGGGGAAAATCCTGCAGCTGTATAGCAAAAGGCAGTTCATATTTCAGCTTTGGTACATGAGACAGTTTCCAGTAATTCAGAGGCAAGACTACATCAAATACACACAGAGGCATTTTAAAATAAATACAATACTGGAGAAATATATCAATAAAAAATAAGAATGTTCTAAAATAAAAGAAGCTTTAACTATTATTAAAATGAGCTGATAAATTCAAAAATTAGAACTTGAAATAAAGGAAAGGCTGGCTGATCATGAGGCTTCTCAATAAGATCTGGTTCAAAACATAACAGATTTAGAAGCCACATCACACAGAGAAAACCTGACATTTTCTGCTGTACCAAAGAAACTGTAAGGAACACATTATATCACTTCTATGAAAGTACAAACAAGCAACTGGACTAATGTTCCACAGGAAGATTTGCTAATTGAGAGGGTACATCATGTGTATGTTCCAAACCTGGCCATGATAAATCAGCCAACACCTATATTAGTAAAGATGAAATTATATCAGCAGAAAGAGCTGATATTGGCAAAACTGGGGCAGAAGGAACCATATTACAAACTGATGACAACAAAAATGATTACTCACTGTATACCAGGCAAAACAGAAAAAAATGTAGCCCGGTAATCAGGGAATGCCAAGAGGCAGGTGTGAAATTCAAGCTGCTGTATGCAGCTGCCTCCAGGATATTTCTCCTTGAGGATCAAATACATTTTTGATGCAGAACAGGATATGGAGGAAATAAAACAGGTTACTGAACAAAGACTGAGCCAGCAAGCAGAAGAACACTCTGCTTCTCATTTTTCTGACAACAAATCTTGAGGAAAGACTTTGCCACTGATACCCTTTCAATTGTTCCAAAGGAAAATGCTTGAGAGAAACAAAAAGCACATGAGTTGTCTAGAAGAGTCAGGAATACCTTGGACTTGAACCAGAGTCTGGTGATGGGAAATGGGGATGATCAGGAAGAAAACAAGCAGCAGTGAAACAAATAAATGGGACACTATAAAGCATCAATCACATTTGTGAACTACAGCTTTGCAAGAAAAAGTGGCTGAGAAAGATTGGAGTTTTGCCGATTTTGTTAAACTTATCAGTGGTCTGTAAAGCATATACCTCATTTTATGTTGTTAATGTTTAGAAGGCCACTAAAGTGAAACTATAAGTACAACACTTACATTTCATATTAATATTTGTGTAAAATAATTCATGATATAAATTGCATGAAATATTGTAAAGCAGTTTTGTATACTGTGCAATCGGGGGTATTTTAAATGTTGGGTTTTTTTCAGTGACTGCTATTTATGTTAAAGACAGTAAAGTAAAGAAGTACTTTTTTAGTTATATGACATATAGGATTTACTCTGAAACAAAATAAGGAATGCTGGACAAAACCATATTTAAATTAATATACTGTGATCTTGGCTGATGGGGTGTAAATGTGCACTGATTATATTAGATGTAAATCTAAGATAATAATTTCCCTTGTTTTTACACAGGTGGATATTTGGATTGGTGTCCTTGGCTTGAACTATAGACAGTTTTACTAAACAAACAACACAAAATGATGAAATGCATGAAAATTCCTTAGTTTCTTGAATGTGCTAAGTTGTTAGTCTGTAACTGAAGGCATTTGGCTAGGAAAGTCTGTACATTGTGGTCTGACTGAAATGTACAAATTATGTCTTCAAACATCTGTACAATTGTTAGCTATTTTTGTCCTCATTGCTGACTACGTTTACTTGGGGATCAGCTGTCTGCAGGTTCAAGCAATTAATCTTCAGAGTTCTGCTCACTCTTTGCTGACAGAATGCAAAATGTAAAGGTACAGTGGCAAGCAGTTCAGTGAAAAATAAAGTCTGAAATTATAGGATGTGGATAAGAAGTGGTAACCTTTAGCAGAACAGTGCACAATTCCGTTTTATTTAAAAGTAGCTAGTGAACTTAGAACCAATTTTCTTAGTGATAAAAGTTAATGTATTCTTAAAACACGCAAGCTGTTCTTCATATCTGGGAGGGGAATAGAGATAAGAAAAGTTTAGGTAATGCATGTGGATGAAGATGACAATTGCTCCTATCAGGAGACTTAAAATGAATGCATTAAAAATATAAACAGTTTTGTGTATCTGTTCTAAGTTAATAAGGGATGGAGGGTTCTGAAAATCTACTTAGCTTTTTGTTTGAGGATTTTCTTTTAAGCAAAAGTGTGGAAAATGTGACATAGGTGCAAATGGAGATGAGAAGAAGCAACTGTATAGAAGATCAGCTTGCCAGTGTGTGCATGTAAGTCATAACATGGAAACACATTCAAAAGAACCGTCATACATAAAAGGTGGGAGCAACAGTTTTCAATCATAATGGCTACTCTGTCCATATTATCTTGGAAAATAACTGTCTTTACAGGTACAGACAAAAAGGAAAGAATAATGAATTGTATTAAAAATTGTAGGGTACAAATAGCAATGTTGCTTAAGACACACACAAATAGAAATGAGCAGGTGTATTTAGCAGAATATTAGGAACAAAGGAAACTGGGATGTAATAGCAATGACTTGCTAGAAGGGCTCCAGTAGTGATACAAGTGGAAAAAAGTCAACGGCAGATTTGTGATAGTAAGGACTACTGGCAAGGGAGGAGGATTATACTGGCATGTATTTATATTCTACAAAGCTCTGCAATTATGAAGCTTAATAATTTTTTTGAGAGAAATAATCAGCTTTCAACAGGGATTATTATTAATAGGTGGGGACTGAAATGTTGCAATGATGAGAACATATCAGGGGACCTAGAAGTGAAGACATAACAAAAGTGGGTAATTTCTGAAGAACTTTTATAAAATATTTGGTATGGAAGATATGAATTCAGAAGTAGGAACTCAGAATTTACATACTATTCCCCCAGGTACAATAACTGGTCTAGAATGGATAGAAAATACAGTTTACGAGCATATACATTTAATTAATAATGTTAACACACATCCAAATAACTATTTCAGATCAAACACAAATAAAATGAAGATAAAGGTACAGGATAATGAAGTAAAAATGAGATGTGTTAAAAAATGAAGAATTTAAGGAATGGGTAGAGGAAATTATTTGAGAATTATTAGGAAAGACAACAACTCTTCAGAAATGATAGCTACTGACTGGAATATAATGAAAATATAGCAAAAGAATAGGGTATCAATGAAAGAGAGATATGGTTAAGAAGTAATATGAATTATTTAGTGTGCTTGTATGGTGAAAGTATTACAAAAAATGGAGAATTTCACAGAGCAGCAGCAACTACAGACTGCTAAAGGGAAAATAAGAAACTATTTAGATAACATGGATGAGTTTAGAGAGGTTGCTGTTAAGCAAATATTTTGATAACTCCAGAGTACAAAAACATTTAGCATAATAACTTAGGCAGCAGAAAGTAGAAAGGGTTGTTGCCAAACTTAGGGAGCCTATAACAAGAAAAATAACCAGTGATCCTAATACCAGAATTAGAGATATTACAGACATTTTATGAAAATTTGTATAAAACAGGGGAATGTGGAAAACAAGAAAAAGCACAAATGGAAGTATTTAAGGAAGACTTAATCAAGTCAAAGTTAGAGAGATGAAGCTTAACAACTAATAGTTATGTTGAGGGGAAATGCAATAAAATGGTGACACATAATCAATCTACAAGGAAGTCTCCAGGAACATATGATATTCTTGTGGAAGTGAGGAAGTTAGGAGGAAAGAAAGTAACAAATATTTGGAAGGCTTTTTTCAATAGTACTTTTAAAAAGATGGAATACTGTGGTAGCTGTATTATCAGAAGAGGGTAAGGCCCATCAGACTCATCTTCATATAGACCATGATTATAAAATGTTCATGTCTATACAAGCTAAGAGTATTTCAAAGGTGTTGCAAAAATCAATAGATATTGATCAATGTGGTTTTGTGGAGGGGAGACAAACAATTGGCAATACTAAGAGAACAATAATGTTCCAGATGGAAACAGAAATGCAAGAAAACACTTGGTGGGTCTTGATACACAGAAAGCATTTGATGGAGTAAGCTGGGATTTTATGACTAGGGCAATGGAAGCATTTGCATTTCCTGATACAACAATAAGGTTAATTAGGAGGATATATGAAGAATTGGAGACAAGTATTATGGTGGGAGGATTATTGTCTGATAATAAGTGTTTGAACAGAAGAACCAAGCAGGAGTGTCCATTTTTCCCTTTACATATAGAGCCACTGGCAAAGAAAATAAGCCTCTCATAAATTTATGGATATAACTGGTATGGTAATTAAGAAAATTTGGCATTATTTGCAGATGACATTTTGTACTTGATAAATCCAGAAAAGGATGTGTTGGTGCTGCGAAACATTCTGACACAGTTTCAAGTCTTTTCAGGCAATAAAATCAATGAAGATAAAACAAAGGCTACTGTAGTAAATTATGTACGCAAACACAAACTGGTTCAGCAATATCCATATTTATGGGGACACAATACAATGAAGTATTTAGGTGTATGGATTAAAAAGGATTCTGTTATGGCAGATTTGTGGTAGTAAGGAAAAGTGAGAAACTGGAAGTTCTTGTTTATGGATAGGGATAGTAAGATACAAGCAGCAAAAATTGCATTAGTCTCTAATTTTACCTACAATAGGAGAAGTTGTGGACAAGAATAAAGAGTTGAAGGAACTTATTTGTGAGGGGAAGAAGGCAAGAGTCAAGTGGGATAAGCTGATTCCCCTAGAACAAGGTGGTTTAGGACTGCCTGATTTGTACGGATATTTTAGAGCTTCAGAGTTGAGGCTCATATACATAACACAAGCAAAAGTTTTTAAAGCAAAGAGGAAAGTTATGGTGATGAAGTATTTGGGAGAGTTCAAGAAATAAGCAGAGAGTAGGATTTTGAATGCAGACTCAAACATGATAATAACAACCTTACATAATATTATATACATAAAGATGCAGAAAGTATTCTAAGAATTAAATCAACTGAGAAAGATTTTGTCGATAGGGATGACTGCAAGTAGGGATAAAGAAAATAGGCAAGAGGGGACTGGAAATTAGTGGAAGAAGCTGGAAGAGGAACTAATGTATTGGGAGCAAATAACTAGAGGGAAAAAGGTAAAAGAGTGGGATGAGACCCAGCAGAAGTTTGGACTGCAGGTTATAGACTGCCTTCCCTACCAGGGGGTGATATAGTTTAGGCAAAGAAATAGGGATGGGGAATCTTAAGTTAAAGACCAGCTCTGGTATAGAGTTTTTAGTAGATTGTAGAAAAAAAGCTGCTGTTAAAAAGAAAAAAAACACAGATAATCAATTGGCTATATAAAATATTGCATGATGACAACTATGAGAATCAATCAGAAGATGTTAGAAAATATTAGGAAGAAAGACTAGGAAAGCATTTTACAAAGAAGCAATGGAAAGACATATATACAGCTTCTAGGTATGCAACAGCATCCTTAACACTTGAGATTTATGCGTGGAAATGTTTGCATAGGTATGTTTTTAACCCAAGCAGACTTCAAAGAAATTTTTCTCAGATAGATAGCAAAATATGTAGGTGTAATACAAAAGAGAAAGGTAATTGAGAACATGTTTTGGAAAGTGCAATGAGTTGGCAGAATTAAAAATTCCCTGCAGAGTACGCTGTCAGAAATAGTGAGGAAACAAATGGCTGCAACTAAGAAAATAATTCTTTTGAGCTGGGACACAGGATCTGATTTGCCTAGACAATACTAAGGCCTTATTAAGTTTAATGCTATTGGCTGCCAAAAAACAATTACTAAAAAATGGAAATCAAAATCAAAACCAACTGTAACTGAAGTACTGTATATTGTTAAATTGATAAAATAACTAGAAGTGGGATCTTTAGAAAGGGGAAGAAGCAAATTACAGAGGAATAAATGGAATTTGTGGAAACAATACATGCAGAATACTATTCAGGAGGAGGAGGAGTGAGGTTTAAGACAAGGCAGGAATTGAGCAAGTTATGAAATGCTGGACTGAATGATAGCTGCTATAAAGAAAATACATATGCAAAGTATAATGCATGAAAAAGCATTAATATGGTTTATTTTCTTTTCTATTAATGATTGTTTGCCTATGTCTTAAGTGATAATTTAATAAAGTTTTTTTTAATATGCTGGGTGAGAAATGACTCCTGAGGGTACTCATATCAATATGTAAAGAAAGGTATAATCCAGATGATTGGAGAATAAGCATTCTAATGCTAGTGTACAAATACAATAGGGACATTTACAACTGTTGGTAGTACTAAACTCCTGTAACACTGCATGAAAGTGTTGGAGGTTGACTGAAGAATATGCAGAGTAGTAGAAAGTAAGATGGGAAATGAGAAGTTTGGGTTCAGAGTAGAATGCAGCACAACTGACAAGATGTTTGCAGTAAGACTGATAATGCAAAAAAAGCTAGACATGAGGAAGAAGTCCACATGGACATTCCTAGTCTTGGAGAAAGCATATAAGGTCCCAAGAAACCTGACTTTGGGCAATGATCTGAATTCCCTGAAACACTGGTATAATCAGTGTAGGCTATGTACAAGGACCCAATGACACAATTAAGAACAGTATTCAGGCACATAGAGGGATGCCCAGAGGAAGTGAGTATGCATGAGGATTCAGCCCCGAGCCCACTGCTGTTCACGCAGTTGATAGACTACATTAGCAAATAGGTTGGATGGATAGATCAACAAAACTGCTATATGCAGAAGATAGGGCATTACAAGCAGACTCTAAACAGAAACATCAGCAAACGATAGTGCAACAGAATGCAAAACTGAAGGCACATGGGATGAAACTGAGTACAAACAAGAAAGCTGTTGTGGCAGCAAATGGGGGAAACAGAAGAAAGTGAAAATTTAGAAGGGAAATAGTGGAACAGGTTAAGGTTGACAGCTTCAAGGATCTGGCAAGAATGGTTATGGTGAAGAAAGTATTGAATAAGGAGGTCAAAACTAGAATCAAAAGGGCTGCAGCCAACTGGCACAGATTATCGGAGGTAGTTTGAGTAAAGTAAGATGTACAAAACAGTGGTGAGACTAATACT
The DNA here is from genome assembly GCF_019279795.1 of Protopterus annectens. Classification (NCBI taxonomy): domain Eukaryota; kingdom Metazoa; phylum Chordata; order Ceratodontiformes; family Protopteridae; genus Protopterus; species Protopterus annectens. The sequence continues at coordinate 1,748,429,668 of NC_056735.1, forward strand.
TCTGTATAGTAAAGAACTATGGAAAGTGAAGATAGAGGAGTTGAGGAAGTCAGAGGTGATGGAGTTGAAGTGCCACAGACGGGTAAGTAGGATGCACGTTAAGGGACTAACAAAGAAATAATGACAGAGTAGAAGGCAGAGTAGCTCTAACTGCAGAGAAGGTCAAAGAGAATAGATTATGGTGGTGCAGGCACATGTGCAGGACAGGAAAGCAGAAGACAATTTGATAAGAGAAGATTTTTGGAGAGACAGGAAGAAAGCAAGAGGAAATTAAGATGTTCAGCAAAGACATGACTGGATCACATGACAGAAGATCTGTAACCATCAGGCATGACGTCAAAGAAGTTAGGAGAGTGGAATACAAATCTTGAAACTGAAGTCAGAGCAGTTGAGAAATCTAAAGGTGATGGAGCTGAAGTGTCTGAGATGGGTGGTAGGATGCACATGGATGGAGAAATAAAAGATGACATCATAACCAGTTAGCATGACTGTCAAAGAAGGTAGGAGAGCAGAACTGAATCAAGAGAATTAGTGACAGCTGACATGACACCTTGACCCCTTGAAGAAAATGGGAAAAGGGGGTTGATGATGACACAACTTCTAACTATGATAACTCAAGCAGGTCGCAACTTAACAATCATCCAGATTCACTTACCAAAAATTCAACATTTTAATCAGTGTATTTTGTAAACATTACTATAATTCCAGGGAATTCTTCCCTGCCAAATGATCAAGTGGAATTAACCACTGACAAGACCCCTATTCAAATCATAGCTAGCTACCGACCCACAAATCTGACTCATGATGCCCATTCTGCATATCTGGATCTGCTCAGGTCTATCAAGATTCAACCCTTTACCCTGATCCTGGGTGACTTTAACTACCCAAACATAGACTGGAAGAACTACTCCTGCCAGAATACAAATGCCCAGAGATTCCTCGATTTTGTCAATGCAAATGCCTTGGATCATCTAGTCGATATCCCCACAAGAGGTGAAAATATCTTGGACTTGGTATTAACCAACATGAGTAACCACTGCAGCATCCCTACAGTATCATCCTCCCTGGTAAGAGCCGACCATAAAGCGGTCACTTTCAAAGTCACCAACTCCCCCAATCCTCATCTAGCTAGGATCAGACATAAGAACTTCTCCAAAACTGATTACAGCCTCCTGAGGTATAGTATAAACAGCTTCACAATCCCCTGCCCCTCTGAAAGAACTGGCACCAATATCCAAAACTACATTGAAGCACTATACGAGCATTTATATAGATGCATGGAATCAGGAAAACCCGACAGGACTAAATCATCCTCCACAAAGAAAAGTAAAGCTGTCCGGTGGACATCTGCAATAAATAAACTCTACAACAAAAGGAAAAAAAAATCCTGTCCAAAACTGGACAGTTGCCCAACTGGAAGCAATGTCTCCTGAGCCTGAACAAGCAAATAGGAGCACTAGTGAAATCCTCCAAAGCAAACTTCAAGTTCAAATTGGTCACATCTACTACAGACAATCATAAGGTCTTCTTCACATATGTCCGTAACCTCAAAGGAAGCACCCAGATCTGTTCAGAACTGGTGGTCAAGGACACCACATACACAAATGACATAGCAAAGTTGCTGGCTGACATATTCAGTAAAAACCTCACCCCTTTGTTCCCATTAGTAAATTAGGACATCCCCAGTACCTGCCGCCTTCCCCTTATATCTAGGGAACAGGTTATCACTGCTCTCTCAAAGGCAAGATATACAGCCTCCATGGGACCCAATAACATCCCAAGCTGCATCTTACATGAACTCAGGAAGGAACCTGCAGCACCATTAGGCACCCTATTCAACCAAAGCCTGAGTATTGGCTTTGTCCCAGCTGAGTGGAGGATAACCACTGTCATCCCTTTGCACAAAGGTGGAGTGTCCACTGATCTGGGAAATTATAGACCCATCAGCCTAACTAACATGATCTGCAAGACCATGGAATGGAGTATCATGGACCTTATTAACAAGGACATTGGGAACCTCCAAACACACGATCCCACACAGTTTGGCTTCGTCAAGGGGAGATCGTGTCTGTTAAATCTGGCTGGCTTCTTTGAAACAGTTACCAAAGCCATGGAAGAGGGGAAGATGGTGCACACCACCTATCTTGACCTGGCCAAAGCCTTCAGCACTATTCTCCACTCGGGTATAATAGATAAACTCTCTCAACTAGGCATCAATCCATATGTTACCAGGCGGATATGCAAACTGGCTGATAGAACCCACCTAGTCAAAACAGGGGAAGCCACCTCAAGCAGTAGACCCATAACAAGCGGAGTACCCAAGGGTTCGGTCTTGTGACCTCTGTTATTTGGGATATACTTTTCTGAGGTGCAGGCCAAAACCAGTGGGCTATGGCTGACCAAGTTTGCAGATGACGGCAATCTGGGTGCTGTCATCAATTCCCCTAGTGATGTGGATATCCTCCAAGAGGGTCTCACACAAACAAATGACTGGTGCCAGAAACATAGCCTCACGCTGGATACCAAAAAATTAACCATCATCCCCTTTGGGGAGAGTGACGTTCCCACAAATTATCATATTAATAACAATGTCCTGAGCATGCAATCAGTCATGAGGGATTTGGGCACCCAGACTGATAGCAACCTGACTTTTGACCACCATGTTTCTTCCGTTGTAAGGAAAGCCTTCTACATGGCCCACCTCATAAGTAAGGGTATCTCATCCAGGGACAAGGACGTCATAACATCGCTATTCTTCCCTTATAAGACCCATTATTGAGTACAACTCCCTTTTGGCATGTACCTTGCAAAGCACATGCAGCAACTGGAGAGACCACAGAGGTTCCTGACCAAGAGAATCCAGGGCCTCAACCTGGTCTGTGACATCAACAGGACATGTTGGTGGGACAGATTTGTGTCCCGGAGACTCCCCCATCTGTTGAACAGACTCCCTCTCCACATCAAGCAGAGTACTTCTTTACCCCTTTTTAAGTGCAACCTGGATAACTGGATGGGAAAGAGAAAATACACCCCTGGAATTCGACCTGAGTCCCTGCTGGACAGGGGCATCGGGTGCTGACCTGTCTCTACATGGGCTAAACTCTCGGCTAGGCATATAAGGGCCTCAGGGCCAATAGCCTAGTAACCTCCTATGATCACAAACCTTCACCTCCATACCTACTCTGACACCTTTCCCTTTCAATCTTGATAACACTCTTTGTATGCCATTAAAGCCACATTTTACTCTACAATTTTACTGTCTTGTAATTAAGCAGGTGCATTTATACTCTGCTCTGCCTTGCACACATATCCTTCAAAGTCAGCTGCATCCTTAATCTGTGAAGCGTTATGCTATTGTACACAGCAGAGAATTAAATGTAAAGTATCTCATCTCTGACTCCCTAATACATACTGGAATAACTCGCTCAGTCACACAGTGTGTAGAAGATGTGCAAACTATGAAGTACCTTTCTGACTTCCCTCCTTTACATGCCTGACTGGAAGACCTAATTTCAAACATAAGATAAGGAAAAGTAATATTTTCTTTAAGTTTCTAAAGAACCACAGCAAAAGTGTAAGCGATGTAAGAAATGCCTATAAAAGGGTTAGAACAGCTCAAAATTGAGTAGTCTAAAGGCTAAATAGGCCCACTACTAGTACCTGTCAATTGAGGATTACACCTCTAAAACACTTCGAACATTTCAAGAAAAATTCTCTGTAAAATATATTATGGTACTTAGCTAAATGATTTTTGGATTAAAAAAAACATATACACCTTTATCTGTATGTGATGTACAGCATTTTGTCTGTATACTAGCACATTTACAGAGATAAAAAAGATGTATAGTTTGAATAGCTGGACTGTTTGTGCAGACTTTCAGCTGGGAAATTGTTCCTGCCTTTAACACTCATAAACTTAAAATAGCTGCAGTAGTGAGAAGTCAATACTTTAAACTAATGTAGTGATAATAAAATAAGATAGTGTGACTGACAGACAGCTACACTGGTGGACTGAACACCTGGCAATGGCAGCTTATTCACGTATTTTTCTTTTAATTTTGCAGTTTTAACAAACTGTCTGGGCTGCATATTTTGAAAAGCTTCATTGCTTGTTTGTACAGACTTTCCTTTGGGTGGTGATTTATATTTTAACTCCCTTGTACTTAAACAGCTGCAGTAGCATCTTTGAGCACTTTTGTGTCATCTGCAATATCTTAAATATCTGCTCAAGAGCACACTTAAAAGTAAGTTTATAATATAACACTACTAAACTTTGGCAACATTAAAGAAAAAGTATTATTAGGTTGCTTGGATGCAACTGGATCACAGTCATTGTACATTATACAATGTACGCTCTATCACTTACCATTCCCAGATTAACACAAATACAGTTGCAGGAAAATGGTACATACAGAAGATACAGGTTCAAAGATACTTAATAGCCTATTGACATGTGAGGATCCTAAGAAGTCTAGCCTTACATTCTCATGGTAGATTTATTGCCATGATATTTTGTACAGGTCTCCCCCATCCACAAAGGAAAAGGGGTACTGAACTGAGGACAAATTTACAGTTACACATCTATTCATCAAAATTACATTAGAATACAGTAACAGGAGTACTTTGCTTGATATGGAGTGGAAGACAGTTCCACAGAGGCGGTATTCTATGTGATACAAATCTCTTCCTCTAACTTGTTCTATTTATTATGCAAAGAGATTGAGATCCCACAAGCAGGTGTTTATAGGTTCATAGGTGTGTACTAGGCTAATGGTCCTGCAGCCTATACAAGCCTAGCCCAGAAAAAATTGCCCTGGCACTGTGCCACCTCATGTTAGTTCACAGTGCCTCTATCTGCTAGGGCAACTGGAGTGATCCCTGAGGTGAACTTTCTGTTACCCGTCCGCTCGTCTAGATTTCTCTTGAAGTGGGCCAGCGAGGTGCTCTGTTTGACATGAATGGGAGCTTATTCCAGAGTATGAGCAGTCTCTGGGTGATGAACCTGTCCCTCCAGCGTGTTCTGTCAATTGTGGTACTGAGGTTGTGATCTCTGGAGTGTGTGGCATGGGGGTAATTGGGATATCTTTAGGTGCAGCATTTCAAGTAGGGCTGGGTCGGACATGGCTTTGTAAGTCAAGCAGAAATCACCTCTTAAGTAGACTATAAGAGACTGAGAACAGCTGACATTTCTTGAGTCTGTCCATGTAGGACATATGTTTAAGGCCTAGGATCCTTTTTGTGAGGTACTTTTGTGGCCTCTCCAGCTGTTGCAGGTGTCTGGTCAGGTACATGCCAAACGGGATGTTATATTCGATGACTGGTCTAATGAGGGATGAGTAGAGAGGATGATGACCTCCTTCTTCCTGAATGCGAAACCTTTGGTTATGAGATGTGCCATGTAGAAGGACTTTTTGACCACAGTGACAATGTGGTGGCTGAAGGTGAGGTTGTTGTCGACCTGAGTGCCCATATCTCCTATGGCCCTTTTAGTGTTCAGTGTGTTCCCAAAGACATGGTAATTAGTGGGGGCTGAGTTTTTTCCAAAGGGAATGATAACACATTTTTTGGCATTAAGCTTAAGGCCATAGTTCCGGCACCAGTGATTGGTCTCAGTGAGGCCCACATGTAGGATGTCTGCATCACTAGGTGAGTTAATAATGACTCCTAGCTTGCAGTCATCAGTGAACTTGGTCAGCTGGAGTCCCTCTGTGTTGGCCTGGACTTCTGAGAAGTAGATGCCAAACAGAACTGCGCCCAGGACCAAGCCCTGTGGGGCTCCACTCATGACTGGTCGACAGTCTGACTTGGAGTCCACAACTTTCACTGTGTGGGTCCTGTCTGTGAGCCAATTTGCAACCCACCTAGTGATATCAGGATTGATTCCTAGTTTGGTAAGTTTATCAATGATACCCAAGTGGGGAATGGTATCAAAGGCCTTGGCCAGGTCGAGGTAGGCTGTATGCACTGCCTTACCCTCATCAACAACCTTGGTGACTGCCTCGAAGAAGTCAACCAGGTTCAGAAGGCAGGATCTTCCACTGACAAAGCCAAACTGCATGGGGTTAAGAGTTTGGAGACTGCCTATATCTTTGTTAAGCAGGTCCATGATGATGCACTCCATAGCTTTACATACCAGACTCGTCAGGTTAATGGGGCGATAGTTCCCAGGGTCTGTAGTAGCTCCTCCTTTATGGAGAGGGATGACCGTAGCAGTGTGCCATTCATTAGGAACAAAGCCAGAGGTAAGGCTGTGACTGAACAGGGCACACAGGTGAGGTGCCAGTTCATTTTGTAGCTCATACAGAACACAGCCAGGGATATTATCAGGTCCCATAGATGTTGTACTCTTGGTTTTGGACAGTGCAGCTTTTACCTGTGCTGCAGAAATGTTGGGTACCAGGCTTTCTTCTGGTATTGTGATAGGGCTTTTGGGGGGGTAAATCTGGCACTGAATCTGAAGGCCCGTATGTTGGCTATATCTGTTGGCTCAGTATTGGAGGTACCACTGTGCAATAACTCGGAGCAAATCTGGGTATTGCCTTGGAGGTTCTTGATAAAGCTATAGAAGGCTTTGTCATTGTTCTTGGTGTCAGCCGTAATTCTGCCTTCATAGCTGGCTTTAGAGGATTTGATAAGGGATCTAAAATATTTGTTGAGGCTGATAAGGGAGTTTTTCCAGTCTTGTGACTTCACTTTTTTTCTGCAACAGTTTCTTCCTTCTGTTGTAGTTTGTTGATGGCTGGGGACCACCAAATTGGCTTCCTTTTTTGGAGGAAAACGTCTCTGTTCTATTTGGTATGGCAAGTTCCATACATGTGTGTATGATTCGGCAGTCATGCTGCTATTTTCTATTGGCATGGGTGCCAAGAAGTTAGCCACCTTTGTTTTTAGGAGGCCAAAGTCAGCTTTGGAGAAATTTTTCTGGGTGGTCATCTTTGCGGGGGGGGGGGTAAGTGAGATGTAGATTTCCACGGTGATCAGTTTGTGGTCGGATTTAACCAGGGAGGAATTGACTATAGGTGAGGAGCATCAGTCTCCCATGTTGATGATAACCAGGTCGAGAATGTTGTTTCCTCTAGTGGGGGTCAGAATGAGCTGGTCCAGGGCATTGGAATTGATGAATTCCAGGAAGTGTCAGGCCAGTACATTGGTACTTGAATAGTTTTAGCCAAAACAAAGAATACCACTGCTGTAAACTGTGCTTCTGTAGAATCCAATACAACCAAAAAAAGAAAAAGAGCACAGTGACGTTCAACCTTTTATTGAAACAATAATCAGCAAAGCTTTCAGCTTTCCCCTTCCTCAGTGCTTACAAACTAAAAACATTTAATTTAAATACAAAATGTTAGAAGTCATACGATACAGTCAACCAATAGAACGACGCAGCTTATCAACTTCAGTTGGTATCAATTAATAACACTTCTCTTAAGAAGCAATTAATATAACCCCCCCACACACACACACACCAAAGTATATCAAAATAAATTCAAGTAAACATCTAGATAAAAACTTTCATCAATTTTAGTGCAATTTATGTTGTCTCTTTATACAACGGACCTTGTATAGGAAAGCAAGATGTAGTTGATGCCAATAAGGAGGTGAAAAGCAGAACCCAGAGTTACTAGACAAACTCACAGCAAGGAAAACTGGAACCAAACGAAAAGCCACCACGCGTTCTTCTCCAAAAGTTCTTTATTGACCTAGGTTTCGTTCATTCGAACTTCTTCAGAATACATACTACTGTTTCAACACAAGGTTTATATATTGTTTGGTATATTGAATAATTATTTAATTGGTGTCATTAATTTTCACTGATGGGCGGCCACGGTGGTGCAGTGGTTAGCATTGCCGCCTCACAGCAAGAGGTTCTCCGGTTTGATCCCCAGCTGGGGTGCCTTCTGTGCGGAGTCTGCATGTCCTCCCTGTGGTTGCGTGGGTTTCCTCCAGGTGCTCCGGTTTCCTCCCACATCCCAAAGACATGCTGCAGGTGGATTGGACACTCTAAATTGGCCCTAGGTGTGCATGTGAGTGTGCCTTCTGTGGAAGGTTGGGCGCCGGGCTGGCAACTCGACACTGTAAAACTCCACTGCCATTCAATGTGCGGACAAGGTGATCCGCTGTGGCGACCCCTGACCGGGAAAAAGCCGAAAGAAGAAGAAGATTAATTTTCACTGATGGTTTCTTAAAAAAGAAATGTCCCTTTTTCAAACATTTCATGTGTATAGAAAACCAATACAACTATACTTGTGTAATAAACCCTTAAACAAATACATGTATATATATCTTATTCTATAAAAAATACTACTATAATATAATAATAATGATAACAACATTTACTAAAAATTATACATATAATCAACTATGGGTTGTATAGGATGTCATAAACCAACTATACCATTGAATGTGATTATATGCTAACATATACAATATGCTATTAAATTTATAAAATTGTAATTTTATAAAAATTGTGAAAATTCATAAAAATTCTTTTAAAGAAATGCATATAACAACACTATTCTTACATATGAACAATTATAGTGCTACACTAACTCAAATTTCAATTAATCTAATGTATATATATATAATTTTTAATTTTACTATAAAATTGTCCTATCATAAAAATATACATAATATACATTATTTTCTGTGCAACTAACTAATAATTACTTTGAATGATTTTTAAGTCTGTATAAATGTATGTGTAATCCACATATGTAACCCCCTATATTATCCAAACACTGATACAAAATTTGGTATTACCATGAATCATAAATACCATGTAATTAATTGATTTTTAATGATTAATTTATGTATATATTATTAAATTTAGCCACATATCTTCTATTTCCCCTTAATTCTATTCAATTTTAATAATGGCATAATGGTTAAATATTCATTTATACCAGGTGGAATATATGAGTTCAAACGTATTTGCCATTTTAATTCTTCCATATCTAATCATTTATACCAGGTGGAATATATGAGTTCAAACGTATTTGCCATTTTAATTCTTCCATATCTAAATGATATCATTTAGATATGGAAGAATTAAAATGGCAAATACGTTTGAACTCATATATTCCACCTGGTATAAATGAATATTTAACCATTATGCCATTATTAAAATTGAATAGAATTAAGGGGAAATAGAAGATATGTGGCTAAATTTAATATTATATACATAAATTAATCATTAAAAATCAATTAATTACATGGTATTTATGATTCATGGTAATACCAAATTTTGTATCAGTGTTTGGATAATATAGGGGGTTACATATGTGGATTACACATACATTTATACAGACTTAAAAATCATTCAAAGTAATTATTAGTTAGTTGCACAGAAAATAATGTATATTATGTATATTTTTATGATAGGACAATTTTATAGTAAAATTAAAAATTATATATATATACATTAGATTAGTTGAAATTTGAGTTAGTGTAGCACTATAATTGTTCATATGTAAGAATAGTGTTGTTATATGCATTTCTTTAAAAGAATTTTTATGAATTTTCACAATTTTTATAAAATTACAATTTTATAAATTTAATAGCATATTGTATATGTTAGCATATAATCACATTCAATGGTATAGTTGGTTTATGACATCCTATACAACCCATAGTTGATTATATGTATAATTTTTAGTAAATGTTGTTATCATTATTATTATATTATAGTAGTATTTTTTATAGAATAAGATATATATACATGTATTTGTTTAAGGGTTTATTACACAAGTATAGTTGTATTGGTTTTCTATACACATGAAATGTTTGAAAAAGGGACATTTCTTTTTTAAGAAACCATCAGTGAAAATTAATGACACCAATTAAATAATTATTCAATATACCAAACAATATATAAACCTTGTGTTGAAACAGTAGTATGTATTCTGAAGAAGTTCGAATGAACGAAACCTAGGTCAATAAAGAACTTTTGGAGAAGAACGCGTGGTGGCTTTTCGTTTGGTTCCAGTTTTCCTTGCTGTGAGTTTGTCTAGTAACTCTGGGTTCTGCTTTTCACCTCCTTATTGGCATCGACTACATCTTGCTTTCCTATATTATGTTGTCTCTATTAGGACAGGCTTTAAGCTAACCTGATTGTTAATACCCGGATATGTGTCTGCCTGCAATCTAATTATCCAAGAGTATTCAGCATTTTCAAGGAAGTTGTTAATATCACCCCCCCACCCCATTTTTATATATTGTTTTAATGACTCTAAATTTAAACTTATGGTCAGTGTTTTCTGCTATATGCTTAGCAAGAGCATTTGTATGTATATTTCTCCTAATCTCGGATTTGTGTTCTATTATATGATCTTTTAACTTCCTAACTTTTATGTAGGTAAAAGTACTAATTAAAATTATCTGAATTAAAATTGATGAAGGTTTTTATCTAGATGTTTACTTGAATTTATGTTGATATACTTTGGTGTGTGTGTGTGTGTGTGTGTGTGTGTGTGTGGGGGGGTGTTTATATTAATTGTTTCTTAAGAGAAGTGTTATTAATTGACACCAACTGAAGTTGATAAGCTGTGTCATTCTATTGGTTGGCTGTATCGTATGACTTCTAACATTTTGTATTTAAATGAAATGAAATGTTTTTAGTTTGTAAGCAATGAGGAAGGGGAAAGCTGAAAGCTTTGCTGATTATCGTTTCAATAAAAGGTTGAACGCCACTGTGTTCTTTTTCTTTTTTTACTTGAATAGTTTTCCCAGTTGATGGAAGGGTAGTTGAAGTCACCCAGTAAGAGAGTATTGGGCTGGACCTTGACAGATTCTAGGGTGCTTAGGAACGTGGAGTGAGGGTCCAGGGACATGGTTGCAGTTCTGTAGCAGGCTATGGCTTGTATCGCCATTTTACCAAGTATTAGTTGTACCTGGAGTATCTCGGATGCATTATGCTGGGCTACCAGTCTAGAGGTGTGCGTATCATTTATGAATATGGAGACGCCACTGCCTTTGGAGCTTCTGGATGTATTCTGGGGCCGAAAGGTATGGAATGAGTTGTAGCCTGGGAGCGCAGGGGTGCTTCCTGACTCTTTAAACCATGTTTCCATCACAGCACAAACGTCAACATTCTCCATTTTGAGGAGATCTTCGAGCAAGTGCATCTTGAGATTTAGACTTCTAGCATTAAGTCATTCCCTCCAGTATTAAGTGTGCACCTGTAACTCCCAGTGGGTGTGGCTTCAGCCTTGAAAAAATGAAGTTATCACCCTACAGTTCTACCAAATACTAATTGATAGAGGTCATATATCAATACAATTGTGTTTGCCATCATGCATGCTTCAAGATAAAATATTCTGATATCTTGTATGTAGCATGGTTTTGGAAATATCAATGCAAATATGAACAGGCAATATTTGACGCCTAGAAGCGCAGTAGGAGGTAACTGCAGAAACGTCTGGAGACGTCACTCGGCTGTAATGAGCAGTATGATCCTCAGATTGCATTTCTTTGTAGCTGTTCCAGTGGAAGTTTGGTCTTTGGAACACTGGCTAAAAAAGGCACTATAGGGATGACAAGAGCCTTAGCCAGTAGCCAGAATCCCAGGGGTGACAGATGCAGGCTGTTTCTGGCAAAGCATCGAGGTCTATCATGTCATTCCAGGCAGACAGCCACTGGATCCCCTTAGAATGATACCAGAAACTTAGCCAATTGTTGAAGTTAATCATTTTCTGCCTGTACTGTGGTATCATTCTGGGTGACAGTAGAATAATGTTCGGGGCTAGTGTCATTCCTGCCTGTGCCACATAATCCAGGAGTTCCATCAGATCTCTTTCCATGTAGTCCAGGGAAGTACATCTATGATACAACAACAGAGTCTGTTGAAACTCTATATGTAAGGCAAGGGTTGTCTCTTAGTAGCATGTGGGATAATGAGAAGAAGGACAGGGCTTTGAGACAGTTTGCATAATTTTTACGATTTAGGCCCTTGATTTTTTCAGTGAAAATGTTCTGTGGTTGTTCCACTGGTGACAAGTGATTGAACAAGTACATATCGATATACTCAATGATCAGCCTAATGAGTGCTGGGTATACTGGAATGACAACTTCCCTGGATCTGGACACAATACCTTTAGGTAGAAGCTGTACAATGAAAAGGACTTCCTTACATCAGTGGATACATAGTGATCAAAGAACAGTTCACTGTTGATAATGTAAAGGTTTTTTGGTCATGATAATAAAACTTTGTTTTGTAACAGTATACTGTGT